>NC_068321.1:15278397-15602527 GCF_025860055.1 Xyrauchen texanus
TTCCTGGGTACCCGGCCTCAATGGTGCTGCGTACTGCCTCTGGGGTCAGGTTTTCAAATAGTTCAGGGTAGTCCCGCCTGAAGCGCACATAACCTTAGAGAAAATAAAGTTCACAATAATGGTTGTTTTAGGGTGAATAGCATTTTGGCCTCCTTACCGAAGGTACTGATCTTTGTAAAGCTGCTTTGGAACTATTTTAATTATTAAAAAAGCTATACACATACATTTGAATTGAATTGGTAAATTTGGTGGAGATAGACATGAAAATTATCTCAGAATTCACTTTTATGCCATCTCAGATGTGCATGACTTTCTTTCTTCTGCTGAACACAAACAAAGATTTTTTTGAAGAATATTTCAGCTCTGTTGATCCATTCAATGCAAGTGAATGGTGGCCAGAACTTTGAAGGTCCAAAAAGCACATAAAGACTTCATAATCCACATGACTCCAATAGTTAAATCTATGTCTTCAGAAGCAATATGATTGATTTTTGTGAGAAACAGATACATATTGTATAAAGTCATTTTTTAAATAGAAATCTCCACTTTCACATTCTTCTTATTTTGATTTTGTCATTTGCATTCTTCTTGCATACCGCCACCTAATGTGCAGGGAGGAAAATTCATATTTAAAAAAGGACTTAAATATTGATCTGTTTCTCACCCACACCTATCATATCACTTCTGAAGACATGGATTTAACCACTGGAGTCGAAGGCTTCTTTTATGCTGCCATTAAGTGCTTTTTGGACCTTCAGAGCTGAGATATTCATCTATATTTGTTTGTGTTCAGCAGAGGAAAGAAAGTCATACTCATCTGGGATGTAATAAGGGTGAGTAAATGATGAGAGAATTAAATTTTTTGGATGAACTATCCCTTTAACCAAGCTTGTCATGGACATCACAGCAGCTATTATAATGATGAAAATCCTTCTGCACAGTTCTTCAAGGCCCATGCTAGTTGCTTACCCTTCATTAGTTCATAGGCTCTGTTAACTTCATATTTCCTGGCTCGGATGAACCTCACCAGCACGCCATCTGGTTTTCCCCCAAAAGTGTCCTGGACACCTTTGGCAATGTCATCTCCAGAGTCTGCTTTTTCTTTCATAATACCTCTGAGTTCCTTTACAGCTTCCACGCGCTTCTCAGCCGTCTCATTCAGCTCATCTTTAGCCTACAATGACAGCATAATGAGATCCTACATCAGAATTAATGCGTAAAATGATACTTCTGTTCTTAAAGCAACAGCGTCAGTGAGTTTGTTGTCAGTCAGGAATTTGAGTGAATCTTAATTTGTTTTTATTTTCTATTTAATATAAGATAAAATATATAGCTCTAATATACACCCACTGAGCACTTATTAAGTACACCTGTACACCTACTAATTAATGCAATTATATAATCAGCCAATAGTGTGAGAGCAGAGCAATGCAAAAAATCATGCAAATACAGGTCAGGAGCTTCAGTTAATGTTCACATCAACCATCAGAATGGGGAAAATGTGATCTCAGTGATTTAGACTGTGGCATGATTGTTGGTGCTAGATGGGCTGGTTTGAGTATTTCTGCTGGTCTGCTGGGATTTTCACACACAACAGACTCTAGAGTTTATACAGAATGGTTCCAAAAACAAAAAACATCCAGTGAGTGGCAGTTCTGCAAATTGAAATGCTTTGTTAATGAAAGAGGTCAGCAGAAAATGGCCAGTCTAGTTCGAGCTGACAGAAAGGCTACGGTAACTCAGATAACCACTCAGTATAGCTTTTCAGAATGCACAATAAATCGAACCTTGAGGCCACAACAGCAGAAGACCACGTTGGGCAGTTTATTAGAACCATAGTGTTCCTAATAAAGTGCTCAATGAGAGTATTAACATAACATAAAAATCTCTTGCAAAACTCGCCACCATGATGCTAGCTATGGGGTTGCTAAGGTGTGTAACATGTTTTTATACGTTTTCTATGGAGTTCTGAGTGGTTGCTTGTTATTACAGTAGGTTGTTGCAAGGGTGTTTTGTGTACTTGCCGAGGGGATGTTTTCTGGCCCAAGTCACAAGAGTTCACCACAAAATCAATAATTTTTAGACAATTAGCTGTATTCACATTCAGAGTCTATTATTTCACACTAAAGACTTTGGCACACCTTCTGCACTGTATGATCAGGTAGCTGGGCGCAGGATCCAAACACGGACCCATGATCTTTGACTGTGAGGTGCTCCAGTTTAGCTCTGAGGGCCTGTTCCTCCTCGGACACCATCCGGAATGTTCCACTCTATGTACAGTTATAGAAAAAGACAACATACAGGATAAGCCACATGAAAACGCCTTAATCCTGATCTTAAGGCAATATGTAGTTTATTAGCCCTTATCAATGTAAGCTAGTGTGGACCAAAGCTAAGCTCCCTCACATGAATTGTGTAAAGCCTGGTAAACCCCTGTCTAAGATTGGAGATAAGCTGCTAATGCTAGTTGCTCTATCCCTCCTGTAATAGTTGCCTTGTTCTCAAAAATATTTGTTCACAAAATTGTACAAATGAGTAGAGGTTTGGAATAACTTGGGTTCAAGCCGGGTGACATACTGTTACAAGGTCTTCATACTGTTGAATACGATGTTTTGCTGTTACAAATTTCAATTCTCTTTCATACTGATGTCAGACATCAGAAAACTTGTTTGATCATGGGTCAGTCAAAAGCCATGGAAATATAAAGACATGAAAATGTACTTACAACAACAGCCATTGCTTCAGATGCTTAGTGCAACGTTCTGTGGATAGAGAGAAATGTATTTAAAATGAGAAGAATCCTTCCAGTCTAACAATAAAAAATAGTCTGATATAAAGTGCTCAGGTTTGATAAACCATATAGGATGACCATAATTTGTCCTAATGATGAAAATTGAGTTGAAACTCTGAAAACTCATTAAATTGAGTAGAAATTACAGAAATGATTGTGTCAAATTAAATGGATGATATGCAGTTGTTGTTAAAACATAATGATGAAAACATGAAAAGTTAAAACCCTAATTCATCCTTGTTACGATAAAAAAGAACAGAGAATTAACCATCTTCACCGTCAATATCTCAAAAGATTCCAATACATCAGTATGAGCAACATATATCCTAAATAACACAACCAAGTGAATCGTTCTATATGATACACTATCCTAGGGTAGCATATAAATGTAACACTTACCTGACACAATGTGGTAGTGCTGAAAGCCACTAAAACTTTGTGAGGTGAGCAACTGCAGGCTTTAATCATTTGTAGTGTGACCAATGATGGATTAGCACGTCATATGGGGTTATGCAGAGCAGATTTTATGTTAATCATAAAAAAAACATTTGGAAAAGGAGAAAAGAGAACATTGACCAATAGCTAGCAGCCAATAGCATCATGTCTCTCATACAGAGTTTGCCCTTTTAATCTGGTCAAGGGAACATTCTCTTGCCCTAATCTTAGTCTGAATAATAAAATCCACAAACATTACAAAGGGTCAGAACAGGAAAGGGTGTATCAGGTTTGAGGTTAAATGTGAGGAGAAGGATTTTCTTTCCATTGACCAATACGATTTGAATGGATTCCAGTACTGGTAGCTGCTGTTACTCAATGTGTTGGCAATGTGAATAGTGTCTTGAGATAGATTCAGACCGTGAATATTAAGCCATGTACACATATGCAAAGATATGAATGGAGGCTTTTCCGCTAAAAGCTGATACAAAAATTATTATAGTGGTATAGGGCATTAAATAAAAAAAAAAAAGAAAAAAAAAAAAAAAAAAAAGATTCTGGGTTACAGTGAGGCACTTACAATGAATGTGAATGGGGCCAATCAGTAAACATTGAAATACAAAATTTCAAAAGTATGGCCACAAGACGTAAACAATATGCATGTTACATGGGTTTAGAGTGATACAATTCTGTGTAAATTTATATTCAATTTTACAACTTTGTTGCCATTATGACGTAATGCTATAAACCCTAAAGCCCACATATATTTCGGTCCTTGTTAGAGCCAGTTGTCCTTTGAAGACTCTTAGTGTACACCTTTGTATGAAATCTTCAGTTTTTTGGCAATTTCAAGCATTACAGCCTTCATTCCTCAAAACAATGATTGACTTGACGAGTTTCTATAGAAACACTCTTTTTTTATTGTTGCCATTTCTGACCTAATATTGACCTTAAGACATGCCAGTCTATTGCATACTGTTTAAGATTAATTTAATGAACCAAATAGCTTTCAGCTGTGTTTGATATAATGGCATGTGATTTTTTAGTACCAAATTAGCATGATTAATTTGGAGTGATGGTTGCTGGAAATGGGGCCTGTCTTTGATCAAAATGACTATTTTCAGTAATGTCCTGACTATACCTTGTAATCAAACGAACGCCACTTACGGCGTAAGTTAAAGTACCAATTTCCTTCCAGAAAGTCTCTGTTAATTTAATCTGTCCGATACAGCAAATCAAAATGCAGTTATTTCACATTTTGTCAAAATTAAGCTATGACTGAAATCAGGATCACAGAAAACTGAGTGAGAGAGTATTATAATCAGTTGTCTGGACAATCAAAAAACTTTGAAGCCATTTCTCCATGTCAGTGATGACGTTGTTACCACAGTTTGGCTTTGTAGGACAAAACACTGTGGATAATTATGTAGAGGTGAGTCCAGGCCATTTATTCAAAAAGAGCTCAAAACAGTAAACAAAAAGTTAGGTTTTAGGTTTAAGTAGCCAGTGGTTTGCATCCAGATGTCAAAAATGCTCATCAAACTTCTTTACTGTACCTTCTTACGTCACCACAATGTATCTACAGATCTGTAGAATGACCAGTGGGGTGGCCATAATCCCATAAAGCAGGATTTAGTGTTTCAGTGCGATGTGTGTGTAACAAAGATCGCAGTACAATGCCTGTCTCTGTGCTCCCAGAGCCGCTCAGCATCTAGTTTATTTTGGGACTCTTTGGTAAAATACCTCACTATAAGTGCTATCTATCAAAGACAAGCTTGATGGCAAGGTAACAGGACTATATGTGAATTGTGTTTAGCCTGTGATGGTTTACTTACCGTTTTCTATATGCAGGATGTTTAGACCATTTAACTTTCATGCAGCAGAAAAAGACATGTTTTATTTCAAACCAACCTTCATTTTGTCCTACAAAATTTTGCATCATGCCATGGTGATTTTAGCAGCTGTTAAAGCCAAACTAGTCCACTGCTTTGAAATGTGCATCTTAAGAAATACAGCTATTGTGAGGCACATTCTAAAGCAGTTTAACAAAGCTGGCAGAAATCACGTTTTGTAGTGTGACCTCAAACCTGACCATTGAGGCCATTAGGATTGAGAGGGTTTACATCACTGGATTAGGTCTCATATGCTACTGCTGATAATTGAGATGGTATTGTTGTAGACAGCCAATACAATGACAAAAGTCCCATTTCAGATAATATAGATACAGGACAATTTGCCTTGCATAAACGGATGTCACAAAAGACATTGTTTTAACTGTTCCAGTTTACTATCAAATTCCCTACATATATTGGTGTGAGAATGTGGGCACTTTAATCCGTACTGTGTACATCTACAATCAACCAAAAATCCTACAACTGCAAAGCACTGTATTTGAGATGGGTGCAGTGTGAAAGTATAAAAAGCAAGCTAAAGTGAAAGACAAATAATAGAACAGTTGTGGCTAAAGAATGTAGTTAGACGGTCACTGATAGGAGCTGTAAAGTATCCTCTATATTTTGTGTGTGAGACACAATTGTAAGTATTTAAACACCAATAAACTTGCAAATATAAATTTTTGAAGAGATATATGAACAACAGCCTAAATAAGCACCATTAATTACATAATCATAATGGCTCAAAAATTAAGTCATAACCCAGGGATGTTCTAGATTTAGTTAAACTTTAGGCTGAGAGAGCCCTCACGATTAAGCAACATATGTTTTTAGTGTTGTATATGTCATAAAGCTCTATTCCATAAAAACACTTTGTAACAAACAAAATGTTGGAAAACAAGTGAATATAAAGATTTCCCTGGTATATCCATATAAATATGTACATATACTGAAAGATAATGATATTGAATATTTTAAATCATTGTATATCCATATTTATTTAGACAAAATAACCAAACTTTAAACATGAAACACCATCTTTCTTGGATGAAGACATTCAGTACAACAATGGGAGTGATTATATATGGTAGTACTATTATCTACAAATTGCCAAAAAGATGCAAAATGTGTCACATTAACATTAACCCTTGGTTATATTGATCATACAAAAGAAAACTCAATGGAGCTTCCTAAAATACAGTCTGTGTATATTAAACTTGAAGCCAATAAGACAATCATTCTTAAACTTGATTATTAGTTAACGGTTAATTTTAAAATCCCTTAAATGAACATCTAAAGTAAAGTTTTGAATTTGTGTGATGACCACCATCACAGAAGTGATAAATACGCATTTCGTGTGTAACATTTCAGTTCAGAATTCTCCCTGTTTTTTCAGAGCAAGTCCAAAGTAATTTGGCCTTAATATGTTAAGTGTCAAGTCTGCCATTTAAATAATATATAAAACAGAACAAAACAACACACATTTTTTTTTTTTTTACTAGCTTTGAGGGTAAATGGCACCATAATACCGGCTCTTGGTCTTACGGACCGCAATCCATCATACTTTCTGGCCAATACTGGTCCTGCATGTAGTGCTCCAGGGAGTTGTTGGAGTCTGAGATATGATCAGTGTTTGAATTTTGGGGGAGGAAGTCCTTTTCCCACTGGTCCTCTACCAGTTTGTACAGGTCCAGGGCAGCACGAGCATCTTCTACAGAGCAGTGACCCAACCTGCCAACCTGATCAAGAAATATTCATTATATACACTGTAAGCAGCAGTAAAGACATACGGCCAATATCCACCAAGCTTAATTGTCCAACATTATATAAAAGTAACAGTTCCAGAGATAAAAAGATCACTCTATAACAGGGTTAATGACGTGACTAATTTTTTGTCCAGATCTATTATACACAAACACATTTAAAATGAAACACAATTACTTGAATACACCTACTCTGATGAATTTCAGTTCAGTAATTTCAATATTTTTTCCTGAGACTTTGTGTCAAAACTGTTTTGTGGCGTAACAGTAGACACTGTTAAAAAAAATAACAGCTCAAGTAATCTATATATATATATATACATATATATATATATATATATATATATATATATATATATATATATATATATATATATATATATATATATTTTTTTTTTTAAATCTGTGAAACCATTTTGTTTTAAAATGATGTATACTTGAAAAACTTTGTCCTCCAAATCAAGACTACCTTGTAGTCTTTATTTCCTTCCTTTTTAATGCCATGCCAGCTTCTATGGCTATATTCATGGCGAGGGCCAGTTTAGTTATTAAAGGAGTAAAAATAAAAAAGGTGTTTTAAGATTAATTTTTTCTAAACTCCTTAAAACTAAACCTTGGTGTTGTAGAGTGAACAGGGAAAAGAGAGATATCTGAAACAATGACAAATTGTTGTGCCTGCTATCCACTTTGATAGCATTTTTAAAGTTAAATGTAACTTTGTACAAACAACCTTCACACTGCATTCAAAGGCAAAGGGAAGTTTACTTAGAATTGCTGTCTGGCGACGGAACACGAAGACAACTGGGTTTCGGGCCATACAAGGAACGGCGATTTTGTGCATGCGCATGAGGAGGATTTTTCTTATGTTTCAGATGAACGGATGCGCAACTTTTGGAAACTGCTTGAAAACGGCAGTAAGGATGGTGTGAAATCAAGACTGTATGTAAAGTAATAAATCATTACATATTCAAGTTGCAAGTACACCATTTTACTTTGTTTCACCACATGACATTTAATGTAGAAAATTCAGTTGTTCAAAAATTTGTGAAACCAACATGGACACAAAGACTACATAGATTTTAGACTACATTTTTAAGCGATTTCTCATTTTATTACGTTGGACAACCTTATTTGTCAATGACCATACAATTAACTCATCTGTCGCATGATCTTACCTGTATGGTCCTATTGAGAAGTTTCCGAGCTAGTTTCTTCAAAGAGATGTTGGATCTATCAGAAGCAACATACAACTCCCGAAGCCAACTACAGGTGCAGGTATCCCTAACCATGTGTACAGGGACAAAGATGTCCAGAACGAAGAAGTCATTATATAAGGCATGACCAATAATAACCTTCCCTTTGAGTAGGTTAATAATCTATGGAAAGTAAAAAAAAAAAGTACATGGTGTTAAGCAATTTACTAACAAATACAGAAAACCAGAAAGTCTGTGAAAGTTCTTAGCGCACAACCTAAGAAAACAGCAGTGAACCATTTTTCACCTCTTTCTGAGCATCCTCAAAGGGCACTGCTTGTGCTAAATGATGTTTCCTTATGCCACTCCATCTTGTGCGGTAGTCTGTGACCGGCTGTTGAGGTAAAATATATTTATCATAAATAACACTACCGTAATAATTTACAATGCTGCAGCGTGCAACTTCACTACAGTGGCCGCCAGGTCCAGTGCCAACCATTTCACAGTCCAGAGCTACTAGCTTTGAATGGTCGATTCCCACACATGGCGAACTCCTGCCACTAGTAGGAGGACTAGTCTCAGATGAAAAGCCACTGTCCACCTCCCAGCTGTCACTGACCAATAATGCTGACTCCACTTCACTCATCCCTGCCTGTGGGGTTATTTTAGGCCTTTTGATTTGCACATGATTTGTCTGTTCCAATAACTCATAACTAGGTTTAATAAATTCTGTCCTGTTTTCCAAAAGCTTGTTTGACTTTCTCTTGGTTCCTCTTCTCTGGTCACATGATATTTGATGAGATTCCATGGTGCAGTCTTTAATTTTTCTCTTTTTCCTTCTTCTACGTTCATTGATTTGATGTAAAATGGTAGTTGTTACTTTGTTGGGAGCAGGAAAGATATTCTGGTCCACACCATGTCTGGTGAGTTGACTCCAGGGTAAAGTAGACATTGTGTCACCTTGTTTACATCTGTAAATAAAGAACACAAAATTGTCAGCAATTGTGGACGTAGTATATGGTATAATGGATGCAAAATCATGTAAGTAATAAGCCTCTATACTTAGAGGTACAACTATGATTTAAAAAAGGTCGTAAGTAAAGCTAGCAAATTAGCTAATCAGCCACGAACAATATCGACTTTAAAAATGATACAAATGAGTCAAAAATTGGCATCTTGAAATTTGAGGGCCTGACATTGACAACTATGTAATTCTCTATATGAATGTGATATGTTATTATAGTCGTAACTATGATTATTCAGTTAAGTCACTAAGCACTGGCTAGTCACATTGGACATGAAACAAGCACTTCGTTTCCCAGTTATCACGTTGTTCCACGTTTAACATATATATAACACCCAAGCTCCTTTTTACACTCTTATAAATAAAAAAAAAACTAGTATGTATACCGAAAACACCACAAAACTTAAATAATTCGGGACACTAGCACATACCTCTGCGTACACGTGGACCCGGTGAGCAGCACAGGCTGTGAGGACATGCTGAGACAAAACCCAAATCCTATAATTTGATTGGTCGACCCGTTTGAGTCTCATCAAATTCTGATTGGTCGAAACAAACGCAAGCGCGCTAAACACAGTTCGACGCAATGGCGTATTTAAAGACACAGAGCAACATTTATCGTCAAAAGACTTAAGGTTGATTTGTTTGAAAAGTTTTGATTTATTTATTTACATTTACTCATTTAAATATTTATGTGACTGCATTTTATCAGGGAGCTCTGTATTCATAGCGTTTTAAAATTCATAATCGTTTTGGCGTAAGAAATGGGTACATTGAGCAACTAAAGGAATCAACACTTAACAATTCACTAAAAATATTTGCGATAAATTTACCTTTATATTTGAAAGCAAAAACAATACACAGCTTCATTTTTAGACAGATATTGCTTTCATAGACCAGAATGAATATGATTTGATGTATTATCGTTTTTAAGGAATATTCCAGGTGCAGTGCAAGTTAAGATCAATTGACACCGTTTGTGGACTAATATTGATAAACACAAACATTAATTTTAACTTGACCCTCCTTTTCTTTAAAAAAAAAAAAAAGCAAAAGTCTTGCAATGGAAGTCAATGAGGCCAATTTCTGTAGGGATTAAAGGCAGTAATGTGAAGTGTATATTTTTATAACAGCACTTACACTATTTCTTATGTTAAAACTCATGTAATATTTGAGTTTTAAGTTGTTTGTATGGTCGTTTTATGATTTGCGTTGTTACGTAATCATGTCAATAAAGTTAAAATTGAGTATAACTTTACACAACTAAGATTACTAAGCCATCTTATTACACAAAAATTAGGTTAGCATGCATATTGTTTAAGGCTTGTTGCTATACTTTTTAAACGGAGAGTATTTTAATGTTTACGGATTGGCCCCATTCACTTCCATTGTAAGTGTCTCATTGTAACCCAGATTTTATAAAAAAAATGTGTAAAAAAAAAATTAGGGACAAGTCTAAATAAGTGTTTGTGGTAATCAATATTATGCCACAAATGCTGTCGATTGAGCTTCATTGATTGACCCCAGAATATTCCTTTAATTTAAATAGAATATTTAGGTATTTGACATATAAACTGAAAATGGTAACATATTTTATAATTGCCATATTTTTGTCCATACTAACGTTTTTCTTTTCCGCTTGCACAAGCAGCTCATATCTCAGATATTCAGTGATAAAGACGATAATATATACAATAAATTTGTTTTTTGCAGCCACTAATAAATGTGATTGTAAACAGTTCTATACATTTTATCACCACATGGAGCAGTTTAAGCTGTTTGAAGTTCAATAACTAGGACACTATTTGAGTAAAAAAAAAAATTTAAGTTATGGCTAATTTATTGACATTATAAAACTCCCAAATTCATAATGCAAACAATCAGATAGCTTGTGTTATTATTGACAAGTAATTTCTTATTCTTTAAGGGTTTGTAAGCCATCTTCTGTTATTATATGGAGGATTAACAACTATCATCACTTGGCTAGGCTGAAATCTATGGACCCAAGGACTTGTCCAACTTCTCTAGTCTTTTTGTTGTTGTTGTTGATGATTTTCTCCCCAATTTGGAATGCCCAATTCCTAATGTGCTTTAAGTCCTCGTGGTGGCATAGTGACTCGCCTTAATCCTGGTGGCAGAGGATGAATCTCAGTTGCCTCCACATCTGAGACCGCTAATCCGCGCATCTTATCTTGGCTTGTTGAGCGCGTTACCGCGGAGACTTAGCGCGTGTGGAGGCCCACACTATTCTCTGCGTCATCCATTCACAACTCACCATACCCCCCACTGAGAGCGAGAACCACACATTATAGTGACCACGAGGAGCTTACCCCATGTGACTGTAACCTCCTTAGCAACTGGGCTAATTTGGTTGCTTAGGAGAACTGGCTGGAGTCACTCAGCATGCACTGGATTCGAACTTGTGACTCCAGAGGTGGTAGTCAGCGTCAATACTCACTGAAATACCCAGGCCCCCAACTTTTGCAGTCTGAGGCAGGCTGTTCAGGTGATCTATTCACATTGACAGCTTTGAATCCATCAAATGAGGACTATCTCTCTTAGGTGCTGGTATCTTCTTATCTTGGAGGTTGATTATTGGTCTCACCATTGCTTGGTTAGAGTCTCATCAGACCTTTCTCCATTGGTCCACATTACTGATCGAGAAGTTTATATGCCTGAAATTCTACATGTGATCATCACATCCCCACTAGATGGCCTTGTCTTTCTACACAACAATGCCCTTCACTTACACTGATTGGATGAACCAGCCTCCCGAATTCACCACTAATCCTCTTAGAGGCAACAAAACTCTTATTCATCCAATCCGCTGCCTCTCTCTGGTGTGCCCACCCTCTTCTGCTCTCTCTCCATTTCCCCTCCCCATGGCTGTGCACCCACCATGGGGAGAGTGTAATCCAAGTGGATTACACTGTAAATTGGGTGATGGAGGATTGGATGCTCTGGAAGTGAATCTCAACTGCAGCACTGTCTAAACTGTTCATTGCTTCCAATTCGTGTGGAATGACAAGGTGTTTAAGTGTTGATGTCTATATCTGATGTCTTATCACAGGAATTATTGCATGTGAAGGTCCATGGAACTTTGCAGAGCATCTATCAAATGTGATTCAGATGATATAATGGAGCATATTTTAACATATTGACATTGCATTTACTTTAAGGATGAAGAAGACCAAATGAGAACATTAAGTGGATTACTTGGATTATCTGTATCATCTGTATCATCCTCAATATGAGAAGTGTTGATGAAGCTCCATGAAGCTCAGCATTAGTTTGGGGAAAGTTTCCAGAAGAACTGAGCATGAATAGGATTCTGCTGGTGTGGATCACCAGGCCTTCCAGGAACTTTTGGATGTACAAACAATACAATTGATGTGGAGTTCAGAGAGACACATAAAAACCTTGAAGCTAACATGAAAAAGACTATTCGGAAACAAGTGAAAGGAAGTCAGGCTACAATTTCAGTACTACTGGAGTATTGGATTCTGAGCATCTGTTTCTCATGACTGATCACCGAAAAGATGTGGCCCTTAAGGATGGATGTGAGCATCATGTGTCACAGAAGATGGTCTTCTTGGATCATGTTCTTCATGGTCTACACAGGCTGTATCTGTAACTTTTCACATGCTCAAATGAAGATTCCACCTGAAACGTAAGATTCACGTTTGAATTTCCACCTTTTGCCTTTCTTTTCCCCTTTAATGTATTTAGGATTTTCCCCACATGAACAGATATTATTATAAAATGTAAAAAATAATAACAGATACCATTAAAATGATAAACAACTATAAAATAGAAATAGAATATTTTACACATTTCTTTCCTTTTTTAATATAATTTATTTATGATTTTCTTCATAAGAACAGATAACATAAAATTATAGATAAAGTACCAAGTAACAGTTACCATAATTATAGATCAAAATAAGCACTAAAACTTATTATTTTTTTCCACATTAACAGACACCATTATACAATTATAGATACCAATAACAGATACCATTAAAATTATATTCTAAAAAGAATGTTTGCACAAACCTAAGCTCCTTTAAACATTTTGCTGTGTTCCTGGCATCATAGGCATCTCTCCTTTGACCTGTCTATGAATTTAAGTGCCACATAATTGACTATGTAAATTGAGAACAAATCACTGAGAACAAAACAATATTTGCTTTCATTTGTTGTGCTATATATGGGTGAACATCATGGTAGATATTATATTAATACGTTGTTCAGTTTGAAAGCTGCTCTTAAGAACAGATTATTTTGGGCTATAACTTGCACTGTTTTCTCAAGTTCCATTGACATTAGAATTTTAAATGAGACATGAAGAGAAATTGCTCAGAGAGTTGTGTGATCATCTTTAGTAACTCCCTGATCAGCCTCTATGTTGTGGTGTAAAATTCAGTCCTCGTGGGACTGGGAAGTCATTATTAGCAGATGGCAGACACTTTTCGAACTACGGAAGCAACAATACAAATAATTTAAGGTGGAGAGGCAAGATAGTAATATTGTGGAATTATAATTGATTACATTTCATAGTGAATAATGTATTATAGTGAAGAGAAACATGCATCATTCTCTCATTATTAAAAGACTATTTAAGAAACTCTTAGCTGGGCTTGAAAAAAACGTTAAAATGCTTTTGTGAAAAGTGCAAGCCATAATTACTGTTGGTGGTTTCTGATTTACAAAAGCAAACCACATAAAATAGTGTCAAATCTGCCTCAAGAGACTTCTCTGATAATGTTTCTTATGTTTCCAACTAGAAGGTTAATGTCCAGGCTTGAAATGGAACCGTTTTAGCAGACACTCTCATACCTTTCATAATGCTCTTTGGACAACAGCCAAAGACACAAGCTAGCTCACAGATGGTCATAGACGCTGCCGTGTGCACACAGGCATTTTTAATATCAGAGGATTTGACCCTTCCCTAGAGTCCTGTGACTGTCAGTATTATTCTTATGCATTATCATTTTTAAAGTTGTATTATGTACCATGCTGGTCCAGTTTATAATATAAACCAAAGCATATGGCGATGGATTTGATCTGTTTTTAGGGATTTCTTGTTATAAAATTTTTATTTTTATTTGAATCTTAATACCTTGCATTTGTATTTATTTATGTAGATTTAATTTCAAGGAAATCGCATGAAAATTGTGTTGGTTTTCCTGCAGCACAGAATGGCAAGGGTGTATTTTATTCATATTTTATTATTTTGTTTTACATGTAATTGATTTCTTTTAGTATTTCTTTTATATATTTTCCATCCAAATGTCTTGTGTTTTATATTAAAGGGATATTACACATAAAAATGTTCTAAACCTTTATGACTTTCTTTCTTCTGTGGAACACAAGAGGAGCTGCTCTTTTTTCCATACAATGAAAGTGAATGGTGACTGAGGCTGTAATATTTCGCCTTGCATTTCCTTTTGTGTTTTCCATGGAAGTACTGGTTTGGAACAACATAAAGGTGTGTAAATTATGAAATAATTAAAATATTTAGGTAAACTATCCCATTTAAATTTCATCTCCCTGAAGGTTTTTGAACAGCAATGTATTTGCATCCATATCTGATGGGACGTGTTGTGGTTGACTCCACATGGATTTTCCTTGCGGTAATAGTGTCACAATCCACAATGTTGCCAAACTATTAGCACAATTCCCCAGGCACTCTGAGGATCCCAGACACTTTCAGGTCAACAGAGATTCCTCAACATAAGACTGTTGACCTGTTAAGTTCAGTGTTAAGCCAGCCTGACCAAGAGGTCACCTTTTCATATGAAAATGTGCTGACTGGGCTTTTTCTTTTTTGCTTTCTTTCTTTATATGACTAACTATTATGGTTTATTGCATGTTGTGCATTGCGCATTAAGAATGGCAGGGAGGCTTTACTACAAATAATGTGTTTGGTTTTCTTCACATAATTTAATATGACCTCATATCCTATAGGCTTTACTTTAAGCATTTTAATGTATAGGATTGTCTGTGTTTAGACTGGGGTACAAACTGTGGAGTTTGCATTCACTGTTAATGTTAAGAGATCAATAGATTACTTGGAATCCTATCAAGTGATTATGGGCCACCTGCAAAACCAACATTACTGATAGTGTAAGTATATTTATAGACTAGCCAAATCATGTGAAACAATGTAAGTTCTTTGAATTTCAGTTGGAGTACCATGGTAAATTCAAACATTCAACTAGATCCTTTGTTGTGCACTTAAACCGTCTATGCAACAATGATAAACTTCACACAATCAGTGCTGATCGAATTCTTTCTTTGTATCTCTAGAGTTCAAAAATGGGCCATCACATTTTCAGAGAAAATAAATGTCATTGCAGCAAAATATTCAGGAGCTGCTCTATTACAAAAGGTAAATATCAAATAAAATGAAAATGTGCCAGTCCTTGTTTTAATCATACTGAAAATCAGCAAAGTCTGTGTGTGTAGTTTAAAAACTCTTTAAAAAATGTGAACAAACCTGTTTTCATCAGTCAAAAAGCGTAGTAAATGCTCTGTAATCTAGAAATGAGAAACTTATGTAACTTACTATAAGTCTGTGTCATATAGAAAACTATGTAAAGCTTAAAGGGATTGTTGGGCAAAAATGAAAATACTGTCATCATTTACTCACCCTCACATTGTTTAAAACCCAAATGACTTTCTTTCTTCTGCGGAACACAAAAGGAGATTTTATGTAGAATGCCACATAGAAAAAATAGTGTCAATATTCTTCTAAATGTCTCCTCTTGTGCTTCATAGAAGAAAGAAAGTCATGGTTTTGGAACAACATAAGGGTGAATAAATGACAGGTTTTCCATTTTTGATTGAACTAACCACTTGAATCCTGATAGGCACTTTATAAGATGTGTTTTCACTGCTTATAATTTTTTGTTCTGTGATACAATTAATCCAAGCGACTAAATCACTGAGATTGAAGGAATAACACATTTTTCTTCAAACATTTGGTAGCACTAGGAAAGCTTTTACACTGAGGCTCTAAGCAATTAAAACATGCAAATGTATCCCTTCTGTCTGTTGTGTGTTTGTATTTCATAATAAGTATTGCAAGTGTACATACAATATACACTCACTGAGCACTTTTATGAACACTATGGTCCTAATAAAGTGCCCAACGTGGTCTTCTGCTGTTATAGCCCATTCACCTCAAGGTTCGACGTGTTGTGCATTCTAAGATGCTATTCCGCTCACTATAATTGAACAGAGTGGTTATCTGAGTTACCGTAGCCTTTCTGTGAGCTCGAACCAGTCTGACCATTCTCAGTTGACCTCTCTCATCAACAAGATTGTTGTTTTTGGCACCATTCTGAGTTAACTCTAGAGACTGTTGTGGATGAAAATCCCAGAAATACTTAAACCAGCCCGTCTGGCACCAACAATCATGCCACACTCAAAATCACTGAGATCACATTTTGCCCCATTCTGATGGTTGATAAGAACTTAACTGAAGTACCTGACCTGTATCTGCATGATTGTATGCATTGCTCTGCTAACACACAATTGGCTGATTAGATCATTGTATGAATAAGTAGGTGTACAGGTAGTTCTAATAAAGTGCTCAGCAAGTGCATGTCTTTAATAACAGAGAAATTATTTTGAATCAAAATGATGAAACCATTTTCTTGGTTTGTAAAGAAACTTAAAGATGTTGAGCCCATCATTAGAATACAGGAGGTGGATGGAGCGCGCTTAGTTCTAGACTTTTCTGATGAAATTGAGAGAATGCTTGGAAGCAAGATGAAGTCTGTGAAGGTCAGTATTAGATTTATGCTCATTAACTATTATGTTATTGTCTGTATTATTTTTAGTCTCTTTATCATTGGTTTTAACATGTAGAATCAAATGTTTTGTTGTGTTCTTTGTCCTCAGAGACTGGCAGACACAGCTGAGGATGCTGATTTGTATCATGAGTTTAATGCATCATTACAGGTAACAATTTGTGTCTTGTATGCATTTTGACCTGATAGTAAAACCAGATAGTTGGATAGTTCCTACCCTTAATTCTGATTGGATGAGCCATGTTAGGAGCCATTGCAAAATGGCGATAAATCCACACCTATGACCATACATTCTGTTTTAATGTGCCAAGTTTCATGTTTCTTGGCCATCCTATTTATTAACTTTGGTGTCTTTTATCATATTGCTGTTGCCATTATTGTTTAAAAGCAAGCATAGTCCGTAAGAACACCCCTTACCCATGGAAAAACCAATGTAACACACCTCCTCTCATGGCTAATTGCTTTATAAAACTCTATTATTTTTGTCTTGCTATATTTTTCTGCCAGTTTGACTATTATAATGCATTATTGGTGAACACTATGGATGAAGAGGGAAATTTTATCGAGCTTGGAGGTGAATTTCCATTGGAGGAGAATGAGCATTTCAACAAGCTTGCGGTTAACACTTTAATGAGTGACATCCAAGTTCCAACCAACGTCTACAACAAAGGTATATATAGCATGAATAATACTATTATTTGATGTTATCTTGAATCTTGAGCATATCACAAACTTGAAATAAAATCCTAGGAATTCTAGAGAACTAATGTCACTTATCTCACTTCTGCTAAATCCAGATCCAGACATTCTTAATGGAGTATACATGTCAGAGGCCTTGAATGATGTTTTCATTAGTAATTTCCAGAAGGACCCTACGCTCACATGGCAATATTTTGGCAGCTCAGCAGGCTTCTTCAGGCTTTATCCGGGTAAGTATTCAGTTATGGTATCTTGCTAGTTTCATGAGGTTTACTGTTGCTAAATCCTGCAACTTCAAATTCACTACAGTTAGACCTTCCAATTCAATTTGTTTATCTTTGTACCACTCAGGAATCAAATGGACTCCGGATTCTAATGGTGTTGTTGATTTTGACTGCAGAAACAGAAACTGGTGAGATAAAATAGAGCAGTTAACTGAAAATTTTAACCATAATTGTTATCCTGCATGTCAAATCATTGCGCCATTGTTTAATAGAAATAATTTATGACTTTGTAGACAAATGTGCATAGTGGCATATTCAGCTAGCTCTTTTCCTGACCCAGAGTGCAGTGCAGGATTATCAGTGTGGATGCCACCCAAATGTCAGCTTGTGGCTATGGTAGCACAGCCAGTTAGGCTCTGATCCCACTGAAAGACTTTAATCTCATTCTTAAGTGGTTAGCAGCTCAACCGCCAGGTTAGTAGGACTGACATAGGCTCCATATGTGATTGTTTATACAGAAGTAAATGATTACTATGAATCTGGATAAACATACCAGTAGGGTACAAAGAAAGACACTAAAGTTTTGGAATAAAACAGGATTTGAGGATTGGGTTTGCATCATCCTTGAATTACTATACTCATTAAACTTTTATTAATGAGAGAGTTAACATGTTGGTAGCCTCAACATGTAGTTTGCAGTAGTTTGGTATGTGCAGTATGTGTCTTATGTATACAAAGTCTAGCTGTACGTTACGTATATGTCTTTTTTTAGTGTGCAAGGCGACCTGGAAAAAAGCAGCTTTTTATTTTGATAATAACTTATATTGTGTTACATGGAAAAGAGTCATGTCAATTTTGAGTGTCAAAAAGAATGGTCGATGGATAAGATAATTTTTATTTTAAAGCAAATGATCCACAAAAAGTGCAACTTGATTGGACTGATCAAATTTGAGTAATTTCTGCCACCAAATTTTAGCCAGACACTTTAGTTACATTTAGTTAAATTTTAGTTACAATAATCATAGAAAGTAACTATCAAAGCTACACATTATATTTTGTATTATTTATTTTGCATTAAAAATCAACGAAAATGCAAAAGAAAGTGACAAAAATACCAAACATTTTCCCTCCTTTTATCTGTAACATCAATCTAACATTTGATCTATTTCATATCGTTGTCATGCATTTAGACACTGTAGTTACCAAAAGATTCAGCCCACATGAGTGTTTGCCATAAATTAATAACATTCCTGTTACACTCCTGTTGTTCCAAACTTGTATGACTTTCTTTCTTCCATAGAACACAAACAGAGATGCTTGGCAGTATGTTAGTCTCAGTCTCCATTGACTTTCATTGTATCTTTTTTCCATACATTGATCTCTTTTTGTGTCCCATGGAAGAAAATCATATGGGTTTGAAACAACATGTCAGTGAGTAAATAATGACAGAATTGTAATTTTTGGGTGAAGTATCCCTTCAAAAATAAGTTAATTTCTAACAATGGATATAATTTTCTTCCTTATGTTTGAATGGGCATGACAGTTCTGAGCATAGCCCACCTAGACCAACCTGCTGTAGATGTCCTGAGCGCACTTCTAAGAAAATCCTCTCTTCCTTTCAGGTATATCCAGGCTGCCACATCTCCTAAGGACATCGTCATTGTGGTTGATGTCAGTGGCAGCATGAAAGGTTTGAAAATGACCATTGCCAAACACACCATCAACACTATCCTGGACACGCTTGGGGAAAATGACTTTGTCAATGTTATTGCAGTAAGCACACCCTTTGGTTTCCATTTATAATCACTTTAGCAACATTTCTATTGCAGACATACATTTCTGAGGCTGTCGTTTTAATTTTGAAAAAACTAATTTTCATTATGCATCCTTTCCATAGTACACTGATTATGTCCGCTACGTGGAGCCCTGTTTTAAAGGAACATTGGTTCAGGCAGACTTGGACAACCGAGAGGTAAGCCAATTATTTACTTCACTTGAGCTTAAGGAACTAAGCCAATGACTCCATTCAGTTGCCACAGCAGGAAACCTGCTTACTATCATTCCCCCCATATGCACTCATGTCCACCTCCTACACATTTTATACTCTATGTTTGTTTGTGTTTTTTGTGTGTGGTTTACTTGGGGATCTCACTGAATTATAATGCAGTGAATGCATCATTCAGGTCTTTTGTCATTTAAACATCTAAAATTAGTAGTTCTCAACTGGTGGGTCACAACCCAAAATTGTGTCTCAGGTCTGTTCTTATTGAGTCACAGATGGCAGGGAAAAACTAATGCTAAATGCAAATAATAAAATGCAATTTATCATTTAATAGTGCATAGTTAGGGTAGAAAAATCAAGACGATTTTGAACTTTTAAAAGTGCAGAGAAATTGCTTCTAATATCTTGACCAATATCTTCAATATTGTTGGCAAAAGTCATGCATCCAATCAAATTCTAATGTATTTTGGCGTAAAGTTCATCTGTCACTTGTTAGAAGACGCCACTGCCAAATTAGGCAGATGACTTGTGTGATTTGCCCGAATGCTCTAAAACCATGAACAAAACAAGGTTAATAAGATACGGTTGAAATGAGAATAAACATGGTTTGTCAACCTCAGTTTGTTTTTAATAATTGGCTACCAAAGCATAAAACTGATTAAACTCAAGAGACATTTAGAAAACAAACACTCAAACTGTGAAACCAAGTCTGATGACTTTCAAGATTAAACGAATGAATTAATGGATATATTAATATATTTCAATGTTTGTTTACATTTGTACCATAAACTATTCTGGCACTGTGTTGGTTCGCCACTTGATGACATATGTAAAATCTGGATCCTGAACCAAAACCAGTTTAGAACCAGTGTCTTAACTTGTTTACTCACTGTATTCAAAGCTGTTCTACACCCCATTTTCTTTTCTCACCTTTCTAGTCCATGAGATTTCAGTTATTTCTTGGTTTAAATTTTTCCGCTTTTTACCTATTGGTGCAGGTAAATCGCTTGTATTATGGGGCCACTATACTCTATTGTTGCTTTTAGCCATGTGATAGCATAGTGGGTGGGTGATTTCATCTGACGTGCTGCTCTTTGTTTGATACATATCTGAGAGCAATTGGGGACATACTCTAATCTCTGGATTTACAGTCAGATACAGAATTACAAAGTGATTGGATAGTGAAGCAATTGTAGGTAGCATGTATCATCTTGCATATCACTTATGTATTACTCATTTGACAGTGTATGTTAAAATAATATACAGTATCATCAGATAATCATCAGATAATTTACACCAGCTGTAAATACTGGAAGATACAATTAGCACCCCAGTATAAATACCAACATAAACTATTTGCATTTTGCCTACAAATACTTTGTATACAAATAGTACATACCGTATGTGTATATATATATATATATATATATATATATATATATATATATATATATATATATATATATACACACTTATCCAATGTACAAACTGCATTTTGTGTGTGTGTGTGTGTGTGTGTGTGTGTGTGTGTGCATGTGGTGCAAATAGCCATGCTGTGTGGTCCTGTTCTCACCCTATGCAAATTATGGTATTGACCTACCTAGTACACTTGCATCATAAAACATGATTCATAGACTATAAATAGGAATGCTGTAAGAAAGTTCCTGATTGTTTGTCTGTTTTGTAAAACACCTGTACTACTGTATGTCCTTGAATGTCTGGAGAATGTTACACATGTAGGACAGTTGGTCAGGCCTACTCAGCCATGGACGTTGGCTTAATGCAAGCTGACGGGTCAGCAGAGCTGGTAATGATATTGCAGGTCTAAGTCAGCCAGCATCTGTTCGAGTTGCTGACAGAGAGCCTCTAAGAAATATTCGGAATGACAGCAGCATGAGCAGATCCCTGTCTCACCTGCTTGGATATGAACATGATCCTAGAGTTGTGTCCCATTTTTGTTCATTTGTTAATAGAGCTGTTTAGGTTGTGGTCCTCAAACCCAGACATGGGTTAACTTGGGAACTTCTATGGTTTTTCATAATGGTAGTATTGAATTTATAAGTTAAATCAGGTCTGTGGTTAAAAATACTTAAAGAGACTTTCATGTTTTGTTAGACAGAACAATTATACACAGTAATTCATCAAATGTTAATTTCAAAGCCGCTGTGTTATACAGTGGTTGTTTGTTTAATTTGGCAAGTATACTCACATGCTTGTGGTATCGTAGGTCCAGATGTAGCAACTGGATAGCAACATAGTTTTTTGCAATTCTTTTTAGTGACACTAGTGGTGCAGAAATGACACACTTCAGCTCTAAAGGGATCTCAAATGTGATTTCTCTTTCATACAGTAAGTCTGAACCAATGAAATCTCTCAGTTTCATCCTCTCTTCCCCCACCCAACTCTCATTTCAGCATTTTAAGCTGCTTGTGGAAGAACTCCATGTGAAGGGGGAGGCTAAAGTAAAAAAAGCCATGAAGGAGTCTTTCCGCATCCTCGCTGACGTTAGTATCATTCACAACATGGGGACGCTCATTCGCACAAACTAACACATATTCAGTACAAACCTATGCGTACTGTGCCAACCCTCAGCATGTCGCCAACCCTCAGCATGTCCTCCGTGTTTCTCTTCCTGTCTCCTAGGCCAGAGCAAATGGTCAGGGCAGCCTGTGTAACCAAGCAATTATGTTGATCACAGATGGAGCCATGGAAGACTTCCAATCAGTGTTTGAAGAGTTCAACTGGCCTGACAAGAAGGTAACACACAATCTGCCTCCACAATGGAGGGAGTAACATATGACACACTACATTTACCTACTGCTTTTTTAACATTTCTGAAGACTGGAAAAAGATCTTGATTGTACATTTTGCTTGTGTGCTTTGCCAATTAATTGTTGATACAAAGTGGTTAACATGGCCAGAGTCACACATTTCAATCCTAGATGTTCAGTGTAGTCTCAGATTTTGAACCCTGTTGTATTTCCTTAAGAACAATTATAAAATTAAGGTAACATAATATTAAATGGTGTGGCCTCTTGCAGGTACGGGTTTTCACTTACCTTATTGGCAGAGATATGACCTTCTCAGAAAATGTCAAATGGATAGCCTGCAACAATAAGGGTATGTATTCCTATCCAACTTTATTCAGCTATTATTTAAGTTTAAAGGGATAGTTCACCCAAAAATGTGTATGAGAGATGTGTATGACTTTCTTTCTTCTGCTGAACACAAAAGCTGATTTTTAGAAGAATATCTCAGATCTGTCGGTCCATACAATTCGAGTGAATGGTGACCAGAATTTCAAGGTCCAAAAAGCACATAAAGGCTACATAAAAGTAATCTATAAAACTCCAGTAGTTTAGTCCATGACTTCTGAAGAAACATGATAGGTGTGGGTGAGAAGAAGATCAATATTTAAGTCTATTTTTGATTTACATTGTTCTCCCTGCACAGTTCTCGGTGGTGATATGCACAAAGAATGTGAATCACAAAAACAAAAGAAGAAGAATGTGAAATTGAAAGTGGAGATTTATATTAAAAAATAAAGCTTGCGCATTCAGCAGATTTAAAAATGCATTGAACATATTGCATTGAATTGTAATTACCATTGAAATCTAATGGTATGTTTGATTTATCCAGGTTATTACACTCACGTCTCAACACTTGCTGACGTACAGGAGAACGTCATGGAGTACCTTCATGTTCTGAGTCGACCAATGGTCATCAACCATGACCATGACATAATCTGGACTGAGGCGTATATGGACAGTGTGGTGAGTACATGATAATACCACTCTGACTGTTCAAAAGAAAAACCTTTCGGCTTGGTCATTTACTAAACCAACTAAACCATTAGAGCTTGGTATTGTAAATCACCAGTGAACTCAAAGGCTACTAGCTAAAATCCACATTTCAGATAAATGTGATGACAATGCAAGTCACAAACTCCCACATATTTCCAACAGTTCTTGGCTCGTTTGAATACATTTTAAGCACTTAATGGTGATTTTGCTGTTATGTGACCTAATCATGTGCCAGCCAATTTTGACTTCTAACATGATTCTCTCCCATTCATCCCCATCATCTCCTCTATCAAACAGCTTCCTAACACTAAGGAGGTACAGCAATAGCACTTAGAGACAGAAGAACCTATAGTTACAATAGCCTGTTGATATCCATTGAAGTTTTATGCCATTGTACTTTAGAATACCTTTATAGCCTGTGTTTAGTGTATTATGTAGCTAGACTTCTAGTTTAGGACGCCCCCTAGTGTTTATCATCATTTATTACAATAATTGCTGGATATGCAGATGAATAGAGCATTTAGAATGTAAAGAGGGTACATTTTTATTTCATGTTGACTTTAAAGGGCCAGTTCATTCAAAAATGAAAATTCTGTCATCGTTTAATTGCCTTGATATTGTTGTTCCAAACAAATATGACTTTCTTCTGTGGAACACAAAAGGAGATGTTAGGCAGAACGTCAGCCTAAGTTACCATCCACTGAAGAGAGTCAAAAGGCTTTGGAAAAACATGAGGGTGAGAATGATGGCAGATTTTTATTTTTGGGTGAACTATCCTTTTAACTGTGAGTATTAGCAGTCTAAATGTTTGAGAGTGAGGTATGGATTAGATTTTTTCTCAAATCTCTCCCATAGCTGTTCAAAAGCATGGCTCACAGTCTGCTGCTCATGACCTCTGTGGCCATGCCAGTGTTCAGTAAAAAGAAAGAGACACTTTCTCATGGCATCCTGCTTGGAGTGGTTGGAACTGATATCCCCCTGTTGGAAGTGATGAAACTAGCACCCCGATATAAGGTACAAGTGAACCACCACAAGTAAAGGTGCATCTAATCGCCATACAAAAAGAAGTTCCAAACAAAGGTTTTTGAACTTCTTCGAGAATGAACAAAGTGATGTCTGAGTTTGCAGGTTGGTGTAAAAAAAGGAGAAACTGCGCAAAGTGAAAGATTAGAATAGGCAACATTTATTATGCATGCAGCCTAGGCTTTATTCAAGCTGTCAAACCACAAAAAGACATGCGTGTTACTGCCTATGCACAATATTAGATTTTACCCTGGGATAAAGTCAATAATATATTTCCCTTGATAACAATTTGGGTCTAATTGAATGGAAAACTATGTGAGTAGCGCAAAGAATTTTGAGCATCCCCAAAGATTGTGTCTGTGCGGCGTCGATGGCAAGAAACAGTGGCGATATGCATATATTCAAAGAAAGCAATGGTTTCGAAATTTTGGCAGCTGTATGTCATCCGCCTGAAGTGCCCGGTGTGCATCCCCCTCTAAAGTCTCTTGTAATTTCAGTATAAATGTCTGTGGTGCCAATGGTAATCATGAAATGTGTGTCTTTTAGCTTGGAACTCACGGCTACGCCTTCCTCATCACAAACAATGGATACATTCTGGCCCATCCTGATCTACGACCTCTGGTGAGTCCATCTGAATCCTTTAACTTACTGTCTCAATCACTCAAAATCTTTTCCACTGTCCTCTAGATATTGACCTAAATGCCATGAAGTGATGTTATATTGATTTTTTCATCTCTCTTGCTGCCTTAACTCTGTTTGTTTGACAGTATCATGATGGGAAGAAGTTGAAACCTAAGCCTAACTACAACAGTGTTGATCTATCAGAGGCTGAGTGGGAGGACACTGAGGACAGTGTGAGTTTTACAAACACACACACGCCGCACACACACTCACACACACACAAACACACAAACACACACACACACACAGATGTTGGTCTACCTATCATTATGAGGACTTTCCATAGACATAATGGTTTTTATACTTTACAAACTATAGATTCTATCTCCTAAACCTAACACAACCCCTAAACCTAAACCTCACAGAAAGCTTTCTGCATTTTTTCATTTTCAATAAAACTGTTTCAATTATGGGGACACCAGAAATGTCTTCAGAAATCACATTTATAGCACAATAACCTTGTAATTACCCATTTGTAACCTAAAAAAAAAAATGGTACACGTACACTCAGGTATGCTCAGCTTTCTGATGTTCTGTTATTTCTGCACAGTTGAGAACAGCCATGGTGAAAGGAGAGACAGGTACTCTGGCTTTAAACGTGAGGGCAGCTGTGGATAAAGGGGTGAGTGTGTTTATATCAGTTTTTATGTATCTTTTACGCAATCCACCCACTTAATTGCTCTTTTTAATGAAACCCTCACAAAAACTTTAAAATATCATCCCAAAAAAATAAAAATAAAAATAAATAAATAAAAACAAGGAATAAGACTTCTTTCCCACATTACAGTAATGACATTTTTTTTTTTATTTCATTTAAAATATTTTTAAAATGCAGAAAAATCTTAATGGTCCTGAAATAAGATTCAAAGTATATTTTTAATATTGAAAATATAAATTGATTGTAAAGTATATAATTTATTTCCAGTCATTTGCTGTAATTTAAAATCATATAAATTATACTAATAATAATATAAACAAATAAGAATAAGAATAAATAATATTTATTTATTTATTTATGTTTTATTTTTATTTTGGGGTAGAACCTGACATGAACATGTTCATGACCGGTTTCATGAGAGTCACTCTATAAGTAATAACATTACAAAAACAAACACAACATGTGTTGTTTGTGTTTTTGTGGGTACTGCATTAGATAATAACTTATAAGAAATATGTTTGATAGTCTTTGTGAAGGCACTTTTCTTTGTATCATCCAGAAAAGACCCTTGTTCCTCAAAAACGATTATTTCTACACTACCATCAATGAGACGCCATTTAGGTTTGTTAAGCTTTTGTTCATTCTTAAACATGGAAAAGCTTATAGATACCATTTCTCTAGCATTTGTTTATTGTATTTTCATTTTAAATAACAATATCTTCATATAATGTCTTTAATGAATATTTTTATGTCAGTTTTGGTATGGTGCTTACAAGAGGTCACGGGCAGTACATGTTCATTGGGAATGTTTCTGTGGAAGAGGGTGAGTTCACTGTATTTATGATTAATGGCTTATATAAGAAATTGTACATACACACACATATACAGTATATATATATATATATATATATATATATATATATATATATATATAATTATTAGTATAATGGATATAAGAAATACATTTTCAAAACAACACCGAGTGAAAAGATCTTTAAGTTAACGAGATATTAAGCTGCCGCATCACTCGTTGATGTTGCTTCTGAACGTTTTCTGCTTTCTTTAGGTCTTCATGACCTTCAGCAGCCTGATCTCACAATAGCTGATGAATGGTAAGTATTGTTGTTTTGAAGTGAGAATATCACAACTGCTAGCATTTGGTGTATTTTGTTCTGAATACCGTTAGGGCAATAGGTCCCTAAAAACCTCAAAGTATATATCATGCTATGTTAGACTTATGATCTTTGGTTTAATCACTCAGGACATACTGCGAGACAGATATTGACCCTCACCACCGTAAGCTCAATCAGCTCCAGGCAGTGGTCCGATACCTGACTGGCAAAGAGCCAGACTTGGAGTGTGAGTTTTCCTTAACTTTGTTTTCCATCATTCATGCTATCATATTACCTGTTCAGTTGCTAAATTCTGTATAGATAATTGTGACATTTTTGCAACAGGTGATGAGATACTGCTACAGCAAATTCTTTTTGATGCAGTGGTGACAGCTCCACTGGAGGCCTACTGGACTTCACTGACACTAACCAGCCCCAGGTAAGAGGCTTTGTTTAATCTGTATAAGTTGTCCATTAAATACCTACACAAAGATTTTTGTTTACCCTGTGAAATCTCTCCTTCCTTCTAAAGAACATTTTGTGAAAAAAGGATTAGTGTTTTGTGTTTGAAGTCTTTCTCTCTTTGCTTTCATCTCTCTTTAGTGTAGATGAAGGCATGGAGACAGCTTTCCTTGGAACCCGCTCTGGGCTGATGCGTGTCATCAGATATGCTGGAAATGAGAAACGAGTGGGAAAGTGAGTGAGCTATTGAGAGATCAACTCCTTAAATCTGTTCACTGTAAAAAATGGAAAACATAACCGACATTCGTAAGTGCTTATTGAACATTTAATTTCACTCTTTGCTGCTATAACATTTGCCATTCTTCTGCAAAAGGCTCTCCACTTGATGTTGGAATATAGCTGGATGTATTTGCTCCCATTCAGACAAGAGTATCAGTGAGGTCATCGTCAAACATGTTAATTAAAAAGGGGTGTCCACAAACTTTTGGCCATATAGTGTATGTTTTATCTAGTTATACTCAGCTCATTACCATATACAGTGAGAAATTATGGTAACACTTTACAATAAGGTTCTATTTTTTAACATTAGTTAACATGAACTAACAATGAACAATTCTTTTACAGCATTGAATAATCTTAATCTTAGCGTTAATATCAATTTCAACATATAGTAATACATATTTTAAATCAAAAGTTGTATATGTTTACATTAGTGAACTAACAAAGAACAATTGTATTTTCATTAAATACCATTAACAAAGATTAATAAATTCGGTAAAAATATATATTGTTCATTGTTTGTTCATGATAACAATGCATTAACTAATTTTAACAAATTGAACTTTATTGTAAAGTGTTACCATAATTATATTATATTTAATAAAATAATACATGTCACTTTTACTGTAAATGTTCTTTAGAATTTAAAAGCATACATTTATTCCATAATTTACAGTGAAAATATTATATTTAACTAGCTAATATTATATAATGTACCTTATAGTAAAATGTTGTTCAAATTGTTTACATTAATGATATAGTGTATCGTACAACCTTTGTTTTTATGGTGTTATCAGTATTATTAAATACCTTTATTTTTGTTATTATTTTTTAAATATGAATTCATATATAATATAATCATTATATTCACTCTTTTAGCACTTTATTAGGAACACTATGGTCCTAATAAAGTGCCTGGCATGGTCTTCTGCTGTTGTAGCCCATTCACCTCAAGGTTCGACGTGTTGTGCATTCTGAGATGCTATTCTGGTCACTACAATTATACAGAGTGGTTTTCTGAGTTACTGTAGCCTTTCTGTCAGCTTGAACCAGTCTGGCCATTCTCCGTTGGCCTCTCTCATCAACAAGGCATTTCTGTCCACAGTTTTTGGCATCAATCTGAGTAAACTTTAGAGACTGTTGTGTGTGAAAATCCCAGGAGATCAGCAGTTACAGAAATCCTCACACCAGCCCATCTGGCACCAATAATAATGACATGGTTGATAAAACTGTGATCACATTTTTTCCCCCAATTCTGATATGAACATTAACTGAAGCTCCTGACCCGTACCTGCCTGATTTTATGCATTGCAATGCTGCAATTCAGTGAGGCAATTACAATAGAAGTGAATGGGGGCCAATCCGTAAATGTTAAAATACTCACTGTTTCAAAAGTATAGCCACAATGTAATAAATATGTGTGTTAACATGATTTTAGTAAATAAATAAAACTATTGGCTGATTAGATAATCGCATGAACAAGTAGAGGTACAGGTGTTCCTAATAAAGGGCTCAGTGAGTGTAGATTAGGAACTATATATATTGACACCAAAATGACATTCTAGAATGCCTGATACATAGTCACTGATTTTGTACTGTAAAGTTCTGGCAACCACATCTGCCAGTTTTTTTTACAATGTGCTAAAAACTGCAATGAAAATCATGTTATTTAGAAATTACTTTAAATGTAATCAATAGCAATATTTTTAATAGTAGTTATTAATATTATTATTAATTGTATGTTATTGACCTGCTTGTTAAGTTGTCTACCTGCATCTATAACAATAACACTCTAGACAAGCCATATTTACACCTCTCCTGATTCTTTGATTCCACAGGAAGTTCTTGACCGCTGTGGACAAAGAAAACCTGTTCACGCTTGACCACTTCCCCATCTGGTATCGTCTGGCAGCTGAGAACAAACCTGGACAATTCTTCTTTTATGTCCCGCAAGATGATGTAAACAAAGGTACTAAAATAGTTAAATACACTTTATCTTTATGGCAGAGATCATCTATTTTCATTTATTGTTTATTGCATTGTCGAGTTGATATATTTCATATATATCAATTGTCACAACAATGTCACAATTTACAGTTTATTTTATGAGCTACAGCAAACTTTGACCTCTGTTTAACAGGCAGGAACACTTTTGTGGCTGTAACATCTGTGACAGTGTCTGAGGGGAAACGAACTGCACTCGCCGGAGGTAAGATATCTGTACTTGTTTGCTTACTGAGAGCTGATTTTAGATCAGCACTATCAGCATATTTTGAGAAGACAAGGCTGGCTTAGAAATAGCCAATTATATATTTTTGCTTGTGAAGTTATGATCATTCACCACTTATTATTTCTCTACAACCATTTGAAGATAATGTTTAATTATATAATATATATCTTACCTATTAAAAATACTGTACACAATTTTAACATAGACAAAAACATTAAACATGTGTAAAAATTTATTTTCTAAAACAGATTTTATCTCTCTGTTTAAACTCCACAGATTTCATATTAGCAAACTATAGTTTTGGAAAGTCGTATAGGATATCTACTTTGTGCATGACACAATCATTTTTCCAACAAATGTTTACAGACAGATTGTTTCACTTTTAATCGACTATATCACAATTCCAGTGGGTCAGAGGCTTACATACACCAAGTTAACTGTGCCTTTAAGCAGCTTGGAAAATTCCAGAAAATGATGTCAAGCCTTAAGGCAATTAGCCAATTAGCTTCTGATAAGATAATTGCCTATTAGAGGTGTACCTGTGGATGTATTTTAAAGCCTATCTTCAAACTCTGTGCCTCTTTGCTTGACATCATGCGAAAATCAAAAGAAATCCAAGACCTCATAAAAAAAAATTGTGGACCTCCACAAGTCTGGTTTATCCTTGGGAGCAATTTCAAAATGCATGAAGGTACCACGTTCATCTGTACAAACAATAGTACACAAGTATAAACACCATGGGAACATGCAGCCATCATACCGCTCAGGAAGGAGATGCATTCTGTCTCCTAGAAATGAACATAGCTTGGTGTGAAAAGTGCAAATCAATTCCAGAACAACAGCAAAGTACCTTGTGAAGATGCCGGTGGAAACAGGAAAACAAGTATCTATATCCACAGTAAAACAAGTCCTATATCGACATAACCTTAAAGGCTGTGCAGCAAGGAAGAAGCCACTGCTCCAAAACTGCCATAAAAAAGCCAGACAACAGATTGCAAGTTCACATGGGGACAAAGATCTTACTTTTCAGAGAAATATCCTCTGGTCTGATGAAACTAAATTTAACTGTTTGGCCATAATGACCATCGTTATGTTTGGAGGAGAAAGGGTGAGGCTTGCAAGGCAAAGAACACTATTCCAACCATGAAGCATGGGGGTGGCAGGATCATGTTGTGGGGGTGCTTTGCTGCAGGAGGGACTGCTGCACTTCACAAAATAAATGGCATCATGAGGAAGGAAAATTATGTGGATATATTGAAGCAACATCTCAAGACATTAGCCAGGAAGTTAAAGCTCAGTTGCAAATGGGTCTTCCAAATGGACAATGACCCCAGGCATACTTCCAAAGCTTAAGGACAACAAAGTCAAGGTATTAGAGTGGCCATCACAAAGCCCTGACCTCAATCCTGAAAAAGAGGCCTGCAAACCTGACTCAGTTACACCAGTTCTGTCTGGAGGAATGGGCCAAAATTCCAGCAAATTATTATGAGAAGCTTATGGAAGGTTACCCAAAATGTTTGACCCAAGTTAAACAATTTAAAGCAATACTACTAAATAACCAAATACTAACAAGGTGTATGTAATCTTCTGACCCACTGGGAATGTGATGAATGAAATAAAAGCTTCTCTTTACTAATACAAAATTGTCTCTACTATTATTCTGACATTTCACATTCTTAAAATAAAACAGTGATCCTAATTGACCTAAGACAGGGAATGTTTTCTACGATTAAATATCAGGAATTTTTTTAGAGTTTTTAGAGTTGATTTGTTTTGGTAATTTGCAGGAAAATATACAAGATAACTTGAATTCAATATATATAATTAGAACATATAAACCATATTTGAAAATTTGCTGTGGAAATTGTATTACGTAGTTTTATATCTCTCTAATTGAGCACCTCAAACTGTCTGTTTTTATGTATTATATAAATATTATAATTGCTCCTGGCCTACAGTGGGTCATTAGGTCTTATACCCTTTCTCCAAAATGAAACATCCAAAAATCTATGTACATCAAATGGCTTTATCAATGACTGATGAAGTTGAACCATCGATAAACTGAATGTTCCATTAAAGCTCCCAGAGGTTCTTGTGTCTGTTAAACAGACACTTCTGGAGGAAATGCCATCCACTCTGCACACTCCAGGGCTTCCTCTTCCTTTGCAATAGTTGCCACCAGATCTTCCTTTTCATCCTGCTCTGGTTCCTTCACCACTATCAATGGCTGCTGCTGCTGGCTGTTGCCATGCATCAGCTGCTGCTGTTCGTGAGCAGCCAGCATGGCATAGATACAGCCGTAGGTGGCTGTTACCACCATTAACACACACACCACACCACAAACCACCCCAGCTACCACCACTGTGGCGGCCGCTCGACGCACGCTAACAGGGCGGTAGCGCTGGCGTATACAGTCCCCAGGTGACCCGGCTGTTACAGGGTGACCCTCAGCAAAAGATGAGCTCCTGGTCTCAAGATAAAGAGGGTAACAGTGTCTGAACATCTCCATAGGGATATTGCGAAGATCTTTACCATACAAATTTGTTGGGGAAGAGCAGTTGACGGAATCCACATGGCCACCTAGAGGATGACAAATGGAAAGACACAAAACTTTAAAATCAGAGGCTTTAGGGTTTGTTTTTAGGATTCCTTTAGAATTCCTTTTACCCCTCGGAGCAACCTACGGTTAAAGGAATAGTGCAGACCCAAAAATGGAAATTTTGTCATCATTTATTCACCCTCATCTTGTTCCAAACCTCATGACTCTTTTCTTATTTGGAACACAAAATGGAACAATTTAAATAAATATTGGGGTCCACCTTTTCAATACAATAGCAGTTGATATTGACAGTTTAAAGCTTTAAAAGGACCCAAAAGCATCATAAAAATAATCCATGTGGCTTGTGTGTCGTAAGTCTTATGATGGTGAAAAATAAACTGAACTTTAAATAATTTTTAATTGAAAATCTGGACGTCAGTTGCATGTAGTGCTAAAATCACTGTGAAAAGAGCCCCTATGAACGAGCTTCTATTATATTGTTTATGACTAAGCAAAAGACATCAAGGTTTTCACTGAAAAATTATTTCTAATTCAGGTTGTTTCTCACCTAAATCTATCACATGCTTTCAGAAGACTTGAACATGACCCACAAGCCATATGGACAACTTTATGATCATTTTCTGTCCTTTTTTAAGATTTAAAGTGATTCACTTTCAGCTGCCATCATACTGAAAATATAGAACCATCCTTTAAATATCCATTAAAATAGTTTGTTTTGTGTTCCACATAAAAAAGAAAGTCATAAAGGTTTACAATCAGGGTGAATAAATGATTCACCCAAATCATTTTTGGGTGAAATATTCCTTTAATCAAGGGCACAGGAGTAATAAAACCCAACTTTTAACTTACCAACCCAGATCTTTAACAACTACACCACACCACTTCCGATTTAATCAAGAATGATACAAGTACACAAATTACCTCTATACAAGGTCCATTCCAGCCAGTGCTTGAGTGGGATGAGTTTGCAGCTGCAGTTCCAGGGGTTTCCCTCCAGCAGAATGTGCTGTAGATCAGTAGCCGGCTCAAGAGAAGTCCGCTGCAGAGTTCTCAGCTTGTTGCCCACTAGCGAGAGCCACACTAGGTTCTGAAGCCCATCTAGTAGATACATTGGCAGACAGCAGAGACTGTTTGAGGAAAGGTCCAAACGCTTAAGCTCCATCAGGCCTTTGAACTGACCTGGGTTCAGTTCCTTAAGCCTGTTGTCTCTTAGAACCAGTTCTGTAAGGCTGCGGAGCTCAGAGAACAGGTTAACAGGGAGCTCCACCAGAAGGTTTTCAGAGAGATCCAGGAAGTCCAGCTTATTCAGCTGGGAGAAGCTTGAAGGGTGAAGGGTCGAGAGAATGTTTCTAGAGAGGTCGAGATGAAGAAGGCTGCTGAGATTGGAAAAGGTCCCAGGTTCAACGGCAGGGAAGTTGTTTGTAGAGAGGGTGAGGAAGGTTGTGTTGTAGGGAAGCTGGTTCAGGATTGAGTCCATGGAGGCCAGTTGGTTAAGGTCACTGCAGTCTGTTTGGTTCCCAATGCAGGTACAGACAGATGGACAGTTGGTAGATATTCCACACAGGCTGAAAAGGGTCAGCAGGCTTGTGGAAACTACTGAAAACATTGAAGATGTTAGAAAACCATTCAAACTGAGAAGGTTTCAGTATTCAAATAACATTCCGGGTTCAATACAAGTTAAGCTTAATCTACAGCCTTTATTGCATAATGTTGATAACCACAAAAAGTAATTTGGACTCATCCCTCCTTTTCTTTAAAAAAAGCAAAAACCAAGGTTACAGTGAGGCACTTATAATGGGAGTGAAAGGGGCCAATTATTGGAGGGTTTAAAGGCAGAAATGTGAATCTTATAATGCTATAAAAGCACTTTCATTAATACTTCTGTTAAAATTAATGTATTATTTGAGCTGTAAAGTTGTTTAAATCGCATTTACCGTTGTTTTAGGGTTTTAGGGTTTGTTGACATTACATCGTCATGGCAATGAAGTTGTAAAATCGGATATAACTTTACACAGAAAAGGTTAGTAAGCGATTTTATCACACTTAAATCATGTTAACACACATCGTTTATGTTTTGTGGCTATACTTTTGAAATAGTGAGTATTTAAAAGTTTTTCAGAATCGCCCCATTCACCTTGTGCCTCAAATTTTTACTTTTTTTTAAAGAAAAGGAGGGATGTCAAAATAAATTTTGGTGATAATCAGCATTATGCCACAAATGCTGTCGATTGAGCTTAATTTGTATTGAACCCGGAATATTCCTTTTAAGAGTCATAGTTCACCCAATATTGACATTTCTGTCATCGTCATCAAAATTAAACATCACCTTTGGTGTTCCACAGAAGAAAGTAATATGGGTTTGGAACACATAAAGGTGAGTAAATGATGAAGGAATTTTCATTTTTGGTTGAACAATTGCTTTAAGTAGGATAGAATTGTCTGAATTAAATCAGTGGTCAATCACATTTTTTTATGATGATATTACTTTTTGTATTCATCCTGGTCCTTATGGTCGTGCAGACCTTCTTGTATCGGCTTCTTCTGAGCAGACTTCTATGTTAAATGAATGCCTTCACCATTATGGTAAATCTGAAAATGCAAAATGGTTAAAGGTATCAAATGGAATTATTGTAAATGACAATAGTGAGAAAGAGGGAAAGAGGATGCAATTTATGCTGTTATGGATTGACTTCGGGATCTTTTTGCCATTAAAATTGAATTTGCCAATGAATGTCTTGAAGAGGCTCGATTGATGTTACATCATCATGTCTTTGAAAACATGGCAGAGCTGAAATGGATTTGAGTCTTCTAAGGAGTGAAAGAGAGTACTATAATATAAAAGCTGCCCAGAGGCCTTTTGTTTGTCAAAGGCGCATAAAGCCAAATGAGATCTTGTGAGGTTGCTTAAAGTATATTTTCATCAGCTTTTATTATGCACTGATTTGAAAAACACAATATAAGGCTCAAAATATGAAAATAAATAAATAATGATTTAGTGACCTTGATGTCATACAGACTATGGCACCCTCTCTCTTATGCTTCTTAACTGTCACATTTGTTGCATTAAACTATCATGGATTAAACTGTCCACACCATTAGGTAATAAATCAGAGCTGAGAACAACATCCGCTTTATCAGTCAAAAGAGGATAAAATAGATGCACTTCTTGTTATACATAAAATTTTGATGAAATCTGAAAAACAGGTATTTTTATATCAGAGTAAACTAAAATTCAACTGGATACAGTAGATCTATAAATCTGGAATACAAATAAAGCCCCAAAGAACAAAAACTCTTAATTGTCCTTGTATTTAAAGCAAATCATACATAAAACATACCTTTCAACATACCAATCTATGGATCCTCATAATTGCTCCACTCAATTGAACGAATAAATAGAATAGGAAAATAAAGGAACAAAAGAGGAATTGGCAGTTCTTCCTCACGGCAAAGTCCAGTGTGTGTATGTGAGCGTGGGTCACATCAGTAAGTAGGACTAACATTACAACAGTCTGTGCCTGCCCACTCTGCTAGAGAGAGAGAGAGAGAGAGAGAGAGGGAGAGAGAGATGGATAGATGGATTGAGAAGGGGGGAAGAGAGAATGATCAGCTTAGAAAATGGTAGTCTCTTTATATATATATATATATATATATATATATATATATATATATATTGTTTTTTTTTGTTATTTCTTTTTCTCTCTCTTTTTTTTCTTTTCCAGTCATGACTCTTGATGTAGCTTATGCTTTAGAACATGTAAGGATTAGCTCTGAATTATGAGACCTGGAAAAGTATAGAAAGTATTCAAATTGGAAATTGTTGTAATTATTTGTAGTTATCCTTAGCTCTAAAATACACTCACTGAGCACTTTATTAGGAACACTATGGTCCTAATAAAGTGCATGATGTGGTCTTCTGCTGTTGTAGCCCATTCACCTCAAGGTTCGACGTGTTGTGCATTCTGAGATGCTATTCTGCTCACTGCATTTGTACAGAGTGGTTATCTGAGTTACTGTAGCCTTTCTGTCAGCTTGAACCAGTCTGGCCATTCTTCGTTGACCTCTCTCATCAACAAGGCATTTCTGTCTGCAGAACTGCCACTCACTGGTCGTTTTTTTTGTTTCTGGCACCAATCTGAGTACATTTTATAAACCAGCCTGTCTAGCACCACCAATCGTGCCACGTCGAAATCACTTTGATCAAATTTTTCCCCATTCTGATGGTTGATGTGAACATTAACTTAAGCTCCTGACCCATATCTGGATGATTTCATGCATTGCTGACACATGATTGGCTGATTAGATAATTGTATGAATAATAGGTGTACAGGTCTTTCTAATAAAGTGCTCTGTGAGTGTATGTTATCAACAAGAAATTTCTCTTTGGACAATATCTATAAAAGAAAATATATACACTTCATGCCAAGCTACGATTAGGCAGTTTATATCTACTTCTTTATTATTTCCCTTGTTTGTTTAATATGCAGCTATTGGAATGCAAGGATCCATGGACCTGCTAGAAAGGCTGTTCCTGTCTATTGCCAAACAAGTGAGTTTAAAACATAGACCTCAGAAATATTAATGCTTTAGTCTTGCTAATGCTTATGGTCTTTAAGTAATAGTGCACAAATGTGTAAGATGTAGAAATTTTGATAAAAATATTGGAACTGGGCCAAAATGTCTTTTACTAAATCAAAATCTTGCCACCACTATACTTGAGAGAAAATAAAAGTTTCCATATTCACTTGTACTAAAGTATTTAAAAATAAAAAAAAAATTTGGTAAAAAAAACAAACAGATGAGATATTCTTATTAAAGTAAAATGATCAGCTTTAATCACAATTCATTGAATGTCTTGTGAGACTGTAGGATACACTAGATCTTCAGCAGAAACCAAAATCCAGAAATGGTTAAACATTAAATTCAGCCGCAGATGATTCTATAGTTGTTTAAAAATGTTATATACTATAGTTGTTTATAGAATGATCACATGTTCACATTCAAATCAAGTTTGACTTCAACACTGGGTTTTACATAATGTTATTTGAGATTAGTAATATATAGGGTTAGGATAGATTTTTGCCATGGAGACCAGTGAAATATTTGCTTTGTACTCTGAAGGTCTAAATTAATTTTAGTACATTTAGTAATTAAACGTGTACATCCTCACTTCAATAAGCCTCTGAGCAATTTATGTAGATCCATCCACTTTTGACTTCTTGCCCTAAGAACCTTTCAATCACACCGCCGTTTTACACAAGGGCTCTTTTCTTGTGCTTTGTGTACTGGTGCAACACAAATAAACATACACAAAAGCATTTTCTGAATCACCTTTTTCTCTGTCTCTATTTTCTCTCTTCCTCCTGTCAGCCAAATGATACGGATGTAAGTATTCCAGTGTTGTCATTGCTTGAGCTCTATATTCATAGAAATCAAACTGCATGTATAATGTAAAAGCCATACAGCTTATTTGTCATTTTAATTGTTGAAGTGCATGATTAATAAAATGCATCTGATAAAATAGTCTTGAGAATTGTGTCTATTTGCAAATGCCCTTGCGGTTGTGTTCTTTGCAGTGCAGTGATGTGGATGGTATTTGTCCTCTCAGCTGTGAGAGCATTGTGAGTAAAGCCTTTTAAATGAATTCTCTGTGTTATCCATCCTCTTTGGAGTGGCTGCACATTTTGAACTGCAGAACTGTGATAAGACATGCTCCTTGCTGATGTCATAAACCATGTTAATCTGTATTATTGGTAAAATGGAAGATCTAAACATGATTTTTGTTTGTATAAGGCCAGAAACATACTTTACGCAAGTACTGTACATAAATGCAGATGTGAATACTAACGTTTTGCATGTGTGTGGTTCTTTCAAGCCTGATGCAGGTATAGCTGCATATAGCTCCAAATGGGGGCAGGTTTTCCAGAAAGGAGCAGAGTTACTCCAAAAGGGGTTGTGTCAACTTCAAAAGGGTGCATTATTTCCACTCATGGTTATGGTTAGGGGAAGATTTAGGTTAGGGCTCCCTATTTCTTTGCTGGCGGATTGGTGCTCCCACCCCTTTTTGTAGCTCGGCCTGCAGCTATATCCTACGTGCACTCTTGCATTACTTTGGCAAGAACAAACCTCAGTGTTCAAGGGGGCAATAAAGTTACTTTCAAAAGTCTGTGCCATTAAACTGGACCTGTTATTATAAAGGGGCTAAAAAAACATTTTGACTTTAACTAACTTGATCTTCACACTATTGCTCATTCCTGACATTTTTTTTTATGTGAAAATGTGAACCCACTGCAGAATTAGAGAGAAGGTGGTGGGAGCTCCAAACCTCATGCAAAGATATAGGGATCCCCTAACCCAACCCAACCCTTTCCCTAACTCTAACAAGTGTGGAAGTGATGCCCCCTTTTGGAGTTGGCGCAACCCCCTTTTGGAGTAAGCCCTCCCCCGTCTGGAGTAACAAAACCCAATTTTGGAGATTCTGCCCCCATTTGGAGATCTCCGGCCTGCAGCAATACCGACTTGGAATTAGATGGTTATGCACAATATTGCACCCCTTGTGGCAATGCTGAATGTGCAACGTGTAATTGCAATGCATTATGATTTTCAGTCTACCCGTTTTGGAACATAACAACGCACCTAGTCAAGCTTAAGTAACTAGAAGTATTTCCTTTCAAATACTGCGTGGAATATGTTTCAGATCTATAACACTGACACTACATACTGTAATCATATTGTACAACATATCATTAGTCATGACTCATCCTTTAAAAATTACAATATTGTGATACAATTCAATAAGGGAAATTCTAATTCATCAAAAATGTTTTTTTTTGGGCAGGATGTCAACTGTTACATTGTTGACAATAATGGCTTCATCCTGTTCTCAAAGGAAAGAGGCAATGTGAGTATATCTTCTTAAATGTTAACATGACTGTAGGTACCAGCAAATTCATATATTCCCACAAATTATAACACCAATGATTTATACACGTGTACAAATGCATTAGGCATTATAGCATTCCACAACTGTTCTGGCATCCATCCTCCACACCACCTCCACTATTCTCTCAATATTTATGTCTATTGTGGTCAATGTTGCAAATTTGAATAGTTGCTCATTTGAATTTCAACATGAAGACTAGTAATAGATGCAATTAAATCACAAGCAGATCACAATTCAGTAAATTTATGGATCAATTATAAATAAAAGGCAATATTTTTGAATTTACTGCACAAAAATATCTTAATTAGAGCAGTGGTTCTGGTGGATTGTGACCCTAAAAATACTTTTGTGCAAAAAAACAATTTTGGTGCTGTTTTTCGCAGAGGTGCCATTGAAGAATAATTTTTGCTTCCTCTACAAGAACCTTTTGTGCATTGTAGAACCATATACACGCTGATAAAGAACCTTTATTTTAACAGTGTTGGTCGCCACATTATTTCCATTGTAAATCTGGGTCCTGAAACAAACCAGTGGAGGGGCAACTGAGAGCAGTTTCTCAAATTATAGGAAATGCAATGGCTTTGGAAAGCAATACTTCATTCAATTCTTGAATGAACTGAACCCTTGAGAGCAGAACATGAAGATTGAACATGGTGACATTTGGGTGTGTCAGGTGATGATGTGTTTAGCTGCACGTTTTTTTACCCAGGGGGCTAGAAGTGAAGGGCAGGGTATGGAGTATGCGGATGCTCTCCTGTGAGGACTCAATAATGTTCCACATGCTTGTCCTCGGAGTGAACAGATGGAGTACCAAACCAGACAATGATTGAGAGAGGGAGAATTGACTCAGTGACTGCAGTGTAAAATTGCAATTGGTTGGGAAAGGTTGTATTTAGTCAATTAGCCTTACTGTTAAAGGTACCTCAGTAATTCTTCTTTTTTTTTTTTTCATAAAAAAAAAAGCTTTACGTATAAAGCAATCAGTAGAACTTTCGAAAAATATTTTTAACACTTAAAAACTCCAGTTCATGTGAGAGTTAATGTGGGTATGAAATGTTGATAGTCATTGATGCGAGAATATACACAGACGTGTGCACAAATAGACATACATACAATACCCATGTAGCTGGACTAGACTGGTGAAGCTGGGGTGGAGGTGGGTTTCAGAGAAAAACTCTCGTAGCGCTCTGCTGTGAAACCATCTTATCTGCAAAACTGAGCTATCTATTTAAATCAAACTCCCATAATATTCTCTATAGGTGAATGTATTTTTTACAATATATTATGAACCTTTAAAGACAGACCTACCTTGAGCTCAGAGGTTGTTAATTGATGATATAAGCTTCTATTGAAGCAATCATTCCACATTATTTCAACTTCATTTAAAAATTCTTGTAATGAACAAAACTACCCACTATCACAAAGGGATTTTTTTTTGTTTTTGTTTTGTTTGTGTTGCCACAAATGCCATTAAATTCACTTAATTGTTCTAACCCCGGAACATTTATTTAATATTGCCAAATCCTTTTGTATACTTTTTTTTTTTTAGTAGCTTGTCTATTAATGACCAAAAAATACAGTCAAAATGTACCTACTATATCTGTGCCTCTGAAACATTCAGGGCCTCATTTCCCAAAAGCATTATAAGCCTATCGTAAGTAAATTGTAGAATCCATCTTATGATTCATCTTAGTTTTGCTGCCCATTTCCCAAAAGCATCATAACATAAGCAGTACTTGAAAATGCTCATAGATTAAGGAGCGCTCTGGAGTAATTGTGCACCGCTAAGAGCATTGTAAATATCACTAGCTACACTTTATGCTGGACTTTATTATCATGATATATATGTTTTATTTTTTAATTTTTTTTAACAGACAAGTCTAATAATAATAGTGATAATAATATTTATAAAAATAATAAAATACTGTACATACAATAGATAGTCTAAATGGATAAATAGATTAATAAGTAAGCAAATAAAGTTATTTGTGTGGACTAGTTGGACAAGTTGGTAACAACAAAGTTGTGGCATGATTGATAAATGAATATTAGAAAGAGAAGAAAATGTCATTAACTTGTTGCCGTGCATGAAAATCATCCGTATATATATTTGCTCATCATCCTACATTTACATTTATTCATTTGGCAGATGCTTTTATCCTCATCTTCTCGTCCTCTCTGACACCCAAATGCTCTCTCACCAGCACTACAAGTTGTGTAGCGCCGCACATGCAGCATTACTGTTAGCGTTATCACTTTTGAGAGTAAAGAGCGGACCTCCACTTTATTGGTGAATGTCCCTAAAGTGCATCTTCCAAACGTCTCCTTATTTTGCATTCTGCGATAGCACAGAATAATACTGTAAGGGGGTTAAGGGAAAGGAAGAGGCGCGATCATACACATAACTATAATAACTAGCAGGATCATACACAGGGCCTCCGCTGTCTTAACTAATCCTGGAAGCTTTTATATTGAGAGGAATTTGTGAAAATGAAATATTACACATGCACATCTGATTATGGAAACAGATTGTGTAAAAGAAAATATTGTTCTGCACAAAATTATTATGAAAACAATATGTAAATATGCAGTTAATTAGGCTGAATTTTTTTTAATACAAATTTGAGCTAGGTAAATTACAAATTGTAAAGTTATGCACAAATATAATTAACAAGTTACAAGTTACAATGACGAGCAGCACTATTCGGTCACATTTCAGCTCTCTCACCAGGACAGCGACTCTCTTAAGTAACACGTTCATGTTAAGTACAGTTTTGGGAAACGCACGTAAATAATAATGAACTTTCGTAAACTTGAAAAATCGTTTAAAAAAAAAACTCTATACGATGACATTGATTTCATACCATTAACCCAGATGTTTATAAAAATATGTGCACTTTACTATGAGCAGTAGCCAGGAGATTAATGCTAATGGAGTTTAATCCCAGATTGCTAGGAGTGGACCGGGCAAGCAGGGGAGATTCAGGCATCTGTTAGCACATCTGGATCATTGCACATCAGTCTGTCTATGAGCGTGTAGGTGTGTTTGGATTTATGCGTTCGGAGTTTTGTGCTCCAGATGTAGGTCAGCCTAAAGCTGTCCTTAACTATACCTAAACTAGAGTAATCCCTCAAAAAGATCACACAATGTACCGGTGGGTATGCTAGCATAGCATGTACACTGTTCACTGTACTCTTGTGTGTAATACTAAAATGTATGGCGTCTCCTTTCACACAGGTTGGTAAATTCTTTGGGGAAGTAGATGGATCTGTCATGGCTCAATTACTGAAATCAGGCTTGTATAAAAGGTAACTAGACCCCACATGCTACAGGATCAGTTTTGGATCTTAGCTTTGTACAATAGCACAGTTCAAGGAATAGTTGATCTAAAAACTACAATTTTGTTTGTTGAACACAAAGGTGAAATATAATGAAAGTAACAGAATGTGTCAAATGTTTTTTTTTTTTTTTTTTCATTTTGGAGATTGAAAGCATCCATCCACATTCCCTTACATTATATAAAAAACAGTGGCCAGGATATTATTTAAAAGACATAGAAGCAAAAAAGTCACACAGATTTAATGATATGAGTGTCTTAAAGGCAAGAAACATACTTCACACAAATATGCGAATGCAGACCCGAGCACTTGCCCAATGGATTGCCAATGCGCGGCCCGTTTGAACACACTAATGTGCATTCTTGTGTTAATAACAAACCTCTGTGGGGGGCAATAGAGTTACTTTCATATGTTTGTGCCGTTGTGTTATTCTGGTAATTTGATAGAAACTTATTGACTTTCACTTGCTTGCTCAGCAATATTCTCTTGAAACTGTTGCTAATACAATTGCATAAATTGATTTGAAAGAGAAAACTCAGCGTAGAAGCCAAGTATGTATAGCTGTAGGCCTGAGATCTCCAAATGGGGCGGAATCTCAAAAAGTGGAGAGGTCACTCCATAAGAGGGCGTCACATTCACTCAGGGTTAATGTTAGGGAAAGGATTAGGTTAGAGGCTCCCTATATCTTTGCTAGTGATTTGGAGCTCTGCCTGCAGCTATATCCTTCTCGTAGAAGCAGACAGTTCACACCAATCTTTACAATATAGCGCCCCTCGCATGCTTGCATTGTCTGACACATTTCAAAGCACAAAAACGCACAAAATCGAGCGTGCATTGCTAGAAGTGTCTGCATCACATACTGACATAGAATATCTTTCAGGCTTAATTGATGATAGCATTTTAATTTTAGGGTAAATTATTGCTTGTTATTGTTATTTTGTTGGGAATTTCACATTTAGAAAAAGTGAAAAAATGCTCTTCTGTATTGTGATTTGTTGTACAGAGTGACATTGTATGACTACCAGGCCATGTGTAAAAATTCTCACCATCACGCCAGCGGAGCTCAACCACTGCTTAGTGTATGTATACATTCACATCTGTTACATCACAAGTGACAAAGAAAAATAATGTCTTTATTGTCTCGATACAGATGTAGTGACACCATGGATATCACTTTACAATCTATTTCTGTTTACTTCACAGCCTTTCTATGGTCTTGCGGCGATACTGAAGTGGTTCTTCTCAAATTTCATGATGTAAGTGTCATTTTTGGTTGTAATTGATGCAAGTTTTAATTTTATTTGTCAGTAAAAAAAAATATTCTCACTTCTAAACTTTCAGGTTTCTATTGGAGTTCAACATCTGCGGACTTTGGCACAATGACTATGTAGTGGATGGTAAGTTAAGAAATTATAAAGTGTGTAACGGTAACATCTAGTAATTGCATCTAATATACACATGGTGTTAGCAAATAAAAATAGAGACACTAAGAATTTGGGCTGAAAAGTAGTGTACAATCTGTGTATTTTATGTACTCTTGAACTTCACTAATCTTCAAATGCCCAAACATACATTATAAATATCACTCTGTGAAACCATCTTCATAATGTTTTTGTCATTGTATGTAGTGTCTGTCTCTCTCATTCATTGTCATCTCTCTCATTGTCTGTCTCCATTTCCATTGTGCTGTAATTGTCTTTCATTGATGCTAAGCTAAGGCTGTGTATCATGCAAGTAAGTATTGTCAAGCCATGATGTTTGTGTACATGAACATGTCCTTGGTGTTTACCTTGTTAGTTTGTTATGTTTAGCTGGGATTGGCTAGCTTAAAGTCTTGTTAGAATGACAACTTAATCCCCAAGATTGTAATTTGTTGGTAATGAAACATTTGAATGTCATCTGTAGTAGTACCTTTAGTCTAGATGAGGTTTACCAGATCCTGATTTGTTGTGAGAATGGGGAAGGAAGCACGTTACAATAGTTTTATTGAACACAGGAGCTCTGTTCCAAAATCTAGTGACCAACCTTTTGATGTTACTTTTGTCAATATACAACTTTTGATGTTGAAAAGGTACTAGTATATGTAGAATTTACCATTAACTAAGGGTTTAAATACTGTAAAAGCACTGTTCATTGTTAGTCAGATTATTATTGAGTTGAATGTTAACGTATACAACCTTATTGTAAAGTGTTACCAATTAATCAAAGATTAAAAGGTGTTGCTAACAAAACATTCCAACTTTTCCCCTCCAGCTCACAAACAGAGAAAAATGGACATGGTGCAGCCTTGTAACACAGAGTATCCCAGCTTCATGTATGACACCTCTATCAGAGAGACTAACAGCATCATTAAATGTGGCCGTTGTCAGAAGTAAGTCCATCAGTAAAATTGTACTCAGGCTGGCAAGTGATAATGTGACAATTTCTCACTTTCTCTCTCTCTTTCTCTTTCTCTCGCTCTCTTTCACGATTCAGGATGTTTGTCCTACAGCAAGTTCCTAACAGCAATCTTGTCATGCTAGTTGTCCAGGCCGACTGTGACTGTTCTCGACAGTATGCCCCCATCACTCTCATGCCCAAAGAGGTCAAATATATCCTTCCATGATCATAAAAAAAGAGCCAACGGACACATTAAAAAGCAGATGATTTGCTTGTCTTTTAAATGTGCTTTTAGTTAAATTTTCTTTGAAACTGAGAATGGAGGTCTTCTTAACTCCTGTGAACATAATGCCACGGTTAAGTGCAATCGGATGAAATCTCAGAAGATTCGCAGACGACCGGAGTCTTGTCACTCGTACCATCCTCATGTAAGCCACCCCCACATACAGAGTGCATAAATGAGTCAGAATTAGGGATGGGCAGATGAACCTTGAAGTATCGACGCTGAAGTTATATTGAGAGAATTGATCCTCATAAAAATATTTCAAAATAAATATTATTATAAAAATAATAAATAAAATATTGTTTTATTATTTCTTTAACATTAAAATTAATACACAACAAGAACTGTGAAGTGAAAAATTATTTCATCATACACTCACCCTTGTGCCATCCCAGATGTGTATGACTTTCTTTCTTCTGCTGAACACAAAGATTTTTAGAAGAATATCTCAGCTCTGTAGGACCATATAATGCAAGTGAATGGTGACCAGAACACAGAAGGTCCAAAAGGGACACAAAGGCAACATAAAAGTAATAAGTCTCTAGTGGTTAAATCCAAGTCTTCTGAAGCTATATAATAGGTGTGGGAAACATATAAATATGTTTTCCTGTAAATCTACACTTTCACTTCCACATTCTTTCAGCCACCTACTGCTGGTCAAAGGTAGAGATTTAGAGTACAAAAGGACTATGTTGATCCGTTTCTCACCTGTCATATAACTTCTGAAGATATAGATTTAACCACTGGAGTTTGGATTACTTTTATGCTGCCTTTATGTGCTTTTTGGAAGTTCAAATTTCTGGTCACATTCACTTGCATTGTATGGACCTATTTTTCTAAAAATCTTTGTTTGTGCTCAGCAGAAGAAAGAAAGTCATACACATCTGGGGTGGCCTGAGGGTGAGTAAATTATGAGATAATTTAAATTTTTGGCTGAACTATCCCTGTAACAGAGCTATTGGTATTGGTAAATTGGAATCACCCATCCCTAGTAAGAAAACTGAATTTTATCCTTAACAAAATAGAAAATGACTTAAAACAATGTTATGTACATTGTAGCAGAAAATTCACTAGTAGTTTTGTGATATAGTGAATCTAATCAAAGGTAAAACTTTATATTTTAATGTATTTATATTTTCTGACAGGAAAATGCCAAGGACTGTGGTGGAGCATGTGAAATCGCCATATGTCTCACACTGTTCTTCATTTGTTTGGTCACCTCATCGTCCCTATGCTGAGAAAAAGAACTGCCATGACTGCTGTTCTACAGTAGTCCTAAAGACAACAAAACCAGAGACTGTTGATTATCACTAGCATTAGCTATTCAAACAGAAACACAAGATATGGTTTCAATACACAGTGTTGATTCATACTGTCCCCTACTGGACTCCATGTGTGACACTACACAGCACTGCACAGATTATACTGTTTAGTTCTCAATGGAAGCAATTGAGAGAGAAATATAATATTAGATGTTCTCTTGTGACTTGATGTTATACATCAGATCTGCTATTCTTAAAATTTTTTAGTCTTCAAGATGCAGCAAATATAGAACAGGGGGGTTTTCCAGAAAAAAGATTTAGCGACTAAACCGGGTACGGTTAAAGTGGTTAACCTCAACTTTCGGTTCCAAAAACCAGAGTATCTTACAGAGTAAGTTAGTAACTAACTTAGTCTGTGAACATAACCAGCTCCAGAGTAGGTTATGTTCCAGTGTTAGTATATTTCAGTTAAATGTCATTAAGAGGTTGCCGTCACGTGTGTGCACTTTTGATAATGGCACTGTGGCCGTGGAAACTCAGATTACGCACAATAGTAACTTTTAAAGCATTAAACTGTATGGTATATTGCAATTTCTACTTTTCCTCACAAATCCTCTTCTGTCAGACATTTCCAGTCTCACACAATGTGGATTGGCATTCAAAAGAGAACAAATTGTGCAAATTGTGCTTTTTTTATTTTATGAGTTTTTTTTATACTGTTATATTATCAACATGGAACATGTTGGAAAGGCCTCGATACTTGTCACTGTAAAGAGAGGGTGTCATGTAATTATATTTAGCTCTACTAATAAATGTATTTTATGAGATTAATATTATTAACATGTATCTAAAAATATCATCAAATTAAATCACAAAACCCACATTGTTTTTACAGTTCCTTCAGTCAATTAATGTTAATATGTTAATTATGAATTACATTGCATGCATTGTCTGAAAATTCAAAGCTTAAGCAATTAAATTGAACACTTGTTATTCTTCTTCGTAATTAGATCATATGTGATCATCTCATGGACTACAGATATAGCATAATCTTTCTGATGCTCAGCCTCTTCTACTCCACTTGGAGCTGTATATGATACTTCTCTAAATTACATTTATATTCTGCCTTTCAGTATGGAACTTAAACAGCTTCTTTTACAACCAGGAAGAGATGAGAATTACTTTTCCCTAATGTTGAGATAATAAACATCCATAATGTATAATCAGACACATGATCTTAAACCAATTAAAACAACGTCATTTCACTCAGCACCAAGTTGCTGGAGGCAGATGGACCCTACTGTACATTACAATGCCCAGCCATTGCGTTTTAAGGAACAAGAAAACAAAGCTAGTTTTATTGCCACACCAAATTTAAAAAAAAAGGACATACTGTAATAGACATATACATTTGTGGGCCTCCCATCATTCTCCACCTCTGTTACAGCAGATCTCCATCTTATAATGCACATAAATAATCATGTACGTGTGACCCATTATTTATTCCATGATTCAATGGAAACATTTAAATGCTTCTCGTTGAAACCCCTCAATGTTCAAGCCAAATCATCGCCCTTAATGACAACTGTGGAAGATCATACAATTGATCATGAATTGACAGCTTCTATATATATATATGTACATACAGTACACATAACATAAAGTAAAATAAGCATGTACAGTACATGAAAATACCAGTAAAATTAAACTTAAAAATAACAAAATACACAGTAGTAAATCTACACAGGCTATTACTATAATATTAATAGAATATGAATGTTAATTCCTATTACAACTGCACTGAAATGTGCCATGCATTTCTTCTTAGAGTTTGTTTCTATTGTGGTTGACTCGTGGATTCGGTGCTCTGCTGAGTATAATTACTTTCTTGACTTAACTTTTTTTTTTTTAGTTTCAAACTCAATAATATGTATTTATAATTTCAGCGAGTAAACATTAATCATTCAATCACCTATTTTACATCTGAAATCGACATTTACATCCCTACAACGCAAACATCCCACACATGTTACTGTCAAGGGCGATTGGGCGGGAATTCCATCCCCCGGAATCTACGACCCTGTCTACTACAGTGGCGAACAGATCAGCTGAATGTAACCAATTTCACTGAAACTGAGGTTAGATACAAACAGACATTTTCAGACTTATTTATAGTGAACATCGAAGTGTTTGTTCAAAGTTATGTTTATGTTTTCATCAAAAAGTGCCTTATTCTCGCGGTTACTTGAGTAAGAGTATGTGCTCTCTCTCCCTCTATCACGCGCAGCGGGCGCTGAGATTGAGGGAGACACACAAAGCAAAGTTGGTTAAAATTAAACTGATACGCTAGCGTTAAATGGCAAATCAACGCGTATTTATGACATGTATCCATGTATGACTACAGAGAGCACTTCAATATGAAAACAAGCAAATCATGGGCATTTAAGGTCCTAAACAAGCAGATATTACAGATTTTCTTACTTACATTAGAACTTGTGGACTGTTTTGTTGCTTCTTTTGGTGATTGTTGTACTACACTGACATATCAGTGGAACTAACCAGAAGTGTAAGCAGTGCTTGGATTAATAAACTCAGTGTTCCGAGTTTATGTCAGAGTTGGTTAACTCTGCTTTCTGGAATACCCCCCCAGTGGCGAAACTGCTGTTTATTTTCATGAGGTAACTACTTCAAACTGAAGTATATAATTTCTGCTACACTGGTGCCACCGAATGGAATAACAAATATTCAAAACAGCTGTCTGAATACGCCCCTTCTTCTGCCATCGAATGAACACATAGCCCTGCCCCCATCGAATGCCACTGGTTGAGAAATGTTGTCGGGGCGGGTCTAAACGGGTCGCTCAAACTAAATGCAGGAATTTTTTTATAGTGCCACAGAGACAGTGTTTACAGTTTTTAAGAAAATGTATCTATGAATTGCTTACTCAAAGTTGTCTCTGCAAATTAAACTTGATAGGAGAAAGTATACATTAACATATAAAAGTTACATACTTCAGCTTTAATGTTTTTGAAACTTATTTAATATATTGTGTAAGATGGATACAAAGTTTAATACAAATGTTGTTCAAATATGCATTAGATTACTGTGTATATATAATTTTCAATTATCTGAGACCATTAGTTTTTGAGTATATCTTGATAATGATTGAATTAGGGTATGTATGTAATTACAGAATACTGTGGATGATTTAGTTTGTTTATATGATTAAAAAAAAGTGGAACAAGTGTAAATCAATTCTTAATTTATTTTGTATATACTTAACCACTCATACATTGGCCCACAATGTAAGTACAGAGAAAACTATTCGTTTCAACTAGATTTGCATTTTCTGAAGGAAATACCAGTGCTTTCAAGGCAGCAAAGGAAAAGTATTATATTTTTAGGTAAAATAGGGAGATAATTATAGAAATATGCAATATAGATGGAAAATAGGTGAAAGGAAAAAAGACCAATCAAAATTCAGTATAAAAATATTATATTATCATTGGCAGGTGTGTTAACGTTAAGTAAGAATTACCGTAATTGCGAGATTCTGACTTGTAAAATAAAGAGTTGTATATGCCACAATTCTGCATTTGCAAAATTATATTTTGCGGTGCTCAAGATTATATTTTTAGCTCAAAATATATTTCTGCGCACATAAGTTATTTAGAACATGTAAGATGATATTTTGACTGCACAAAATTTATTTTGCATGTGCAAGATGATATTTTGACCGCACTAAAATGTACTATGCGTGCAAGATGATATTTTGACTGCACATTATTTATTTTGCAAGCTTGTGAACTCAATGCATCTCCTTCCTGCTGCCTTCAAATGGATCTGGGAAGCTCCTACTGTGCCTCTGAGTCGGGCATTCAATATTAAGACATGTCACGCATTCAAAGTACAGAAGGTGCCAAACTCATAAAAATACAATGAAAGACCTCAAAAGCTGTTTTCTGTTTTCTGTTGTACCAGTGAATAAGCATAACTGAACACACAGGCAGACCATAACTCACTGCTGCCTGGCTGCTCTAGCACCATTGACTGGCTGCTCTAGCACCATTGACAGCTCCAAACCTTTATCACCAGGGTGTGATAGGTCCGGTTTTCAGATGAAAAATGGTGACAACGGATGCGTCCAACACAGGTTGGGGCTCGCTGTGCAATGGATGCCCGGCTTTCAGCACTTGGACATGTGCGAAATGGGCGTGGCACATCAACTGCTTGGAAATGCTAGCTATCTTCTTAGTGGTGAAAGCTTTCCATTTCGAGATAGTGAATCATCACATTCTGATTCGGTCAGACAATATGTCAGTGATATTGTACATAAATCACCAGGGCAGCAATCGATCACTACCAGTGATGAGCCTGGCGTAACGCCTCCTCGTGTGGAGCGTGCAACATCTCCTCTCCCTGCGCGTGACATACTGTTTGTTCTGGGCTATCTGAACTGCGTAGCGGATATGCTTTCGCACTAGAGACCGATGGCAGGGGAATGGAGACTTCATCCTCAGACGGATCTGAGGATTTGGGAAATTTTCTGCAAAGCGACCTATTTGCCTCTATTTGCAGCTCACTGCCCACTTTGGTACTCCATATCCCAAAAGGAGTGGATGTCTTGGCCCACAATTGGCTGACGAAACACAAACATGTGTCTCCTCCACTCTGTTATCAGCAAAGCCCGAGAGGACAAGGAAACTGTCAGCCATGGTTTATGGAAATGAAGGAGATATTGGTGGCTCAGTGGTTGAGGCTCAGGGTTACTGACCAGAAGGTTGGGGGTTCAAGCCCCAGCACCACCAAGATGCCACTGTTGGGCCCTTGAGCAAGGCCCTTAACTCCAGGTTGCTCTGGGGGGATTGTCCCTGTAATAAGTGCACTGTAAGTTGCTTTGGATAAAAGCGTCTGCCAAATGCATAAATGTAGATATTAGCTTAATTACAGCTTACTATTCCATGACCCAGTGGGTGAGCCCGAGCTCCTTATTTGGGCGGTCTGCCTGTTATAATTTTAATACAGCTGCCTGTGTAGGTCACTATCCAATTTACTTCCACTAGAAGTCACAAGCACTTCCAATAGAATAAAACCTTCCTCCCTACCTCCGGTATGAAGCGGTTAATTATTCTGTGTATTATACGACTCAGATTAGATTAACTTTCCATCTGGTTTTCACAATGTGGGGTTATTCATTTTCATACACACTTGAAGACATACAAGTTACCGCCCAAAGGGCCCACTGCCTCATATACATATTCTTCTAAGTGTTTCTATCCTGGCACATCTTAGGGTGTGACGCTACATGGTAAATGGTCTGCAATTATATAGTGATTTTTTTTTAACCTTAGCAGTTTTCAAAGTGCTTTACTCTGTGACTCATTCACCCATTCACACACACTCAAGGCACTAGCCTGCCACTGGGAGCAACTTGGGGTTCAGTAGTGCGGCATGATGGGACTCCCATATGGGTTCCCCATAGAATTCATTGCAATGTCAAGTGAACTGTATCGATAGTGAACCTCTCCAGTTACTCATGTAACCTTGGTTCCCTGAGATGAAGGGAACGAACACATCGCAAAACTTGGCCGTACTACTTCTTCAGAGTTTCGAGGAATGAGTAACGTGTTTTTGTTCCTCAGTCAGAAATTTCTGAAGAAATTATGTTTGAGCGCCCTTTTATATAGGGCAAATGCGTGCCTATAGGGGTCGGGGCTCAAACATCATTGCCAATTTTTAAATTGCTGTTATGATATACAAAGGCTTCAACTAGGTACTGGAAAAGAAATTTCCCCAAAGCTTTCATTGCATTGTCTCGTTCCCTTCATCTTAGGGAACCGAGGATACATGAGTAACCAGAGACGTTCTTGTGTTTTAAAAAAACAAGCTAAATGGAGCACAATGAAGAATACAGGTGTCTTGAGTAGTGGTTGACCAATATAGAGCTGAGGTCGATAAATCAGCTGAAATTCTGACATTTTTCATTATCGCATTGGCCGATTATTTTTTGTGTTTAGCCGATTTGTTTTTTCTTGAAGGCACCGAATGTAGCCTGCATGTGAAGCATCTGAGACATGTAAATTACCAGTCACGGTTCGTTTTGTTGTTACGTGCCATCGTGTTACTACAATAATAGGCCGGTGTGCAACTCAGTGTCATTTAAACTGTCCGCTATAGCAGACGTGTTTGAGCTCATAATGTTAAAGTGCTCGCCTGTTTCATTTTCCCCCTCTCTCCTCAAGAGTTCCCTGTAACTTTTAACTGTCTAGTCTAATGATAAAAAGGCAAATATCACAAAAATTATTTCATACAGTTGAAGTCAGATGTTTACATACACCTAAGCCAAATACATTTATTCTTCCTGATATTTAATCATAGAAAACATTCCCTGTATTAGGTCAGTTAGGATCACTACTTTATTTTAAGAATGTGAAATGTCAGAATAATAGTAGAGAGAATTAATTATTTCAGGTTTTATTACTTTCATCACATTCTCAGTGGGTCAGAAGTTTACATACAATTTGTTAGTATTTGGTAGCATTGCCATTAAATTCTTTAACTTTGGTCAAACGTTTTGAGTAGCCTTCCACAAGCTTCTCACAATAAGTTGCTGGAATTTTGTCCCATTCCTCCAGACAGAACCGTTGTAACCGAGGCCTCATTGCTCGCACACGCTTTTTCAGTTCTGCCCACAGATTTTCTATCGGATTGATGTCAGGGCTTTGTGATGGCCACTCCAATACCTTGACTTTGTTGTCCTTAAAACATTTTGCTACAACTTTGGAGGTATGCTTGAGGTCATTGTCCATTTGGAAGACCCATTAGCGATCAAGCTTTAACTTCCTGGCTGATGTCTTGAGATGTTGCTTCAATATATCCACATCATTTTCCTTCCACATGATGCCATTTATTTTGTGAAGTGCACCAGTCCCTCCTGCAGCAACACACCCCCACAACATGATGCTGCCACCTCCATGCTTCATGGTTGGGATGGTGTTCTTCAGCTTGTAAGCCTCACCATATTTCCTCCAAACATAAAGATGGTCATTATCAAACGGTTAAATTTTTGTTTCATCAGACCAGAGGAAATTTCTCCAAAAAGTAAGATCTTTGGCCCAAAGTGCACTTGCAAACTGTAGTCTAGCTTTTTTATGGTGGTTTTGGAGCAATGGCTTCTGAGCAGCCTTTCAGGTTTTGACAATATAGGACTTGTTTTACTGTGGATATATATACTTGTCTACCTGTTTCCTCTGGCATCTTCACAAGGTCCTTTGCTGTTGTTCTGTGATTGATCTGCACTTTTCACACCAAACTACATTCATCTCTAGGAGACAGAATGCGGTACAATGGTTGTGTGGTCCCATGGTGTTTATACCTGCATACTGTTGTTTGTGCAGATGAAAGTGGTACCTTCAGGCATTTAAAAATTGCTCCCAAGAATGAACCAAACTTGTGGAGGTCCACAATTTTTTTTTCTGAGGTCTTGGCTGATTTGTTTTGATTTTCCCATGATGTCAAGCAAAAAGGCACTGATTTTGAAGGTAGAAGGAAGACTTTAAAATACATCCACAGGTACAGCTACAATCCAGAATGGGGCGGCTGTTGCTCAGGTGGTAGAGCGGCTCGGCAGCCAATTGCAGCGTTGGCGGTTCGATTCCTGGCCCACACGACTCCACACGCCGAAGTGTCCTTGGGCAAGACACTGACCCACAAGTTGCGCTGCGGCCATTGGTGTATGAGTATGTGTGTGAATGGGTGATTGGGACACAGTGTAAACCGCTTTAGTAACCTCTAAAGTTAAATAAAGCACTATATAAGTGCAGACCATTTAGTACACTTCCTATCAGATGCTAATTGTCTATAGTCTTGACAAAAGTTGCTTAAAGACACAATTAACTTAACTTCTGACCCACTGGAATTGTGATATAGTCAAATAAAAGTGAAACAATCTGTCTGTAAACAATTGTTGGAAAAATTACTTGTGTCATGCACAAAGTAGGTGTCCTAAACGACTTGCCAAAACTATAGTTTGCTAATATTAAATCTGTGGAGTGGTTAAAAAATTATGTTTAATGACTTCAACCTAAGTGTATGTAATCGTCTGACTTTAACTGTATATACCGTCTGCAAATATGCGCATATCTCATTTAAACAGATTAAATAAACCAACCTTACACAACTTTAGGGACATTCTGCTGAACAAGGGCCATTTACTTGTTGTAACTCTTTATTATTTTTCTACACTGAATCTATTAACATATTTAACTATTCAAAAATGTGTATTGGTCAATCTCAGGCAAATTTATTAAATTTTTTACAAGGTTTCTAAGCAGAAGATATTTTTCTCAGTACTATTACCAAAACACAGGTGTCATTTAAAAAGCATGTTTTAAACTAAAAGCATGTCAACTAATTCCTTTGTTTTCCCCTCAAGAAATGGTTGGTTACATATTCAAATAATTGATGATTGTGACTAATAAATCACTATATATGCAAGCAAGTTGTATTTAAAAAAAAAATACAAAGCCATTTTCTTCAAGTGTATCATTTTTTTTAATCATGTAATGTATTAAACAAATGGATACATGATGGACCAAACAAAATGAAAACAAAACGGTATATTTTAACTTTTTAGAAAAAAAAAACATTTAGTAACATTCAGATATTAAGTCCTCAGATCTTTGCATTGACTACCAGTACCTAAAATCAACTTGAAAATATTCTTTCTTGTCTACAAACTACATCCAATAGTGTTTTAGCTTGAATTGCAATAAATACATGAAAACAAACTTACCTGACCTTTTCTAAGAAGCCTTCTCTACTTTTTTCTACCTGTGACTGGCCTTGGGGGTGGGATGATACACACAATGTCCTCAAAGGATGTCTTCGTGGGCTGGCCATAAAAACCTGTTGACCCCAATCTTCTGCATACAACGGACCTCAAGATGCGTTTCACTTGTATCTGTGATGACACCAGAGTACAGGTCACCGTTGTACTTCAGCACACACCATTTGCCAACAAGACTTTGCAACTGAGCTTCTCTGGCTGTGAGAGCAGTCTGTTGATGACTGAATGTGAAACGCTTTGCATTAAAGCACTCACAGTTCAGATTTTGTGTCATCGTGCACAAGCAGCTGACATCCCTGTATGTCAGTTCTCCATGGGTTTGGGTGATATGGTGTAGAGCTTCTTCTCTGTCCTTGATCCTATGGTAAGTCTCCCCCCACTTCTGCGACATCTGCACATTTCTCTCTCACTGAGGTTATTGATGGTTTTCTTCCTGCCTGTAATTATCACATTCCTTCTCTAAATATTCTCTCTCCTTTCTGAATCAGCATTGCAGTAAGCATGATAGTGCCGCTGCTTTTCTGCAGCACTTGGATTGGTCCTTGTATGATATTCACATTGTAAAACTGATCTTAAATGTCAACAACTTCAGTCATTTCAACTTAAAAATCAGGTGAATAGTATTATATCGACTAATATCACACTAATACATCAACAAACCAGAGGATGCTACTCAGTCATGTTACTCTTTAAATGAGTAACAGGACTGAAAGTAACAGGACTTAGATTTTATCATAGAATTAGCAAATACATTAAATATAACCACATGGTGTCTATGCTAATAGCATGAGGATACTGAGCACATTCTAGTGTTTTTTCTAGATTTACCAAAATTTTACACATTTTTAGATTTACCAAAATTTTCAAATAAATAACATTAAGAAATGATTGAGGTAAAAGGGCAGTTTGTTGAGATTGACCTACTCAGACATAATTTTTAAATTACATTTGTATTTTAACTAAAATATTATGGATTTCTTATTAAATGTTTTATTTAAAGCATAGATTGGATATAGAGTCATACAACAACGGAAAAAAAAAAAAAAGATTTCTGAAGGATTTGAATAATTATATTTCATGGTAAATTGTAATGTTAGACAGGTAACAAATGCTATTTTTTCAGTGTTCTAGGTAGTTTTTATTCATGTTTTAAATTATATATCTTAAATTTGTAATTAGATCAATGTAGAGGACAATTTGCTTCATTTCATCAGTTCATTTTCATGCATATTTATACATATAATGTCCTAGGAATGGAAATGGCACCCATTTGGCAGAATGGCTGCTCAGAAGATCCTGCGTCCTGTGGAACCATCATAAATCTTCCTTTGAAGCACGTATTCTAACAGTCTCTCCTCAACAATTCCCTGTAACGTTTCTAATGATAAAAGGCAAACTCAAAAAACTTCTATTATATACTGTCTGCAATATGCAGATATCTTTAAAAAGATGTAATTCACGAATCTCATGAAAATCCAGCATTCCCTTACGACTCAGTACACTGGATATTGCGTGCTAACGCATATGGGGAATGTCCTTCCACACAATTATACGAGGCAGCAGCGGAATCTCCGCTGAAGACTCGCCGCTCCCCTTTAGTGTTCCAGCGAACATCACTCTGCCTAGCACACCATTTACTTAGTGCTAGGCATTTACTTAGTGCTTAGGACTTGGTGCTGCAAGCCACAAAAGAAACTGCACAGGCCATTGGCAAGTCAATGAGAATCCTGGTGATTTTTGGATCGTCACATCTGCCTGAACCTCACGGAAATGCGTGGCGTGGGAAAAGCCACTCTATCTGATGCTACATTGTCTCCAGCCGGCCTTTTCAAAGGCTCTTTTAATAGAATTGCTGAGCACTACATCACAACTCAGCAATAATCACAGGCTACGAGACATTTTATGCCAAAACGGAGCAGTACTTCATCACAACCGGCTCACTCCCTCTCTGTCTCGATCCAGCGGACAGCTAAAAACCCCACAACAGCTGCCTCAGTGCCGCCAAATGTCGCCAGCAAGCCGCTGGTAAAGCCATGCAAGCTGTGGCCCAAACGAAGGCAGCCGCCTCAGTGCAAGCCCTGCGCCGACGGAAAACCCCCCCGCGCAGCAAAGCACTCCTGACACACAATACTGCCCCCTTCCAAATGCCGTTTCTCGGGAATGGAATATTGTTGTTCAAAATGTTGTTCAATATGTTGTTTTCTGTGTCTCACATTAATCCCATGCAATAAAGTTTGCACATTATGCACAACCACTTGTATCATGTACAAACGAAGATTGTAAAAACAGTACAACCCTCGCACAAGACGCTCACACTTTTTCAATTAAGGGCTTTACCACTTCAAAGCCCCAACGGTGAGCGGCGCATTATATCATGTTATGAACATAACAAATTGCCCTCTGTCCATTACGTGGACTCATGGCAAGCTCTTACTGGCATTCCGACTGGGTGCTAAAAAACTATCGAACAAACAATCGGCTGCCCGTTTCAGTGGTGTTCTGTTTTCTACAGTTCTGTCTATTCTCGCAAAGAACGCGAAAGAGGTTAATAAGCCTGCTGTGCGAATGTGGCAAGTTCTCACAGGCCTGCCAGAGCTTGTGTGTACAACAATCGAGCACAACCTGTGGTCTGACCACACGATATGCCGGTGTTGCGTGCACAGACTGCGACACATACAGCAGGATTTTCAGCCGTTAATTCCTCGTTCTTTAGAAGGACGTTTGAATTGCGTGCACTTGTGATGCACCCATTCAAAATGTTAATTCAGAAACAGATCTTAACCTCAGGACGGATTTGCATCAATAGATCTGAATGACACGTACTTCATGTACCAATTGCACCATGTTACAGGCGGCTTTTTAGATTTGCATTCAAGGGAACTGCATATCAATTTGAATTTCAGTCATTTTCATTCAGTCAAATTAACTGTCCTTCATTTCAATCTGTCTCTGTCTCCCGCCACGTTCAAGAAATGTATCGATGTGGCGCTCGCCCCATTGAAAATGAATGGTGTGTGTGTTTTGAATTACCTCAGCGATTTGTTATTACTAGCCAAACAGAAGCACTACTGAGCGAACACTGAGACGTTCTGCTTTGCCATATGGAAAATCTGGTCTAATGTTAACAGGCAAAAAGCACACTTTTCCCCAGCCAGTAAATCTCCTTTTTAGGAGTTAATGTGTGTCATGAACGAGTGCATACAGACCATTCTTTGGTATCCATTTCAGTTCAAACTGAAAAAACATTACCACCGAAGTCATTTCATTTTCATGTGCATCGCAGTAACTCGCCACTGTCTGGCTGCTCTAGTACCATGGACAGTTGACCTGAAAGACATGGTTGTCTTTCTAGCTTTGAGAGATTTTCATTCCAATATTATGAATCACCACATTCTGATTCATTCAGGCAACACAACAGTAGTAGCGTATATAGCCTACTGTATGTCACCATGACAGGCTGGCCCACGTTTGGCCAGCGAAATGCAAGTATGCGCTTCCCCCGGTGCACCTACTTCATTCTGACATCAGCAAAGTCAGAGTGGACATGGAAACAGTTCTGTTAATTGCCCCGAAATGGCCCAAACAGCCTAAACACGCTAGAACTGATCCATTCAGTTATGAACACCATTTTACAGGCCAGAGCACCATCCACAAGATAACTCTACGTGCTAAAATGGAATGTGTTCACTGACTGGTGTCTTTCACATGGCAAAAACACAGCAAACTTCCCCATACCTAAAATTTCATCTATAGCGATGCAGTACTCACTTTGTCAACGCTCAAAGTTTATGTGTCGACTATATCTGTGGTATCACTCACCTGAAGCTGGCACCACTATAGGCAAGCATGATTTAATCATACAGTTCCTTAGAGGAGCAAAACGATTATATCCACCTCAGCTGACTACAGTCCCAACTTGGGACCTAACTTTGGTCCAAAATAATGTTTGTAGGGCCCCCTTTGGACTCTGTTGATTTGCGCATGCTCTCCATTAAGACAGCACTACTGCTGGCTCTGGCCTCAGTAAAATGGGTCGGTGACTTGCCCTTGTCGGTGATAGTGCCAACATCTGCACTATCAATTGACAATTCATGTCTGGAGTTTGGCCCTGGTCTGTCAAAAGCCACTGTCAGACCCAGAAAAGGCTATGTGCCTAAGGTTCTAACCACGCCCTTCAGAGCGCAGGTGGTTCACCTACACACTTACGTTGAGCGCACCCGCCAGTTCATATGTCATATGTTTTGCAGCAGGATGGTCTTCTCAAAACACATTTGCAAGGTTTTACATCCTAGATATAACGTCTCTCTCTTCACAAGTCCTCTATGTTTATAGTGCTTGCGATTTCATTTGCCAAACATATACTTATGCCCCTCCTCTTAAGTACGGGCTCCCCATCATTTTACACAACTGCCTGCATTCAGGCCATTGTAATTTACCATGAAGTCACAAGCACTTATATCATAAATAAACTGCCTTCCCGACTGGGTTCGTGAAGAGGTTAATTCATACTATATGACTATAGTTCAAATATTCATTCTGAGTGCTACCCTCCTGGTCCAACATGAGGGTCACTCACTTGCGGCATACTCCTGTCGGTCGCTGTCCCATAGGACTGCGGCGTCATGTTTCTCTGGAAGGATATGTCGTGTAGTGGGGGCGTGATGGGATTCTGTTCCCCATTCGCAGTAGCATGCAAAGTCAAGTGTACTGAGTCATAAGGGAATGTCTCGGTTATGTACGTAACCTTGGTTCCATGAGATGAAGGGAAGGAGACTTTGCAAATGCTGGGTGCACTACAAGACTCAAGAGGTCTTCTGAGGTGCGAGCGATGCACTCCTTGTCCCTCAGTAAGAAAACTCTGAGGAATGGTGTTTGCACACCTGCTTTTATAGCAGACAGCTCTGCACCTAAATAGGCACGGCTCAAACACCATAGCTAGTATTACAATATTGGCGTAATTGTAGAGAGGTTTCAACTAGGTTGTGTGGAAGAATGTCTCATTCCTTTCGTCTCAGAGAACCAAGGTTAAGTACGTAACATGACGTTTTCTTCCCCTCATGTGCTCATCTAATATCTTCCACTGAAGTGGGTATTCTATCGGCCAGAATCAAGAACTTCAGGATGAGTAAAATTTGATGACTAAACGAAAATCAAAAAAAAAAATGGATATCTACCATTAAAAATACAATATATTTTTTTTTATTTTGTGGCAAATTGAGTAAATATAGTGCTTAGTAAGAGTTTATTACTTTTTGCAATTTTATGTTTATTTACTTCATTTAATTGTGTGATATATTGGCATTGTATCGGCCACTTAAAAACCTATATCGGTCGACCACTAGTCGCAAGACATGTTTTTAAAAGCTCATGTTATTTGTAACTTGACACGGTGTTTAAAAAAAGTGTGGCACTCCTTCGTGAAAAATAGTGCAACGATCAAAGATCAATATAGTGCATATTTACATAGAAAAACTATTAAAAACATTGCAAACCGACACAAATACGTGTTCGTATTTAGTTCTAAAGTCCAGATTGCTTTTAAACGACACCTATTTTGTGAGTAGTTTTTAATTAATCAACTAGCTAATCCAGTTAAAACATAAAAAGTAAAATGATCATTTTAAGCTGATAGTTATTGGTATCGGCCAAAATAAGACCATAAGATTATATTACAGACTTCTAAATGTCATTATTTTGTTGCCCCTAAAATGCCCACAGAGTGCATAGTAACATAATTTTAAAAATGTAAGTTCATAAAACATAAAAATAATTTCAAAATAAAGTGGTTGGAAAAAAAAAAAAACATACATTAAGACCACAATAAAGGGCAGAGACATTATTTATTAAGCACTGACAGTTCAGAAAAATAAATATGACAACTGATAAGAGCAAAGATGTCCAATATATTCTCCACTGCAGTACCAGTAACTTTTTAAAGCAGACTGTTTCATAACAATATTTTTGCTTTTGGTTTTAGACTGTTCCCCCTCCAATGTATTTGCCAACATCAAATAATTAGGTAACACTCATTGTATTGTGATCCACAGCTCAAAGTGTAGTCTTAAAAATATCCATTAATACAAGTACAAACTGACAGAAATCCTTCTTTGATTTAAAATCTTCATGTGACAGGAAATCAGGATATTACAGGAACCGGATACCAGCCCCAAACTGCACTCCATCACATATCCTGAGATACAAGACATGACAATAAATTACATCACAATAACTATAAATCAAGATGAAATAGAAATGCTAGTGTGTTAAAGGTCCAGAAATGGTGAAGCCCTGACAAGATATGTGATTGACTTTGTGTGTGTGTGTGTGTGTATATACCTGTCTCCACTCTGGACACCCATGGGAATGCAATAGTTGAGCTCCAGTCGAGCTATGTTCCCAAGACGCAACACAATGCCCGCTCCATAAGACCAGCGGATACGCTCGGCCAGCTTGCTTATATGTGCTCTAGGCCCTTCCCCTACATAGAAAGTATAGCAACAAATGTTAAAAGCAATAGCATGATTCATAAAGCAAGAGAGAGAATGGGAATCATGTGATATACATGTATATAAAAGAGTGGGCACAAATTGCCTCCTCTGAAGCTTTATGGATCTCACCATAGTTGAGGTTACACAGGTTTCCTGCATTGAGAAAGAAATGTGTTCTGAAAAGGTCTCCAAAGCCACCTCTGCCTGGCCTGAATGGGAGAGGGGTGTACAGATGAAGCCCCCCAGCACAGAACGCTTCCCCACCAAGGTAATCGCCTATTGCCAAGATGAGAAAACAAACCTTAGTCACAGAGGCTTTAACCTTATTAACTAAACATCCACATTTTCTATGAATGTACATTCTAAAATTCTAATGACCATACCTTCGCTTTGAGGACCAATGCTGTACATGCTGAAGCCCCTCACACTAGTGGGGCCACCCAAATAGAATCTACATAGACAGATTTAAAAATGAAAAACAAAAAAAAAGGCATTACTTTAAGTGAATGATTTTGACAACTTTGTCTCGTTGCTTAGGGAGAAGAGTTTGCGAGTCTGTTTTTTATTTTTACAAATGACACTGGTATGAAGATGCATTTCGGACGATCTGATTACAAGTGGACAGTGCTAAATGCAGGTGTAAATAGTGCAAAACATCTACATGTATAATACACTGTATGTATAAACTATGTAGGTAGTCAAAATAATATATGATAAAATTGCATTTTAGGTGAAAATGCTAATCCATCCCAGACAGTATTATTTTATGACCAAGTGTAAAAACTTGTGATCGAATCACCCAAAACACATCTTCATACCAGGTATAAACATTACCTTACCTGTCAGCAATGCAGGAGGGCTTATTTCCGAGGGGCAGCAACATACCACCCCATATAGAGGCAGAGAGCACCTACAAGCGAGATAAAACCCAACTCAGAATACTCATTACACACTAAAAATCGGTTTATTACAACAAACAAACTTTTAAGAATTTCCGAGTCTCAAGACAAATGTTACAAAGTTTCTTCAGAAGCATCTCACCGAGTCCCAGAAGAGAGTCTTGTTAAGCTGAATTTCAAAGTCTTCCTTCAAGAAACTGACATCTCCTCCACTGTAACCTGCCAGTTCCTGACCATAAAATGAAGTTAATTTTCAAGTAGAACTAGGTTTTCAAACATCAAAAATCCATTGAGTTTGTTGATCCAAACAAACCTGGTTGATCTTCAGTAAGGCACCTTTCCTTGGAAGGATGGAAGAATTACGTGTGTCGATGACCATTGCATGCTGCAAGAAAACCATTGTATTTAAAGTCACATTTAAGCTACTTTTAGTCTCAATGACTGCAATAACAAAGCTGAGACGTAACACAATAACATATGCAGATAATCTGACAGAACATTATAGAGATAGGGTTCCCAGTGTTTTGAACCTATACATTTCCATTTTATGACATTTCAAGAAATAAAATGTATCACTTCAATGTTTTTCTAGTTTTAGACAGCCTAATGTTATTATAATGTTTTTACTCACAAAGAGAAAGTAATATAATTAGAGACATACAGAGAGTGAAGACTTCAGGGAGTGACCACTCTCCTCCCTGACAGCGAAGGAAGCTGTTCTGGCCAGGCAACCTAACTCTCTCCACACACCCTCCCACTTCAGAGTGTGGTTTGTCCTCCAGATGGGGAACTAGTGAGCACAGTTCAAACAACAGATAAATACAACTACAAGATGTTATACAATTTACCTGTGTCTACATATTTGCAGCTTATGTATTATATCATTTATTTAGTGGAGAAAATAAGAGCATTGTAAAAATAAAGTCCTTACACTGAGCTCTGTTGAAACACCTCTGTCGGTCTCTCTGAGTGAGCTCCATGGGAACTGCCCCGTAACTTTATACAAGTTAATGGCAAAGCTGAAAAGAGTCATAGCAAACACTGGATTAATTTTGTAGATAGAGTTGCACAGTCAGCCCCTGCTGATAGATGTGTAACTGCAGGCAAAAAGCATCTTTCTCCATGCACAGCCATTCAAAAGTTGCATATTTGGACAATTGTTTTCAAGCAATATAGAAATTGCAAATATTGATTATATTAAATTATATTATACATTACACATTATATTTTAATCATTGGCATTTTGGAGATCTCTTAAAAGCATGAAATGAACTTATATTTTTGAATATATTCCCATCTGCTGCCTTTGATGGCACAGCTCATACACCAGACTGGAGCAAGGAGTTCTAATACTTTATCCATCCTTGAAACAACCAATTAAATCTGATTACCAATTTCGTACTATGCAAAACATGTTCATATATGTTATATATCATATGTGTAAACATATTGAATAAAATGTCATTTATTTTAACCTCTTCAACTCTGGGGTATTTTTGGGCTACCGCCTTCATCTTTTTACACTAAAATTTAAAAGCTCACCATTTATACACACTGTGCCAAAAAATTGTCTTATTTAAAAAAAAAAAAAAATTATAATAAAAGACAGATTTTTTTATAAATAATATTGTATATGTTTACCATCTTATGATGAATAAAATGTTATTCATTTATTTGTCCTAACTTTGTATGTATTCTGGTTCTGTTCACTCCAGCTCCCTCCAAAAGGTCTTATTTTATTCCACTAGACGGCAGCAAGTACTTGAAATATTTTTGATCCTCCATCACCTTCCATCACAAAATGCCGATTGAAATATAGGTGACGCTCTAACGCATTTCAGCCCTCACAGATGTGCTTGTCCATAGACATTCAGTCTAATTTTCCATTCATGCACCACCCCCAGTGTTTCATTGAATATCTCAGCCTCTCAGTGGACTTGAAGCTCAATCTAGAAGACATTCTCCACTTTTTATTATAATAGTTGATAACATATATTTCCTATAATTTGTTTAGCATGCTTTTTCTGCTGTACCGCATATTTTATTCACATATTTTGTATATTTTTTAAATCACATTCCTGAGAATGAGAGATTTCGTTTTTATATATGATTTGTCCATTTAAGTGCTACTTGAAAGTCTTTTATATTTATATTAATATTTCTACCACATGACCTTTAGGTGGCGCTGAATTGCGACACAAATGTACTCAGGACCTTGTTATTTTATGAAAAGTAAATGCAGAAGTGACGTTTATCGATTTGTGCATTCGGAGACTTGAACATTTTAAGTGTAAACTTTTTTCACGACATAGCATCCCCTTTTGGACCCACCAGTGGGTTCGCAAAGTTGAAGAGAGTAATTGCAATATCATGAACTTAATGGTGAATTTTAAATATTTCACTTTTTACAAATACTTTTTTAACTAGTGAAACTGTATATGAATTGTAAACTTTTAGTTATCTTCACTGCCAGGCCAAGAAACCTACTTCCGCTCAAAGTGTCCAGGCTGGGGCTTGAAGAACGACAGGCCATATGATGTTTCCTTAGTACCATAAGAGAACTGGAAAGTCAGCTTCTCAGCACGACCAAAAACATTGGGCAATTTCAGTCCGAGCACCTGAGATGAGAATCACACCAGTTCTACTTAGGTGAACCATCCTTTTAACAAAATCAAGCAGTAAAATAAAAGAAAGAAAGTATTTGCATCGGATGATGAGGTCTTCATTAGCTCACCATGCTTCCCTCGTTGTTCCCAACCATGGTGTTGTAACTTCCTGTCATCCTTCTTAGCTCCTTCACCTCAAACGTCACATCCAGCCCATTATGCAGAGCATCAGCACCTGTTGAGCACATTTTGAGAAATTCAGACTTTGATGCATCACTGTGATTATCAGTCTGAGATAAGTTGTCCTCTTTGCAAAATTGTACCTTCAGCCGTATCAATGACAACTTCCACCTGTCTGAATATTCCCATACGCAGGAGCCTCTGTCTAGCCTCATGGGATTTCTTCATTACCTATAACATAATTGTAAATATAAACATAGTTGGAAACAGAAAGCCCTGCCTCAAACTCACACCAATGGTTATGTCAGTATGCAATATTTAGATTAGTGCAACAGAGCCACAGTGTTTGCACATTCCAGGGAAATCAACTTACAAATGTCTTACAGAAAGCATCTTATTGAAAATATTACACCAAATGATCCCAAGCAACTTTTGAACAATTTAAATTCTGTTATAAGTAAAGTGTATACACAGAAAATGCAAACTTAGAATACTCACATCAATCAAGTTTTTGGCATGGAAAACCTCTGCAATTTCATACGATAAAATGTCTTCCTTTGTTCTTCCAAGACCATCAATGTGCACATGTTGTACTACAACCTAAACCATTGAAAAACATTTGAAAACACAAGTATGCCTACAGAAACAAACCTTAAAACACATGAATGCATGTACACGCATTAATATACCAATCATAAACACCTTACATCTTTATTCTCAAGAACTTCTTGTTTCTCCTCATGCTCTGGTTCCCCCAGGTCCAGGTCATCTGCTTGAACCCCTAGTTCAGGTCCTTGCATAGGAAGGGGGTCCAGACTCTGGCCAACATATTTTTAAAGTGAGTGAGCTATAGTGTTATTAGACCTACAATATTATTATTCAAAGCATAGTAAGAGAGTGTGATTTCTCCTAAAATATTAGGTTAGGATGAAACATAAACAAATGCCAAACTGAATATAAACTATGAATGTCTGCATATATAAAGACTGTGACCATGATAAATGCAATTTTACAGCAAATAGAGATTGTCCAAGCCCATATTAACCTATTTTATATACAAATCGGATCTATGTCCCCATTAATCAAACCATTTAACAGCTGTAATAATGTGTTGAGCTAAAGCTCATATTGATCTCGGCCTGTAATTCACATACTTTTTTTAAGGCTGTTCAGAGGTCATTGCCCTGGCTTTTCCCGATAACTCTGAAAAAATGTACTTACCCTGGCATGCACAGTCCCCATGTTTAAAGGTCTTTTTACATTCAAAAGTCACCAGTATGACAATAAAGACAATTCAGTCTATGAGAGAAAATATCCACGCACAGTCTCTCTCCGGCACACTACCCTACAACAGTGTCCCTGTCGCCGCCATGACACTTGGTAACCACGCCCACCACAATATTGATTGGCTGGGGAGGAAATAACTTTACGTCACATTCTCTTCACGGTAGTAATTTTTTAATGCCTTTATTTTTCACATCACATCATCACAGTGTTCTATTTTGGGGTCATTTTTAATTAGGGCCAAAAAATGAAAATTCTCTCATAATTTACTCACACTCATGTCATCCCAGATGTGTATGACTTTCTGTCTTCTGCAGAACACACAGAGATATTTTAGAAGAATATCTCAACTCTGTAGGGGCATACAATGCAAGTAAATGGATGCATGGGTTCTTCTGGATGCAGAGCATGAGGATGTCATAGATTACCAACAGTTTCTCGACTTCCTCAACCAACAAAGGCCAATTGTGATATAAAATGTGTCAAGTAATTAATTTTTTTTGTATAGCGCTTTACACAACACACATCGTTTCAAAGCAGATTTATCATGCTTTAACAGAAAATGAAACTTTAATATTTATAAAGTCTTAGAGTGATCATTGTGTAGTTTGATTAAATGTGATTGCAAATTGTGTATAAATATAAATAATTAAATAATAATTGTATTTAGACCCCCAGTGAGCAAACCGAAGGTGAATGTGGCAAGGAACACAAAATTCCAAAAGATGTTGGTTAATGGAGAAAAATAACCTTGGGAGAAACCAGGCTCACTGTGGGGGCCAGTTCCCCTCTGGCTAAACAGCATGAATATAATGCCAATATTAGTTATTTGTGTGCAGTGCAAGTAATTGTTAAGGGACAGTGTTTAAACAAAGATTTTGGATGAACTGTAAGATTAATGTCTTTGAAATCCATCAAAAGTTCACATAGATGCAGTGTCAATGTTAGTTGGCTGATGAAGGCTTTTGGACAACAACTCGGCAACCTGTGTTTTACTGTTTCTCATTTCACATGTGAGGAGGGTAAGACAAAAAATACTTTGTCTAGCATAATAAGTGGACCTAAAAGATTTGAATAGATGAACAGGGCACTCTTCAAGAGATGGCATTACCCCCGCAAAGCCCCCCACTGAACATCGTGTCAGTCTGAGATTACATAAAGAGACAGAAGCAACTGAGACAGCCTAAATAGATTGAAGAACTGTGGTGAATTCTCCAAGAAATTCTGTCCAAATTTAGTCTGAGCAAAGGGGAGGAGATTGTGGCTAACTGGAAGGAAGTCTTGCAAGTCTTCAACCTCCACATATCGGAAATATTGCTGGATATAATTTGATAAATTATTTCAAACCTCCGTTATATTTTAAAACCTATGGTCTCAGTTGCATGCAGAGTAAATTTATGTGCAATGTGTATTGAATGTGTGTTAAGTTTACTTCCATGATTATAACAGACAGCAGAAGAATGGCTGAAGATAATCCATCAGATGCGCTTTCCCAACCAGACTCGCCCTTATTGATCAGCGACATCCTGAGGCGGATACAGGAAGTAGGTCTCTACACCATCAGAAGTTCAAAGAATATGGTGGACCTCGACTATGACAACATAAATACGATCTCCAAAGAGGACTTTAAGACCATTTGTGATTGTGACTTCATGAGGCTTATTGACGATCAGGTCATTCTAAAACTTTTTATGATGTAAGCTCAATTTGCCTCCAGCAAGTCTCAAACTAGTCTTTACTAGTTCCTTGTTCAATGTGTTAGAATTTAAAACATGATAATCCCTTCCAGTTTCAAAACTTGTGGAAAATGCTAACAGTTAACCCCTTTGTAAATCTGGAGTATTGAGAATTCCTGAAGAAGTTTAGTGGGGAACAGAAAAGCTTGGAAAATGTTGGTAGATCTTTACCAGGTTCTGCAAGATCAACATTGGATAGACCAATGTCCCTTCGACGGCCCAAAACAGCACCCTGCACATTTGGACACTTGTTGCTGAAGTGTATTACTTCATTTGCTAGTATTGGTTATTTCCTCCCTTTAAAGTCACTTCAGTTTAATGGAAATGTGTTTGCTCAGCTAGTGCAATGTCATTTGTATCACACCAATGGTCCTTTACCCATTCATTAGGCTCAGAGCACCTCAAGAGACCTTCCACATCAAGCCACACCACTGCTGAACTGTGAGGATGTGGAGATGAAGATGTGTCACAAGATCCAGAACTGTTGGAGGCAAATCCAGAGAAGGTGCCGGGAGGCAGACACTGAGGACAGGGGAGATTGATGTTGATATCGTTTTAGGTACATTTTTTAGGCCAAATAGGCCAGATACATTTATTTCAAAGAAACATAGCAAAAACCTTTCAAGATAAACATTTGTAATAGTTTATTAGTTATGACTGTTACAATGTTTCTTTCGCTACAATGTGAATTTTTCAGAGATACTCTAGGACCTCCAAATTGAGCTAAGTCCATCTGAGTTTGAGCAGCTGGCTGTCAAAAACCTCTTCAAAAACAATGGCTGTCTCTCCTACCTGGACTTCCTGGGGCACTTTGTGCTAATGATCAGTCCTCAGGTCAACACCTCAACCTACAGACTCAAACTGCATCCACCCAGGATGCCAGTGAGTTCACTGAGTGAATTACTCTTACTTTTCCAATTGGCTGCTATAATCTTGAACTGTTATAGGCCAGTATATGTGATTAAAGGAATGTTCTGGGTTCAATGTTAAGCCGAATTGACAGCATTTACAGCATCATTTTGATTACAACAGAACATTATTTCGAATAGTCCCTTGTTTTAAAAAATAAATAAAAAGCAAAAATCCCTGCATGAACTGAAAATTAGACTGAATGTCTATGGACGAGCACATCGGTGAGGGCTAAAATGCGTTGGAGTGTGGTGACATTTTGTGAAGGTGATATTTTTTCTAGTACTTTCTGCCATCTAGTGGATTAAAATAACAATTTTAGGAGCAAGATGGAGTGAACAAAACCAGAATTACATGCTTACAAAGATTTTTGTATTATTCTATTAATCATAAGATTGTAAACATATTGTATACAATAGTATTAATGAATATTGAGTATTTTGTCTTAACTTTTATATTTGATTGTGAAAAATTGCAGGAGGCATCCCAAAATAGCAAAGAATGTTCTCCTTTGACAAAGAACGCACTGGAAAGGTCTTTCTTTAGGACTTTAGAAAAGTACATGGGTTAATTCTATTTAATTTATATCACACTTTCAGTTCATGTCTTAGCTTTGAATATGCTGTACTATGTTGGTTCACAGGGTTCTGAATCAATCTGAAGAAGAATTCTTTCATTTCACATCATTTTTGACAAAAACACCTCTGGAAAGATTTCATACAATGATTTCATACGTATTTTCCTAAAATGAGTGCCAACTCCTTTGTTTCTTCATTTGCATTAGTGGTGCTCATTAATAATACTATTTGCTCATAGTGTATTAAACATTTTAGACTATTAAATGTGTAACACTCTGGTTATGCACCATTTTCTCTTTTCAGAAATTTTAATAAAAATGCTTTTGTATGCAGTAAGTAACAGCAGAAATAATATAGCAGCAATTTGTCTGAAAATGTACACACAAAAATGTTCTAACAATATTGTTTTATTAACAATAACAGTTTTTAATCACTCTCTGAGATTTATCTAACAGTGAATAATTAATGAGAACCATTTCCCAGAGAGAAACTTTCCATCAAAACACAATTAAGAAAAATAAGTATATGGGAGGGTAAAGGGCAGAGTTCAGAAATGTTCAATAATGTTTTAAAAAACAAAATCAATGTCCTATGATAGCAGTGACCTCACCACAGAATGTTGTTTGTACAGTATATGTAGCCTGACCTCTGATTTCAACACTATGGGTAAAGCTCAAATATCAGAGTCATACCCTGTGCTGTTATGTAACAGTAGAACATTGCCAGTTGCTATCAGTGCTATGACAGACTTTTAATTGGACTCATTTGACTTACTTGCACTGTATAACCTCAGATATCAGATGTGGAAGAACATGAAGGAGTCTGCTAAAGAATGGAATATTTCTTTTGCCGGCTGTGGATTTCTGATGGCGTACTACTGTGGAGTTTATTGCTGTTTATTTGAACGCTCACGGTTTCTTCTTGAGGGGGTGACAAAGATTTGTGGGGCTTCATCTGGTGCCCTCATGGGTGTAATATTAGCATGTCAAATGTCTCCAAGTATGTTTCAACAATTATTTTTGGTTTACAACATTTTTAACTTCACATTGGACTTTGTTAAATGATTACTGCAGTAGGCATTTGTCATGATACAAAAGAGAAATCTTTCACATAGACAATATATATATATATAACAAGTAAACATTTGTTACTTTAAGCTATTTCTACCTGATCTGACCCTTAAATTTGACTATTGTTGGTGTAACCTATAGTCTTCTTGAGTTTTCCATATTAAATTATACTTAGTTTTTAATATATATATGTTACCACAAATGCTGTCAATTTAACGTGTTAATTCAGTGCGATTAATTTGACAAAAAATAATGCGTTAAAAAAATGAGCACAATTAATTACGTTCTTGTGTTCAAAACACTTGATGGAGCGCAAATCCGAACTAAGAGATCTCAATATTTAAGTATTAAACTATATTTAACATAACACAGTGACCTAAACATTTTAAGTTTATGACGCGACGCACACAAGACGCTACACAAGCATGTCTGACACAGGTGTTCATTGACGGGTCCTTAAACAAGCCCTCATAATAAATCTCCAACTGACTGACAAATTCACTTGTGAAATGGATTGCTGTGAACTGTGTGCCAATTATTGACTTATGATCAATAATATGGTACATTGTAATCTACAGCCACTTTTTGTATTGTCTTATCAATGATGAACTCTTCTGCCACAAGAATGTAATGCAATTTAATTATCTGAATATTTTTTTATTTTATATATATATATATATATATATAAATTTTTTAATATTTAAAGATAACTATGTATCATTATTTCATCATTATATTGAATTATTGTTATATAAGGGGCTTTCTCTGCAAATATTTGTATATGCGATTAATCGCGATTAATTAATCGGGACACCATGTAATTAATTCGAGTGATTGACAGCCCTAATTACCACATAAACTACACTGTAAAAAGGAACCTGCAATTAAGGGATAGTTCACCCAAAAATGAAAATTCTCATATAATTTACACATTTTCACCCTAATGCCTTCCCAAATGTGTATGACTTTATTACTTCTTCTGAACACAAATGAATTTTTTTTGGAGAATATCTCAGATCTGTAGGTCCACATAATGCAAGTGAATGGGAACCCAAATTTTGAAGGTTCAAAAAGCACACAAAGGCAGCAAAAAGGTAATCCACAATACTGCAGTGGTTAAATCCATACTTTCACATTCTTCTTTTGTTTTTGTCCTTTCGTATTCTTCATGCATATCGCCACTTACTGGGTAGGGAAGAGAATGTAAAGTAAAAAATAACTTAAACATTCATCTGTTTCTCACCCACACCTATCATATCACTTCTTAAGACATAGATTCAACATCTGGAGGATTACTTTTATGTGGCCTTAATGTGATTTTTGGAGTTTCAAAGTTGTGGTCACTATTCACTTACATTGTAAGGACCTACAGAGCTGAAATATTCTTTTAAAAATCTTAATTTATGTTCAGCAGAAGCAAGGCAGTCATACACATCTGGGATGTCACTTGGGTGTGTGAATGATAAGAGAATTTTCATCTGACTATATCAACCTGACAAATTAGGTTACACCAACAAATATCATTTTTAAGGGTTAGATTAGGTAGAAATATCCTTGTTAATTATTGCAAGTTACCACTTATTTCAGTGATGTTTTTTCACTGTCTGCATATATTACAAATCAGTAAGACTGTCTTATGTACAGAGTCATAAAAGCTAAAAAAAAAAACACACCCTTTTTTATTCATTTTAATGAACATTATGGTGATTAATAATGGTGGTCCTAAATGAAGTTCCTTTTTGAAGCCAAATGCTGTGAAAATTTGCTGGAAATGTCCCGAGAGGCTCGAAAAGGCACTCTGGGTGCCGTACATCCCTCCGTCAACTTGTTGAAGGTAGTTCAAAACTTCCTGACCCGAGATCTGCCTGACAACGCCCACATACTCGCCACCGGACGACTGTGTGTGTCCCTTACTCGTGTGTCAGATGGAACAAATGTGTTGGTCTCTGAGTTTGACAGCAAAGAAGATCTCATTCAGGTGAACCCAGCTGTCTGTCTACGTCTATGCCAACGATCAGGTTTTTATTTCTCTGATGAATAGATAAGATTTAATCATGATCATTTCAGATTTATGATTCACAATTTGTTCCCTGTCTGCAGGCGCTGGTTTGTAGCTGTTTTTATCCACTGTACTGTGGCGTGATACCTCCAAGCTATCATGGAATTGTATGTAGCCATTTGCCTGTAGGCTATTTTTACTAAATTGTTTGTATACATTTGTCATTTACCAAATTTCTTTTCACCCCTCATTTTTCATGCTTTCAGAGGTATGTAGATGGTGCATTAAGTGATAATATGCCTTACGCTAGTCTGAGAAACACAATCACCATCTCCCCTTTTTCTGGGGAGAGTGACATCAGTCCTTACGGCAACCCCTTTTACTTCCATGAAATATATTACAATAACGTCAGCATTCACATCAACTTCATTAACGCATACCGAGTGGTCATTGCGTTTTTACCTCCAAAACCAGAAGTAAGTTTCAAATCCATTTGATTTTATATACATTTTCAAAGATCATTCACAATTTTATATAATTCTGTTGTGCTGTCTACTAAGGTTTTGGCTGACATATGTCAAAATGGCTATAAGGATGCTTTCATATTTTTAAAAGAAAATGGTGAGTAGACCTTTTGGGTGTGCTTGTTCATGTTTTGGTTCCCTTTGGTTAGATCTAATATGTTTTTTTTTTATCAGACATTCTGAAGGTGCAGTCACCGCTATCTGAGTTGACCTTGACTAATGAATGGGATCATTTTCCATCATCTTGGAGATATGTTACAGAACACAAGCCGACAAAAGACGAAGATTATTATATTGCAAGTTGGTCAAAAGTGAACAAACATGCTAAAAACATCCTTCCAGAGTCCATCAAAAAAGGTAAGACATCAAATAATTGCCACAATTTACCTCTATCCTGAAAACTATTAAAAAAAAAAAATCTATCCAATCTAGTGTTTTGTAAGGCCAGGATGAGGGAAAATGAAGAAATGAGATGCACTCTCTCAGGACAGCTGAGCTGCTTTGTAAAGTGGTGCATTCTGCCAGTGGAGATGGCTTACCTCATGCTGCTTAGGTAAATCTTTTAATAAGCAAAAATAAAAACAAGTTTACACTTAAACATTCAAGTCTCTGGATACAGAAGGCAGGCATGTGTGGTATCATTTGAAATCTTAGAATCTGAACTTTACATAGATAACCATCACTTGCACTGCATTTATGTTACATAAAATAACAAAATAAGGCCAGAAAGCATCTGCCACCTAGAGATAATGTGATATAAATATAAGTATGAATATAAAAGTCTTTAAAAGTATTTTGAAATATGCAGTTTGGCAGTAAAAGCCTGCTAAACAAATCATTAGAAATATATGTTACTTATTGACTATTGATGATAAAAGGCTATACATCATCGCAAAGGGGAGGAGCTTTCTCAGCTTTCTAATGACACATAGATTGAGCCTCAGAGGCCAAGATATTCAATGAGTGTGGTGGTCTATGGACGAGCACATCTGTGAGGGCTAAAATGTGTTAGAATGCCACCTGCATTTAAGATCGGCATTTTTTGATGGAAGGGGATAGAGGAAAAATTCTTGCACTCGCTGCAAGAATTTTCTAGCACAATTCTTTTCTCTCGCACTTGCTTGTCATCTAGTGGAATAAAATAAGACGTTTTGGAGGGAGATAGAGTGGACAGAACAAGAATTACATGCTTACAAATTTAGGACAACAAAAAAATTTTTTTTTTAATTTCAATACCTAAGATTGTAAACATATACGGTATTGTGTAAGAATAATTAGGAGTCTTTTCTTTTTTTTAATTGGGGAGTTTTCTGAATTTTTGGGGGCAATTAGTCCACAGTATGTGTAAATGTTGAGCTTTTAAATTTGAGTGTGAAAAAGGAGGCAGCCCAAAAATGCCCCAGAGTGCTGAATTACATTAGATGTTCAGACTGTTTTTGACTGTATTCAGGCTTGCTGTATGGTCTCCAGAGATGTGGTCTGATCTGAGGTGGATGTGCCAGATGACCAGCAAAGTTATTAGATGGGTGTGGAAGAAAGCATTCTCAAGAAGGTTCTAAACCAGATTCTCAATTATCTAAATATATCCAAATTCAAAGAAGACTCAAAGGTTGTTCTGTGTGATAAACCTGTGTTTTCCACTCTCAGTCATTTACACGCACACAAGTCTCCAGCTCTTCATCACAATGGCTTTTCATCTTCTGATTCAACTGACTGACCACAACCACCCCATCGGACTAATCCTTCTCTTCTGATATGCTGCATCATTCACTTTTTTTAATTTATAAAATAAACTAAATCTATTTTATTTCTCTTCAAGTATTGTCTTTAATATGACTCCCACAATGCTTCACTTGCAAACCCATCATCAATACATTTGGTTCAGCCATTTAAACAGATTCAAATGGCCTATAAAACAGAGATTACATACAGTATAATTTAAAATATTGATGCCAAAAACAACTTGGGTTTTCAATAGAAATTTACGACTTAATAAAAATTGGAATATAAAAGATAGGTGTTTGTAAGAACTGGAAACAACTGGAAACATCACTGATCTCTTATATAGGGTCTAATTCTAACTTATATTAGAGAAATAAATGTGCACGGGCAGAAATAGCGATAAGTGTATTTTAATGAACAAAAAAAGATAATCATGTTTACAGCAAGTATAAAAAGAGCACAAAGTAAGAGCATTTGGATTACTCAGTATTCAATGTCTGATATTCAAATTTAGTTCAGCCATCTTCATTTTTATAATCTGTCACACCATATTGTGATTTACAGTACTGTTGAAGGCGGAGAGGTGGTTGTGAACAGTTTTTAAACGTTGATAGCATACTTCCGCACATGGGACGTGGCTAAATATAGTATGTTAAAATGTACAATCATACTTAATTGTAACTTTGTTTTAATGTGGCATTATAAAAGCTACCATCTAAATCGAAGGTGGCATCTTCCAACATGTAAAAACACCTGTTTGTCACATGACACTTTAAAAAAGATACACATTTTTTTAAAACTTTATCCAGAAGGATTCTGCATTATGAAGTAAATGGTCTTTAAGATTGAGGCCTTGAAAGTATTGTGAAGTAATATTTGAAATATTACTACACAAGCATTCAACAGTACATCCCATCTAAAAATATCAAATGAAATACTCTACTTATAAACAAATCAAGCTTCTGTCCCTGATTTCACATAAAAGTAATGTAATAAACTCAGAACTTCATACACTACACTACTAAAAGTAACAACAATGACTCTAAACCATTAATGTAAAAGATGAGTATATATTCCAATTCCATAGAAATGCTACTTCCTAAAAGTTCTAATTGTAATTAATTGCAAAAACTGTTTTCAAAGAGTGTCTTCTTTGAAAAAGAGATATCAAAGATCTTAAGGGTCTCCAATTGAAGTCCTGAGGTTCAGTCTGAGCGTAGCAGCTATTGAATTCTCCTTGTGCAAGTTGACTTACTGCGATTCCTCGAATGATTCCTGAAATCCCACCATCTACTCAATGTGGCATACCACACCGATCACAGATTGCGTAATTAAAATGTAACAGTCTGTCACAGTAGAATGTAGGAGATACTTTAAGACTCCTGGGTAAAGTTTTGAGAAGAGCTCTTCCTGGAAGAGCACAGGAACTCCCCCAAACAGGCTTCATATGAAGTCCCACACCTTGGCCCGTCCTCATACACCCCAGGTTTGGCCTTGAGAGGTGCTGCAGATGTCTGGGATCTGATCAGCAAAAGACTGTGTCATCCACTGACCATCCTGAACTTGGTCGACTGGGTTTGGATTCGTAGGTGGCCTCTCAGCTGCTTGTGCTGATGTTTAAAACACATGAACAGACATCAAACTTTGCCACAATGGCCCAGTAACAGCTATAAATGTTTTAGAACTGATAAAGATTTAAAATACAGAACCAGTCCAAAGTTTCAACCCTTTTGACTTAATTTATGTTTCTCTTGATCTTGAAAACTTTATGATCTAAAGGCTTAAATTCATGAAATGAGTTTTGTATATACAAAAAATAAAAATTGCATCCAAGTATGAATTTCTTTACAAAACAAATATTTGAATAACTACAGATGGTATTTCATCAAACAAGCCCCTGCTGCCATGACGGGTAAACATCAGTAAACATAGAGAAACATTAATAAATACATTTGAAACATTGTGAATGCTAAAATAATTTAATTGCATATTTAAACGTTGGATAATATTTCACAAAAGGTAGTGTTGTGAGAAGATAAACTTAATTGGTGGATTGGATCCTCTCAACTTAAAGTTCTGGTACAGAAATTAACCATGTGCTAAGATGTCCTCAATACTTGATGCACACCGTAAGTGCTCAGGAAAGATATTTAAATCTTTAAAATCATGTTTTCCAGTGGGTTATTATTTATTTATAATTTGATGTCATATCAGCATCAATGGCTATAATCATGGCAAAAACAATCAATATACAAAAATATACATGTATAACAATAATAACAATAGTAATAATAACAATTATATAGAATCTTTCAGTTTAATATATGATAGAAATTCTAAAATTATTCCAGGAGAAACCTTTAAAAAAAAAAAATCTCTGAATAAAAATGTTGTCTAATATCATGTATAAATGGACATTCTATTAAAATATGTTTTACACTCAAGAACTTCTTAAATAAATCACAAACTGGCTTCTCTTCCCCTGTCAATAAGTATTAATGAGTGAGTCTTAAGTGACCGATTCGACATCTCGTATATACGACCTGGTCATCTATTTTCAAAATAAAAACAAACTCCTTGATTTAGTACTGGGTTCACCTCATGTAGTTTGTTATATATGCATTCATTCCATTGTTCCATTGTTGTGAATGTACAGATTCAATATGGGTTTAACGTCAGATGCTGGTATATTACATTCTGTCATTGCCAACTGAAGTGCTTCCTTTTAAAAAGTCCACTTTTCCTATTAAGCTAATACTTGTAGGATGTTAAGTTTTCAGAAACTCAAGTGCTTGCAGACAGAATTTAGAATCTGTGCAAATTAAAAAGAATCTGTGACTTTGTTGTTCCTTTTCTATTTGTTCTAGAGCTAGAAGTAATGCACAAGCTTCAGCTGTGAAAATTGAACTCTGTCCAGGGATACACTTGCCAAAATGTTTTGGACCAATCACTACTACTGCCGATACATGACAGTCTGACTTTTTGTACACTGGTACATGGGATGGTAAGCTGCATCTTATGTCCAGAAATTTCTCCTGATAGACATTTGGATGATTTATCTTTTCTTTTTTTATACTGAACCAGGTTCATCATGATAGTTGTTTTTTACATTTTCAAGGGCGGTATAGGGCACAGATGTGTCGATGTTAGGATTGTTTTCCAGTGGGGAAGAACAATCAAGAAAAGAACCGCATTATTACCACAGAATATGTATGTTACTAACAACAACACATTGTAGCTCAAACTAAGTATTAAATAATACAGCTAAATGTTTCTTCTTAAAGCTGTGTGCAATCTTTATTTATGCAAATACTACTCTGCACAAATAAAGACATAAAAGAAGTTACTCTGTCAGGATTATGTATTTGTTAACTTGAATTAATTGAAATCAAAATAATGTTAGAATATTTCTATTCTGAAATATCACTGGTAACTAAAACTTTGAAGCTCCAAATAGCAGATAATTGTATCATTAAAGTAATCCATACGATTCCAGTGGTTTAATCAGTGTCTTCTGAAACGATCCAATCGATTTTGGGTGAGAACAGTCCAAGATATAACTCTTTGCGTCAAGTGCTAGGAAGTGTAATCAAGCTTGAAATCATGATTGTTTGGTTTGTTCTCACCCCAAACCGATTGCATCTCTTCAGAAGACACTGATTAAACCACTGTAGTCTTATGGATTACTTTTATGCTGACTTTATCTGCTTTTTTGAGATTCAAAGTTTTGGTCACCATTCACTTGCATTTGATGGAGCTAAGCAGCAGTGATATTCTTCTAAAAATCTTTATTTGTGTTCTGTAGAAGAAAGTAAGTCATAAACATCTGGGATGGCATTTGGGTGAGTAAAAAAATGAGAGAATAACATTTTTTGGGTGAACTATCCCTTTAATGAAGTACTCTGATCCCAAATATATAATCATGACTCTTACAAGGCTACCAACCTGTCTCCTCGGTTGTGGAGAAGTTACAAAATCCATTGCTTTGGCCGATATCAGGAGCAGGTTCTCCATAAGTTCCCCCAAAAGCTGCCTCATAACCAGGATCATACTGCTCCTCCTTGACGGCAATCCTCTTAGCATCCTCTGAAAGGGAGCGAGAGTCAGACGCAGTGGTCAAATACAGTCCATAATTGTGTGAATATGATTAATGATTCTCATTACGTATATAAGAAAATGATGGGAATCATAAAATAGATAGACTCAAGAGCAATGCATTTACCTTTGGCCAGGCCGAGATCAAAGCTATAGTTCACTTCCTCAATCTCCTTGCTCTTGATTACACCCTTCAGCTGGTCCCTGAGCTCTCGCAACTTGATGTAGAAATGCACTTTGTCCTGAGCACGTGGGAACTGAGCACAGCGTGCACTGGAAGAGGGCATCAGGTACAAAGCCTAAAAAAAAAGCAGAAGATTGGACTGTCATATCCTCCACAGAAGCTAATCAATGGGGAGTTGTGCTCCATTGCAAATTTTTCATGTATCAAACCAGTGAAAATTGTGTCTTACTGTCTCAGAGTCCGGAATCTTGTGAGGCTGTAAGCCAAAATCAAGTTTTTTGGGCTTTTTCCCAAATATCTCTCTACAGAACATTTCATAAATACCTGAAACAAAAGTAACCATTGAATGAAAGTGTTTTTACCCCCATCATGTTTATACTTCACAATCAATATCTGTGGGTAGTTGGTATTCCGATATTCCGGGTTCAATACAAGTTAAGCTCAATTTTTCTCAAGTTTCCATCCAAGGATTGTTTTGCGAAAACAATGTTATTGCATCAAAATAAAGCTGATGGAAATGCAAATTATCGCTATAATATATTTCGGTTTAACTCTAGCGCATATACTATGTCGATACATCAAATGTCATGAAAAACAGGTTTGGAAACACCTTTTGTTGATAAAATTGGTAATTGGTAAAATGTAGTGTCACATGACAGGATTTACCCCACTGGTTAGCCTGTGTTAATCATGGCGACAGAATACATCTTTGAAAGGCAATTTATTGTACACGATTTTGGATTGATCTTAATGGCATACAGATCCGATGCTGCAAACACGACACTTCCACTAGTGCCAACACAAATATCTCCTATCATGTACATTGACAAGTGCAAGGAAAACAAATGAATGGCCACTCTTTGCGATTACTTTAATTGCGGTAGCTATCCGTTTATTTATTAAAGTTTCTTTTCCACACCATTCAAAAATAATACACGGCCATCATGTAATTAGCCCACAGAACAAAAAACGTCATTTCTGTGCACAAAGATGTTTTAATTTAAAAATAAATACACAATACTAGGAGAAAGCTTGAGTGTGCTTTTTAGGAACACTAACATATAGCCCGACTCTATAAAATTATTGTTTAGCTTACTTTTGAAAAAATGCAGGCAAAATTCTCTGTAATAAATTTAAGAAATTACCAAACAAAAAAAATATTTTTAGACCTATATATGCCTTTTCTTTACACAAACTTAAATTAGCCTTACGCTGTTCTGTATACAAAAAAAAAGTCAGCTGAATGACATTCTCAGAATGTTCTGCACTTTTTTTTCTATCAGAAAAAACTATCAGAACTATTTGTCCAATGCAGAGTTCACTTTCAGAAAATTAGCTTTTGAACATTTTAAAACTTTTAAATATTTTCAAGCTAACCCTCTTTACCTCAGATCGCATTTGCTGAGCTTCTTCAGAAAATGTAAATTGCATTATGACACTAAAATTAATTTGAGATGATAATCAATTTCAGTTGGTCATTAAAAGTTGATGGAGAAATATGCGGGACGTAATGCAGTTGTGATGGCAATGCTTTAGATTAGATGATTATTCAAAATAGCTTATTAAATATCAGGAATGTATCATTTGACACTGATATTACACTGCATACATTTTTCTTTAATAGCTGCACACAGCATATACACATCGATGAATGGTCCTTATAATAAGACTGAACGTTTTCCCCACTACTTGGTTTAACCTGCAATAGACGCAACATCAGGACCAATATTACAGTCCTGTCAGAAACAGGCAGAAGACGGCAAATTTCGGCATTTTCACTTTGTCGAGAACAAAATAGCGTGAAAAGTAAACGGAAACTAGGCTTATGTTTATTAACACAATTTGTTTTTTGACTCGCCCGTCCTTTTCTTTAAAAAAGGCAAAAATCTAAGTGGCATTGAGGCACTTACAATGGAAGTGAATGGGGCCAATTTTTGGAGGGTTTAAAAAGGCAGAAATGTGAAGAGTATAATTTTATAAAAGCACATTAATTCTTCTGTTAAAACTTGTGTATTATTTGAGCTGTAAATGTGTTTAAATCGTCACTTTTTAAGTCATTTTAGGGTTTAGTGTGTCAAATTGGATATAGCTTTACACAGAAAAGGTTAGAAAGCAATTTTATCATATTAAAATCATGTTAACACACATATAGTTTATGTCTTGTGTCTATGCTTTTGAAACAGTGAGTATTTTAACAATTACAGATTGGCCCGATTCACTTCCATTGTAAGTGCCTACAACCCAGGAGGAGAGACAAGTCAAAATTAAACATTGTGGTAATCGACATTATACCATAAATGCTGTGGAATGAGCTTAACTTGTACTAAACACGGAATATTTATTTAATCTGACAATATTTGGGAGTTTTGAGATTTATAAATTAATAAAAGTGCTAATTTTGCATATTGTCAGTTGCAAAATCTACCAGCAGCCTTTTGAATATGTGCGCATTTTGGCATTAAAAATTGCTTTTGTGAATTACTGTGTATAGTTGTTTAATTTACAAAATGTTTTGTATGTCTCATTTGCTAACATTAAATTGTAATTAATGCATTAAATCAGCATCGACCACATACTTACATTTCCCATTAAAAACTGCTATGAGTGGCTTGAATTTCTTTAATTTTTCTACTAGGATTTTTCCTCCTTCTCGAAGCTCTTTACTGACAGGGGGTGAATAAAAATAAAAAAAAGGTTAGAGGAATATCACCATTTCACCAAGTCATGAATGTTTCTTGAATTACCAAGATTATCATACGTTGAGAGATCTTTGCTTCCTGGCGTTGCTCTTTCCACCATATTTGTAAAGCCAATGCTGTATTTCTCTGGCAAACTCTGATCATCCATGTGATTTAGCAACTTGTCTGTGAATCCTGACAGGAAAAGACACTTCCCTGAAAGACAGACAAAATTACAGATTTGACAGATTATGGGTGCTTGGGTCCAACGATCAGTAGAATACTAGCCAACTTACAAAAGTGGTTTCCTGGTCCAGGGAACCATTTTCCGATGAAGGCTGCCATCAACCCTGGATTAATTCCAATCTATATAGTTAAAAAACAAGTAATGTGTCATTTCAGGCTCTCTTTGGGGACACTTAAACACAGTAAATGTTTTACCTGATTCAAAAAGTTATTCCAGACAAAGAAGAATGTAAACTTACAATGACATAGTCAAGGTTGTAAGTAAGGATGTCAGGCAGTGTCTTCTTCATGACTTCCTCCTCTGACATGCCCTTAAAGCGATCGACTTTCCTCTTCACTTTCTTGAAGGTCTCATCAATCTTTTCCTGTCCCGCAGGTGGGGCCTTCTTATCTTCCTTGGGTTTTTTAGGTTTGGGTCCAGGTTTAGCTCTAGCTTTAGGCTCTTTGCTTGCTGGCCTTCCTCTCTTACCTTTAGCAGGTGCTACAAGAGGATAAAAAATGCCATCAAATATTGATATGCCTAATTTAACTACATTCTACTGAATTAACTGGGCAAACTACCTTGCTGTGGAGCACCAGGTTCCTGTTGAGCAGCATCTTCGGGGTGTACAGGCATCTGCTGCATGCCCCTCTCTCCTCTTGGTCCTTCCATCATAAAGGCAGCATTGCCATTAGCCATGTGGGGATATTGAGCCTGAAGGGCTTGCAGATGCTGCTGAGCTGATTGAACCCTATTTAAAAAATAAAACAGGCCCTAAAGTCATCAGTCCAAATGAAAATACCATAAAACATCCAGTTAAACATTACAATCATATACAGTACTGTGCAAAAGTCTTAACCATCTTAAGCAAATGTTTTTTGTGAAACATCTTAAGTGCCTTTTAACTATATATCCTAAGATTTAGTGTGTCAATAGGAAATATAAATTTTAGACAAACATTCCTTTTGCAAATAGAAAATAAGAACAGTAAGCCCTGCAACTGAACATCGAGTCAGTCTGGGATTACATGAAGGGACAGAGGCAATTAAGACAGACTTAATAGACAGAAGAACTGTGGCAAATTCCCCAAGAAGCTTGGAACATCCTATCAGCCAACAACCTAGAAAAACTGTGTCCAGGTGTACCTGGGAGAAGTTTTGAAGGAAAAGGTGGTCACACCGAATATTTAGCTTTTTTTTTTTAGCTTTTTGATTACTGGACTTTGTATGACGTGAATTGATAAATGAAAATTATTTCATTATTTTTGAAGAAATCCTCACTTTGCAACATTTTTCACAAGTGCCTAAACCTTTTTACTATATGTTACATGAATATACTGCCTATATAATATATAGAGTTAAACCGATATATCGGTTTAAAGATTAATCTGTGCCAATAGTTGCGTTTTGGAACTATTGTTATTGGCAAAAATCTATGCTGATAATTGTTTTATGATTTCTCACTTTTCCTCTGTGGCTGACACAATTTTGATTATATAAGTAATGTAAAATGTTATACTTAGGATATTGGTTGAACAACTAATTTAATCTAGGATTTGATACATTTTTGACTCTTGTAGCCTCTTCATCTGTGACTGTTATAGTTTTGTAATTTTTTAACATTCTTCAAATCAAAATTTTAAACTCTCACCCGATGAATCTGTTATTGGCCTTTTTCTCCACCTTATCCATACATATACATATATATACATATATATACATATACATATATATATATATACACATATATACATATACATATATACATATATATACATATACACATATATATACATATATATATATACATATATATACATATACATATATATATACATATATATATACATATACATATATACATATATATATATACATATACATATACATATACATATATACATATATATATATACATATACATATATATATATATATACATACATACATATATATATATATATATATATATATATATATATATATATATATATATATATATATATATATACACATATACACACACACACACTGGTGGCCAAAAGTTCAGAATAATGTACAGATTTTGCTCTTATGGAAAGACATTTTTACTTTTATTCACCAAAGTGGCATTCAACTTATCACAATGTATATCAGGACATAAATGAAAAATTACTATTACAATTTGAAAAAAAATTCAGAACATCTTAAACTACTTCAAAAAGTTATCATTAAAAAATCCTCCACATGCAGCAATGACAGCTTTGCAGATCCTTGGAAATTCTAGCTGTCAGTTTGTCCAGATACTCAGGTGACATTTAACCCCACACTTCCTGTAGCACTTGCCATAGATGTGGCTGTCTTATCGGGAACTTCTCACACACCTTACAGTCTAGCTGATCCCACAAAAGCTCAATGGGATTAAGATTCATAACACTCATTTCCAATTATCTGTTGTGTGATTGACTGACGAGTTTCTGGTGAAAGCGATTTCTTTTTTTGTTGCCATTTTTGACCTAATATTGACCTTCAGACATGCCAGTCTACTGCATACTGTGTCAACTCAAAAACAAACACAAAGACAATGTTATGCTAAATATAATTAATCAAATATCTTGCAGCTGTGTTTGATTTAATCACAAGTGATTTTCTAGAACCAAATGAGCAATTTAGCATAATTACTCAAGGACGGTGCTGGAAATGCGGCCTATCTAGATTTGATCAAAAATTGCTTTTTTCAAATAGTGATGGTGCTGTTTTACTACTTCCGAAACAGCAAAATCTGTACATTATTCCAAACTTTAGGCTGCCAGTGTTTGCATATCTATCTATCTATATACATACAGGTGAAACTCGAAAAATTAGAATATCGTGCAAAAGTTCATTAATTTCAGTAATTCAACTTAAAAGGTGAAACTAATATATTATATAGACTCATTACAAGCAAAGTAAGATATTTCAAGCCTTTATTTGATATAATTTTGATGATTATGACTTACAGCTTATGAAAACCCCAAATTCAGAATCTCAGAAAATTAGAATATTGTGAAAAGGTTCAGTATTGTAGGCTCAAAGTGTCACACTCTAATCAGCTAATTAATCCAAAACACCTGCAAAGGGTTCCTGAGCCTTTAAATGGTCTCTCAGTCTGGTTCAGTTGAATTCACAATCATGGGGAAGACTGCTGACCTGACAGTTGTGCAGAAAACCATCATTGACACCCTCCACAAGGAGGGAAAGCCTCAAAAGGTAATTGCAAAAGAAGTTGGATGTTCTCAAAGTGCTGTATCAAAGCACATTAATAGAAAGTTAAGTGGAAGGGAAAAGTGTGGAAGAAAAAGGTGCACAAGCAGCAGGGATGACCGTAGCCTGGAGAGGATTGTCAGGAAAAGGCCATTCAAATGTGTGGGGAGCTTCACAAGGAGTGGACTGAGGCTGGAGTTACTGCATCAAGAGCCACCACACACAGACGGGTCCTGGACATGGGCTTCAAATGTCAAACGTCTTACCTGGGCTAAAGAAAAAAAGAACTGGTCTGTTGCTCAGTGGTCCAAAGTCCTCTTTTCTGATGAGAGCAAATTTTGCATCTCATTTGGAAACCAAGGTCCCAGAGTCTGGAGGAAGAATGGAGAGGCACACAATCCAAGATGCTTGAAGTCCAGTGTGAAGTTTCCACAGTCTGTGTTGGTTTGGGGAGCCATGTCATCGGCTGGTGTTGGTCCACTGTGCTTTATTAAGTCCAGAGTCAACGCAGCCGTCTACCAGGACATTTTAGAGCACTTCATGCTTCCTTCAGCAGACAAGCTTTACGGAGATGCTGACTTCATTTTCCAGCAGGACTTGGCACCTGCCCACACTGCCAAAAGTACCAAAACCTGGTTCAATGACCATGGTATTACTGTGCTTGATTGGCCAGCAAACTCGCCTGACCTGAACCCCATAGAGAATCTATGGGGCATTGCCAAGAGAAAGATGAGAGACATGAGACCAAACAATGCAGAAGAGCTGAAGGCCGCTATTGAAGCATCTTGGTCTTCCATAACACCTCAGCAGTGCCACAGGCTGATAGCATCCATGCCACGCCGCATTGAGGCAGTAATTAATGCAAAAGGGGCCCAAACCAAGTACTGAGTACATATGCATGATTATACTTTTCAGAGGGCCGACATTTCTGTATTTAAAATCCTTTTTTTTTAATTGATTTCATGTAATATTCTAATTTTCTGAGATTCTGAATTTGGGGTTTTCATAAGCTGTAAGCAATAATCATAAAAATTATATCAAATAAAGGCTTGAAATATCTTACTTTGCTTGTAATGGGTCTATATAATATATTAGTTTCACCTTTTAAGTTGAATTACTGAAATTAATGAACTTTTGCACGATATTCTAATTTTTCGAGTTTCACCTGTAGTATTGATTTGGGGTTAAATATGACCAGAACACTTCTTTGACATGTTTCGTGGGAATCACTCTATTATCACAGCATAATAGAATTAATGGGATCGTAATTAATCTTGTCTCCAATCGATGACAAATTGGGGACACTCACTCACCATTGTTGGAGGTATTCCGAGGGGGCATTTGGCAAAGATCCATAGAGCCTTTCATCCATCTTTACGGGATTTAAATAAATCAATATTCGTGTTGATTTCAAGAGCAATTTCAGTGTAATTCTCACAGGAGAATTCTTATGTCTAACCAGCCTTTGAGTGGCACTTTAATGGCCCCATATTAATTATAACTTTCAGCAAAAACAGTTAAATATACGAATTAAATTATAACTTATAACGTTATATAAGAAAGAAAAAAAATACATATACAGCCCCAGGTGACCAATAAGTCTGTTACAAAAACAGAGATTTGATGTGCTGGACACCACGTAGTCATCCTGGACATCTCACACATCTGATCCTGATAGGCTATTTTATCAACCAACTGCTAGTATATGGCGATATAAAAGTACAGTTAGCAATTACATATCAATGCAGCATTAAAAACACAGGTAAACTGCGACTTAATCCTTTATTTCTTGTAAACAAAGCAATGTAAGTTACACTGTTTAGCATGCTCGGCTAACACTGGACTAGTATGCTAGTTCATTGAGTACAATGAATGATGGTCGCTAACTGTGCAGAACGCTTTCTATCGAAGTAATATTCCTTTCCATAGTGTTATTAATTAAATAAAGCTATGTTTGGTATGAAAAAAAATAATACATACCGTTGTGATTTGATTAGAACGATAATCCAGTGAAATGCTGATTTTCGCGTTTTAGGAACAAAACCGGTGAAAAAGCAACAAAGACAAGACTGACATCGAGATACCAGTTTGACAGTGGAGTGTACCAAAGCACGAATACAGGGGGTATATTGGGCACAGCGGACACGATCTTTTCGGATATGTTAGAAATAAAGTAGAACTGCATTTCTAATGTATATATTTTACAATAAAAATTCTAAACGTATCACATATATTCATGGTACTATTTTGTCTTAATTTCTTTATGACATTGAAAAATTGCTCCCCCAAAAGTGTTGGTATATAAACACCTTCTCCTATGATATTTAAACGGTTCAAAACGTGTCTCCCATTGGCTACGCTTAGATCAAGAAGAGACGCCCGTTTCCCGTTCAGCTAATGTCAAAATAAAGCTTGTCAAAATAAAGCTTGTCAAAATAAAGTTTAACGGTGGCAACTCATTGTCTTGTTTGCTTTAAAAATATATGAACGACAAATTAAAACGTGTTTTTTTCACGATGTATCAGAAACAGATATGGACCGTCCTAAATAAATAAAGTTCCATGGAGTACGTTATAGTCATTATTTTAGTGTCGTGTTAGATAATTGTTGAAATTACAAAGTAATTAGTAAATGTAATCGAATTTCTATTTAGTCAAAAAAGTAATGTAATAAATTACATTTTATATTGTAATCAGATTACAGTTAATGACTTTCCAATTAATTTAATTACTTTAAGTACATTATAGGGTTATGCTTATTTCATATATATTATTTATGTAGCATACATGGATTATGGCCCTTAACAAGTCATTGTGAAGGAGAAATGTAAGGTGCCGTGTGTGACTTGAGTGTAACAATCAAGGTATAAATATAGACATTACTTTAAATTTGTTGAGCAGAAAATTATTTTAGAAACCTAAAAGTAATTAGTAAAGAAATATAATTACAACTTTAGATGAAGTTATTTAGTAATTTGCAGTAAATTACTATTTTTATGTAACCTACAAACACTACTTATTTTTGTCTTTCAAAAATTACCTTAGTTTTGTCATGGTACTTTGTTGAAACACGTTTGTGTTATGCATTTAATTGCTGCACTATAAATGTACAGTGTACAAATATACCAGTGAAAAAATAAATTCATAATTTTTGTTTTTTCCATTTGTTTTTATTTTCCAAAGCAATCCATCAGTAGGCTAATACCAACATATAAAAAAATAATAAAATACACCTTAAAGAATGATATACATGATACAGAATGCATTCTCACAAACAACAACAATGCCAGATTGTTATTATGAGGTAAAAACATGGATTAAAACTGCTACAAAACACATAAAACGTATGTGTTATTACACATAAAACAGGTATGCACTCTGGTTGTGACCATAACAATAAAATCAATTGTAAAAAGTCTAAAAATTCCATTCAAATTGAGGTAAATTGTATTAATTAATATTAAATAAGCACCATAATGTAGGTCTGGGCATGCCATCTGCAGTACTACGTAAAAAACATGCATGGAGGGCATGCACAGTGATACACCTCTAGAAGACAACTACCTTCTAGAGTCCAACAGTGGCTTGCATTAGGGATTTCTTGCACTGAGAGTCTTTGTGTGCAAACTGAAGGAGATCCTTTCCATCTAAAAATAATATCAGTATGATAGACAATGTATTTTAGACAGTACATGTGAAACTGTCTAAAATAAAACAGGATCATTTGTTTTAACCAGTCATATTTGAGGAAATTCATTCATGTTCAATCCAGCTTTCATGAAAACAAAACTTTGTATCTCCACACACAAATTGTAAGCACACATAAGTAAATGTATTAAACATAAAATATCAATAATAATAAAAAAAGATCTTGTTGGTCCTCCTCTATACATGCAGTGTAGACATGGGCATAATAGAAGCCTTTTCCAATAACCTCTTTTCTCAGGTTGTTCCATTGTTGCTGCTACATCTGATGTCTGGAATCTGGTCTGCAAATGGTTGCATTGTCCACCTGTGGTCCATTACCTGGTCTACACATACGTTTCCATTATTACTAGCACTTGACACATGAAGTCAAAAATATTTATGATGCAAACAGCATAGGAAACTAGTAAAGTATTTATTTATGTTCATTCTGAATCAGGGTTCCCAGTTTTTAAACAGTGAATTTCCATGATTTTTTTAATGACCATTTCCGTTGTTTGTGACTTGTGAATGTAATCTAAAGTCATTATTCAATAGAGTAATTTCTAGGATACATTGCTATTCACTATAGAAATTGTTATGTTTTCCTGGCCTGGAAATCAGCATTTTAAATTTAACTCACATTTCCAGGTTTTCCATGAACATAGGAATATGTACCTGTCCCGTTAGAAGGATGGACACCAAACATTTGCTGTTGTTCCCCCCATGATCCATGACCACAGGTCTCCTCATACCCAGGGTCATGCTGTTCCTCTTTGATTGCTAATCTTTTGGCATCCTCTAGAAACACAATGACAACAAATAGTTGGCTTAATCTGATGTAAGCATATTTCATATAAAGAACTAAATACATGTTTAAATGGATAGTTCACCCAAAAATAAAATTCTCTCATCATTTTGTCATTGCGGTCTTTAGGCACGATCATGATTTCAAGATCAGTTACAATCCCTTGTGCTTAACACATGCGCAGAGCACTAGATGACACAATTGGAAGTGTAATCGAGCTTGAAATCATGATTCAAAGGAGACTGCTGTCAAGATGTAAAGTGAAAAAGAAGCTATATTTTGATCAGGTCCAACCTAAAACTAACTGGATCGCTTCAGATGACATTGATTAAACCACTGGAGTCAGATGGATTACTTTTATGCTGACTTTATCTCCTTTTTGGAGCTTTTGGTGTTCTGGTTACCATTCACTTCCATTGTATGGACCTGGAAAGCTGAGATATTCTGCTAAAAATCTTCATTATTGTTCAGCAGAAGAAAGAAAGTCCTACACATCTGGGATGGCATGAGGAAGAGTAAATGATGAGCAAATTTCCATTTTTGGGTGAACAATTCCTTTAAATAAGAGGTACAAAATATATGGATTAAATATATCTAGCATCTGGATTAGGACATGTTTTTCCCTGATAATATTTTATTATAATATATATATATAAATATAAATGAGAGTTACAAGATCAATCTCAAAATAGAACTTTAAAATTCTAAATACATCAAAAAAATCAAAAAGTCTTTATCATCTCTTTACCTTTGGCCAGAGAAACATCAAAAGTGTAGTTTGTCTCTTGGATTTCTTGAGTCTTGTCCATTCCCTTCATCTGATCCCTGACTTCTTTTAGCTTAATGTAGAAGTGCACTTTATCCTGAGCACGAGGGAACTGTGCACAACGTGGACTTGATGATGGCATCAGGTAGCAAACCTGGACAAAAGAAAGGCATATCAAATTCACAAGACATGGTATTAATGCAGGGCTCTAATCCAAGTACCACCGAAGTCTTTTCAGCAAGTCAGTCCACTCAGCTGCCAACTTTGGATAGCTCTCAAGCAGCTATTTTTCTATGCAAACAAGTGGCATTCAAGTGCAGCTCCGATCTCCTTAGAGGAAAGACCAAAATCTCAAAAAACGGTTGGTCAAGATTACGTCAAAGAACATATTTTAAATCTGCAGTAAAACCTGACAACACTGGTATCATAAATTGTGTTTCTTTACCTCTAATTACGCTAAAAAACTTGATTTTCCCAGCTTGTATAGCTAATGTGCATGCGCATTCTTGAGTTGATTGACATGCAATGTTTGTATCTAAAAAGTGACTCTTTAACAAGGCAGGACTTCCTTTCTACATCTGCTGGCTGTTCCAATTTCTCCCATTAATTTTAATTGAAGTGGCCTGTCTTTGGTAAATACTCTCTGGTACTACACTGTAAACCCAAATGTTGTCATTACTGGAAAAATCAAGTTGTCGTAATTAAACATTTAGTTGAAATGTCACGTTTTGGTCTTATAACTCAAACATCTATGTTGAACTTATTTTTCTTAAAAACCAATAGACTTAAGATTTTAAGTGTAAATAACAAAATTATTGAGTAAAAAAAAACTGGCTATGGGGAACACACATAATGACTTGTGCTTGAATTATTTAATTATATTTCCTTGGTCAAAGGAAACATTTGGGGGCATTTAAATAGCTGTTATTAAGGTTTTAGCTCTTTTGAATATTTTTTTTTTTTAACAGTTGCTTTGTTTGATGTCACCATTCGAGTGATGTCACCAGGCAAGTAGTTCCCTGTTAACCCTGTTATCTCAGTTCTCCTTATGCATGTGCAACTGAAGTTTTGTGCATTTCTGTGGAGAAATAATTGTATTTAATGATTTACCTAGAATCAGTAATAATCTGTAAAATGATATTTAAACTGTTTTATTCTATGACCTAAATTTGAGTCCATTCGATTCAAAATATGAAGTAGAAACAACAACATTTAAATAGCAAATCTGAGTAGATGCATAACTTGCATCTAGTTAAGTTCATTCTATATGATTCATTCTTAATTACACAGGTTATGGAGATGCCATTACTCTAGTCAATTGATTGAGTAAACTTATTCACTCAATTGCATTAAGACAACTTATATTAGGGTTTTCAGTGCATGAAGTAAGAAACTCATACCGTCTCTGTGTCTGGCACTTTGTAAGGCTGCAATCCGAATTCTAAGTTCTTGGCCTTCACTCCAAAAACTTCCTTGCAAAATACTTCATAAATGCCTGAAATATCAACAAGATTAAATTATAGCTTGGATAAAATGAGTATAAATGTTGAAATGTCAAAACGTTGTAATCAAAGCCTTACCTTTGCCATTAAAAGCAGCAATTAACGGTCTGTACTTCTGAAGCTTTTCCAAAAGTTGGTGACCACCTTCACGGATCTCTTTGCTGCAGAGAAATAACAGTCTTGAGGATATACCTTAAAGCTGCACTATGTGTATATTATAATGTATATTTTTTTAGTTAAAAATGAACAATTTGCCATTATTGATTGAGTACATTGACAATCAGTGTTCATAACAATGTCCTTACCCCGATTCACTACGTTAACCCTATAAAACTTATTTGTATTTTGAGCTGTCAGGTTCGATTTGGTGCAAAATCACTGGTTTATGATGTTCATACTTGCACTATTACATCACGTCCACATACACAGGAAAGAAGTACCGTCTCATGTTCCAGCTGCAGAAACTAACTACACTGTTCAGCTCAGTTCAGTAACACTCACACAGATCAGGCAGCTACGTTGCAGTCTAGATGGATGTTTATATGTTATCCATTTGGCGAAGTTGCTATAAATTGAACATTACTCGTGTGTCAACCGATCGCTATGTATCCATGTTGTCCGGTTAAGTTCCTGTGACATGTTTAATATGTAGGACTTCTGAAATTGACTTCTTGTAATTGTTATATTGCATATTTATGAATATTCTTTTTACATTTAATATATAAAAGTATATTATATCCCCATCATTACTGAATCTGCGTTTTATGTTTTTAGTTTGTTATGTGTTATTGTGTGCATTGCATCGACATGCTATTTTAGTAACTGAGGCTGGACAATATAGTATAAAATAATAAAATCTTCTATTGAACTCCTATCAGCCATATCACAAGTTTAACCTTTTAAATTGAAAACTGTAGTACAACTCGAACATTAATAGTAGATAAAACACGTGAATAATCCTATTAAGGTCTGTTGGTGGTGGCTGAGGAGAGTCCCCTGTTCTCTAGTTAAAAGTGCTTTGAGTGTACAGTCAGAAAAGCGATTTAAGTGTAAAATTAATTTAAATATGTAAATAAGAGTGTTGTTTATCTTCATCAAAGTAATATTTCCATTTCAGACGTTCAATCATGTAATGAAAATAGCATTTTATAACTCCGGCTCTAGTTATGATCACACATAGGAAATGTCCAGGTAAAGCTCAAATTGGGAGATTAATCCGCCAGAAGAGCAGTGCCAGAACACAACTGACGTAATGTGTTCTTCTGCAAATTGCTTGCAATTTTAATTTTCAACCACAGATGTCACTAGAGAGCACAAAGTTACATAGTGCAGCTTTAACCAGCTGAAACATTTGCTTATTACTAAACCACCCTCTTAAAACATTAAACTAATACTAACAAACATTCACATTCACTGCTGATTTTATTTAGTCTTTGGAAAGACAACAATCAAAACATAATATTTTCTTTGCATATAGCAAGGTGAAAGAGTTAATTTTTTACTTTGACAGATCTTTACTTCCTGGTGTAGTCCTCTCCACCATATTGGTGAAACCAATGCCATACATCTCAGGCAAAGTCTGATCGTGCATGTGATTAAGCTGTTCATCAGTCAACCCAGAGAGAAACAAGCACTTCCCTATGAAACAATCAAATAAACATTCAGTAGATTTGAAAGGTATGCATAAATATATAAACATCCTTTGCAAAGAATAAGATCAGCTCAATTAAACATACAAAAATGGTTCCCAGGATTTGGGTAATGCCTCCCTTTGTAGGCTGACAACAGTCCAGGATTGATCCCGATCTATGAAAAAAATCATTATTATATTTGTTTGTTTAAAATATTGCACAATAAATATAGGTTAAAGTCATTGACTGTCAATTATGTGGTTATAATGGAAACTCACAATCAGAATGTCAAGATTATGGGTGATGACATCTGGCAGCTTCCTAGCCATGACTTCTTCAACTGACATTCCATTGAATCGGTCTAGTGTCCTTTTAGCTTTCTTTGGAGAGTCTTCAGTCTGCACCTGATCCTTTCCTTCACCTTTTGGAGGCCGGCCTCTTTTCTTCCCCTTTCCTGGTGTTGTCGGAGGGGCTACAAAACAGATATTTAATGAGACATAGTTGAGCTGCAGAAATGTCACAGTTTAAGTTACATTTGCTGGAAGGCCCTTACCTGGTGGCAAGGCCATATCTGGTGGCTGGACAAAGAGTTGATTGGGCTGTTGAGTTTGATCCAGATATGGATCTTGATGTACTGACAAATCAGTCATGACTTTCTCCTCCATCGGTCTCTCAGTGTATTGGGCATTGTTAACCATCTGGTGGTACTGTGGCACCTGCTCCGGCTGAAACTGTTGATTAGCTTGGTACCTGAGAAAACAAAATCGCAATGAAAAAGAGAGAGCAATTTGATGGAATAAGAATAAGATTACCTCGCCAGTGTTTTCCAGCTTTCTCTGAATATATTTAATACACCTACTCATCAAAGTTTCCGGATGAGCGCATTTTTTGGACTGGGTTATATTTCTTAAATCACATTATATGAAAACACTGATGTTTTCAAAACAAGTATTAGAGAAAGCGGTTAAAGGAAGCAATTTAATTAATCAAACTTAATGAGTTTAAAACTCATTTGGGTTCTTTTGGAGCTATGCAAACTCACCAGTACTGAAGATAATCCATAGGAGCCGTCAGAGATGAATACTGCCTTTCTTCCATCTTAATTGTAGTCTTACTTTAATAGATTAATAGTCATGTTTATATTACTCATATGCCAGCTGGGAAACCACACCTCCCTTTGTTTAATTGGTTCTGGTGCATTTGTTTCATTTCATTCGTAGCATTTTAAATTAAAAGGCAGAAGATTATATTTTAAATGCATTTTAACTATAAACATACGACCACTTAACCAGTTGTTTACATTTTACACTATTAGCAGCTAACTAGTAGCTCATTGCACTCAATAAGCTAGGAGCTATGTGTAAATCCTTGACTTCATACAAACATAAAACCACTCCTTTTGTGGGCAATACAATTTCAATTCTTACCTGCCATATATATCCTTCAGACCTTTTCTGGCACATAACAGTATTTAGAGTAGAAATCTATGGGCCAAATTGATGCTAAACATGATGCATGAAGCCGGTGTAGTACAAGTGTCAACAAAGCTAAAAGCAAAATTCAAAATAAAAGTGCCTATTTTACCACAATTTATGCGAAACGTTTGAACAATACGCGGTTTTTTATTTTAATATAAAAGTCCTCCCATTCTATATTTATTAATTATATTAAAAAAAATCGACCGGTATGCTGTTTTAGAAGAACATAAAATAAGATAAGCACATAAAGGGATAGTTCACCCAAACATTAAAATTATCTCATAATTTAATTACTTTCATCCCAGATTTGTATGACTTTCTTCTGCAAAACACAAACGAAGATTTTTGGAAGAATATTTCAGCTCTGCAAGTGCATGTTGGCCAGACATTTCAAGCTCCAAAAAAAAAAAAAACATAAAGACATAAAGGTAGCATAAAAATTATCCACACGACTCCAGTGGTTTAATATGTCTTATTTGTCTTTTGAAGTGATGCAATCACTTTGGGTGAGAAACAGATCAATATTTCAATCCTTCTTCTTTTTTCGTTTTTTCTTCTTTTTTTTTTTCATTTTCATTTTCAGAGCTGAAATATTGTTTTATAAAGCTTTGTTTTGTGTTCAGGAGAAGATAGAAAGTCAAACACTGGAAAGGCATGAGGATGAGTAAATGATGAGATCATTTAAACTATCCCTCTAAACAATATATTTATGCCTTTTGGAATGAGAACAAAAATTCATATATAGATATATTTAGCGTATAAAACGATCGAATGGCATGCTGTTTATGTTAGAAGAACATAATATAAGACAAGAAAATAATGCTGGGTATTAAATGTGGTTAAATAAAATCTATGCTTTTATGAGGAATTGAGTTACAAATGTCTAGCTTCCTATTTACCAAACCTGTCTACTTTTTGGAGCGTACCATTATATACAAAGGGGAGGTTGTATGATTCTCATAATACTTATCTTTTCAAAACTCATTTGTGATGTACGTAAAATGTTCTGAAATATTTTATATGTACTTTTATATATTTTTAATAATTAATATCGGAGTCTTTCATCAATAAGTTTTTTTAATGTAAATAACAAATTGCATTACTCCCTCTTATGCTTACCGATTTACAATGTTCCATATGCGAGCTAAACATGCGTGGGTCCGCAGCGGTTGTCACATAAAAATGACCCCTGTGCAACCTTTGCAGCTGCTGAAACATCCTCGTATAGTTTTACATCGGCTAAACATTACAAAGGTCAGTATGCGTTTCTCTTGTATTAAATCGGTAACGTGTGTAAATTGTAATAGTATATGACAAGTTAAGAGCACATATGCAATTGTGGCTACAGATAGCAATGATTAAATGTCCTTCTAGCAAAAACAACTGATTTGACAAATGAGTCTCTTTGGCAGAGGCGCATGAAACGAAATTAAAGATTTATTTTTAAAATTCTTTATAAGCAGTGACAGTCTTTCATGAATGATATTAACTTTATTTATATATTAACAAGTATTTTTATGATGACACTGTATTTACCCACTTGCTAGCTGTGGTGAGATAATATTATAATGTTTTATGTAAAAGTACCAGCATTACAAAGACACTGTGTGGTTAGCAGGGTGCTTAAGTGCTTTTTTTCTTAGGTATAAATAGTCTCCTAAGTGGCAGAACATCTGTCAACCAACCCTATTTCAGAGATGCCAGCAGGTGTATCTTGGCCAAGATACCTAAGAATGTTTGCTGCCAGTGTGTTGTCAATGTTTGCTGGAGCACAGGCTGTTCATCAGTATTACCGTCCAGATTTGGTAATTGTCCAGATCAAGTATTGTGCATTTCAATTCCATTCATAGATGTTTATTTGTCAAATGTTTCTTCATCAATCAATGTGTACATCATAATCGATGTTCCTCTTGCATGTTAGACCATTCCCGAGGTCCCACCAAAGCCTGGAGAACTGCGAACAGAACTTCTTGGTTTGAGAGCAAGACAGACAGACTCAGAGAATCAATGACCCATTTGGGATTACTGTATATATGCACAATGGTGTTAAATGTGTCAGATATATTTTTCCCAAAGCCTGTGTAAAATTATAAAATAAATTCTTGTTTATACTGTGAATAAAGTTATTTGTACTTGTTCTTGTTCTTTGTCTTCGTTATCATGTAAAACACTTCATAGTTTGAGACTGTTAGTTAGAAGATTTTAGTTAATCTGAAATGGAAATAAATAAATGCTGATCTTTCTGTTAAAAATGACTGCCTAATTATTTTGTGTCATTTGCAGTTTTGTGGAAGAAGCTAATAACTGTTTTTATGCCTTAATGATTTAACTTAAAAGGTAAAAAGTTATAGAATTAGTTCAAAAAAATCCATCATAATTGTAAATATACTGTACATGTATATTTATGGGAGGATGTTAAGACATTAATCATGCAATTCATAAAAAACAGTTACTTAAATACACCTGTACTGTACTATGGTAGACGTTTTTTTAAATTATAGTTCAAAGTTACTTGTATATATATATTTTTTTGGCCTTAGTGTAACAATCCAAATACATTCAGATACTTTTATTATTATTAATATTATTTATAAAAGTAAAGTTGAATTACAAGCTGAAATTCTTAAAATATTTTATGTTTGCTTAAGTGGTTCGGAATAATCTTTGATGATTATTTCATTAAACAATAAGCAGTGAAAAAAATAAATAATGTGGTGTAACTAATGTTCAGTTTGCAATTCTGTAGTCATATGATTAAAACTAAACAAAAACCTGTAGACCCTCATGACTTTGTGTGAAGTAAAAAAAATACAAAATAATGTATTTTAATATAAAGGTGCATTTTGTTCCAGTCAAATGGATTAACCCCAAGAAAACTTGTTAATATTCTTGACTCAAAAATTCACGATATTAAATTAAACTTTTTTTAATTGAATTTTTACGTTGTCTTTATTCATGTGTATTCAATGGGCAAGTAAAGTATGTAATACCTTTTACACGATGGTTACACTACTTTACATTTTTAATGTAATTAATCAATTTGTAGTTGAACATGCTATAAAGTCTTTTTCAAAAATGTATGACACCAACATGGACTCAAAGGAAAAACTTGACACATGTGTTTTAAACTAAATTTGTAAAACATTTGTCATTTTTTATTCGTCAATTACCCATATATCAAGATGGGACCTTTATTATGAAAATGACATGTGAAGACGGAAGCCTGTATGCTGTTTTGTACACTGTCCAGCGCTTGCCTGTCATTCTGAAGGCAGCTCTGGTACGGTACAGAAATGCCGACCATGTTCTTGTCCCTTTTAAACCTTGTCCGAAATAAGGATAGCTTTTTGAGTCTAATAACACACTTTAAGCATCTGCACACTAGAAGCAGGACATGGTCTGTAAACAGCAGCACGCCGTGGATGATTCGCTCAAGGGGACAGGTATTTGGTCCCGTGTCCCGGAGGCAGGTCCCTGTGGAGCAACTGACAGCAGCGAACATGTGCACCGGCTCCTGTAGTGAAGAAGACAAGACCAGCTGGCTCTGGTCCGTTTACAATGAAACCAAAAAGCAAACACAAGGTTAGTTTTAGTATATGTCAATTGTCAAAGGTGACCAAAGAGTATATTTTTTGTATAATGTAAATGGCAATGCATAGGAAGATTAAGCAAATGTTATAATGGGTATAATCACTGAAGTGAGATCTCTACAGAAAGAGTGAAAAACAGATTAAACAAGCCTAATATTGGTTTGCTCCAGTCTGGTCTGGTTGGCTGGTTTTAGAGGGGCCTTGGACACTTTTCAGCTGGTCAGGCTGGAAGACCAGATAGCTCAGCTTAAAGGTATTTTACCCAGAAATGAAAATTCTCTCATCATTTATTTTATTTCTTCTGCTGGACACAAACGAAGATTAAAAAAAAACTCTGTTGGTCCTCACAATGCAAGTGAACGGTGGCCAGAACATTGAAGTTCCAAAAAGCATATAAAGGCAGCATAAAAGTAATCCATACGATTCCAGTGGTTAAATCCAGATCTTCAGAGGTGTGGGTCAGAAACTTATAATATTTAAGACCCTCTTTTTTCCTATAAATTATTCTCCCTGCCCAGTAGGTTTGATATGCAAGAAGAATGTGAATCAGCAAAAACAAAGAAGAAGAAGGTGGGAGTGAAAGTCAAAGTGGAGATTTATAGGAAAAAATGACTTAAATATTGGTCTGTTTCTCACCCACACCATCATATCACATCGGAAGACATGGATTTAACAACTGGAGTCTTATGGATTACTTTTATGCTGCCTTTATGTGCTTTTTGGACCTTCAAAGTCACCCTTAGGTATACTATTTAAAGGTCATCATGATTGGAAATCATGTTGATATATGAATATAGTACAGTTATGTACTTGCAAAATGACTTAATACCTATTTGCAGAGCAACTCATGACTTTTCAAAAATCTTCACATATAAGTTCTGTTTATAAAGGTGTTTTTCTCTTTTATTGCATTTTTAGCCAACAAAATTTAGACGTGAATGGTCAATTATTTATTTACATGCAAGTTTTTTCCTCCACAGATTTAATCCCTGTCATATCAAACAACTTTGTGAACCCTGACACCATCTTTGCTAATAATGAGATGAGTCTGCAGGACATAGAGATATATGGGTTTGACTATGACTACACATTGGCTTTTTACTCCAGTCACCTACACACCCTGATTTTCAGCATCGCCCGGGACATCCTCATCCAGGAGCACAGGGTGAGAACTGTAGATTTATTCTTAAATTAATAATTTTTATACAAATCATTGCTAAATCATAAATATTACACTATTATTATACCACAGGTATAGTCTCAAATGTATAGAAATAAATATGTGCATATTAGTCATAAGTCAGCTGTGCAAAAATATCTATGATGGTGTAATTACTGTACATTGCATTTAACAAGAAATGCATGTGTACAAACCGCTTTAAAGCAACTGAACAACTCTGAGATTTATTATCAGATTGTCCCATTGCTCTTGCACAAATAACATATTCAGTTACTAATGTATGTGTACATGCATTTGATTACTAATACATAGTGCTCATGTACTAACAAACATGGTCATTACATAGGTATTTAGCACATGTGCAACAAAACCTGTTGTCAGTTGGACAACAAGTACAGTTTTAAAGAAATACAGAGTCGATACTTTCAGCAAAATCTTCTCTCTTTTCTGTCCTCATCAGTATCCAGAGGGACTGAGGGAGTATGAGTACATCCCTAATTTTGTAATTCGTGGTCTGCACTATGATGTTCAAAAGGTACTTGACAATTTCTGCTTCAAATGCATCAGTCATGCCATTTTTTTCGGAGGTTTAGCTAATTTTTACAGTCTTTCCTAATCTCATCTGGAACCAGGCCTTACTGATGAAGATTGACGCCTTTCATTATATCCAGTTGGGTACAGTATACAGGTAGTGTGCATATTTACTATAACATCCAGGTCATACATTACTTCTCTAAAGAGTCTTGTTTGGTATAGTGTCATGTTGCCATTGCTCACTTTCATGTGAATGTTTCCATAGAGGTCTTAATCCTGTGCCAGATAAGGAGGTCATTGCTATGTACGAGGGCTCCCACGTACCCCTCGAGATCATGAGTGACTTCTACGGCAAGGTCTGTTGTCTGGTCTATCGTCTAACATTTTTAACAGATCTTTGTAAAGAGACCTACAGTTTGACACCAGTTGTGAAGCTTCTATATTGCATTTTTCTCATTTAATATTTTTTTAAATTACAAATTACAAGCATAACAATATGAGTGAAAAGTTGCATTGAAATTGTGATGTGAACAATATCCTAATGTGTCTCTCTTAATCTCTCGCTGCATACAGAGTTCTCATGGTCACACCATGAAGCAGTTCATGGATATATTCTCCCTGCCAGAAATGACACTACTCTCCTGTGTTAATGACTACTTCATGAAGCACAATATCGACTATGAACCTGTTCATCTTTATAAAGACGTCAAGGTATATTTTCAAGACAAAGCTTTCATTCATCTGAACTTACCATGTATCATACTAGGAAACGCCAGTAACACTTTACAATAACGTTGCATACTGAGATTATTTTATAATAATACATTTTATTTGTATAGCATCTTTCATACATCAAGTGTGGCTCAATTGCATCACATATCAGAAATTTAAAGTCAAAGGAAGTGAATGTTTGGCCTGCACTGAGAAAAATTGTATTATCAAAATATTAATAAATACCATCTTGACCAACACAAAATAGGTATTGTTTTAAAGCTTAGACGCTGTACTTTCAAAGGCATGTAGGCATTATGACCACAACTAAACAAGTGCTTTGAAATTTGCTGACAAATCTGAAGTGTTCCATTTCGATAATTTATTTATCATTTTGCACTGTACATATTATTATAATCGGGAAAAAAATCAAACTGATCAAATAGCAATGTGTCATATGTCGTTGGAAAGCTCTCAAAGAGTAGAATACAACCAGCCCATTTGTTTTACAGAAAATATATAGTGAGTAATAGCTTAGTACATGTTTTTGACATACGTGTTATAAGTTGTTGCTTATAAGCTGCGTTTTCGGATGTAACTTAACAAAAAATGAACAGAACAAAAAATAGCACAATATGATAAAAACCCATTCGCTCTCCTGAATCAAACTGCTTCATCGGACATGTAGTACATTGTCCATCATCATGGAATGCTAAACCACTCGTATTAGGATTCAGATTGTTGCAATCATAGATGGAAGTCATTCAAATATGGGCAGAGAGGATCATTCACCATAAATATAATTTAAATTTACCGGTAATTTTGGGAGCACTTAATAAATAGGTTTCATTATGAATCATGAAAAACTTTTTTTTACAGCATTTATTAATCAATGTTAGTTAATAAAAGTACAATTGTTCATCTTACATTAGCTAATGTAAACTAACACAACTTTTGATTTTAAAAATGTATTAGTATATGTTTAACTAACAGTAAGTTTATTAGTTCATGTTAACTACAGTAATGTTGTTAAATAATGTGAACAAATGGAACCTTTTTGTAAAGTGTTACTGTAATGTAACTGTGTGGATCATAAACATATAACTGCAGCATTTAACTTGTAAAAGTGTGTCAAAGGGCACTTTAAAAAAAAAATGGTATCGGTATCGACTGATCTTAGTGTTAAAAAACCGCGTTGGCCTCAAATTTTCTGATCGGTGCACCACTAGTTTTATATGTTTGGAGAGGCTTTTAGATACTTGGAGACATTTTTGGACATTAGGATAAATCATTTTTGTAATGCTTTAACTTTTGATTGATATGTCGTGTTATAACACAATTTTACTTAGTTACAGGTGACATAACTTGGAACAAAACAAAAGCAGTTTTTAAGAGCTACCTTGTTTACACCCTGAAATATATCATTTAAAATAAGAAAAATAAATAAATAAATGTAACATTTAAAGTAATTTAATTAGCTAATGTGTTATGAACTAACAATTAACCATTTTTTTCTTTTCTTTATTACAAAAGCCAAGATTAAAAAATCATGTCAAATATGATTATTAATTGTTACTTCATGATACCTAAAGCATTAACCAATGTTAACATATAGACCCTTATTGTAGTGATAAGTGTTATCGCCATGATTCTTGTTTCCAAGGAGACATAATACTGTAATTTTAGGGTACTGCTGATGTCAGAACCTTCTAAATTCCCTCCCTTAGCACATATTTTCAGGTTTGGATAAATATGGCTCCTGAAGTTTATATTTAAGTTTGTCGTGAGCAGCATTGAAAGCAACAGTCTAATTTTAGAAGGAATGTTTGGAAGCACCCTCTGCCTCAATTGCTTGGAGAGAAGCGCCATTATAGATGGGTTTATATCTTGTAACGGGACTACAGATATGTGAAAAAGACGCACACTTGTCTTGCTCTTGCGTTCAGTTACAACCATCATTAGGAAATGACAAGTGCTAAAGGAGAGCTCCATACACTGTCCCTAGAAAGATCAGTGTCCCCAGATAAAATTAAGGAGAGCTTTCACAGGAGGTGACTGACATCAGGCCCTTGTGTGTTATTTCACTGAAGAACATTGATGTGAATTCTGTGCTTTGATATTATGCATTTGGTTTGTTTCTCCGCTCTCAGGAAGCCATAGGAGACGTCCACGTCAAAGGAATGATGTATCGAGCAGTAGAGGCTGATATTGGTAAGATTTTATTTCTTCTTTCTAGTTCTTATACCTGTTCCTGCATGTGTCAATCAGCATCCAGAAATAGAACTATCTGTTTTAATTGTAAAAAATATTAATTTTGTCGTCATCAGTAAAAAAGACACAATAGAGATGTTCTCGTGACACCCTGTTTTCTTTTTTCTGCAGAGAAGTACATCTGTTACGCTGAACAGACACATGCTGTTTTACAGAAGCTCTCTAAGAATGGAAAGAAGATGTTTTTGATTACCAACAGCCCATTTGATTTTGTGTGGGTGCAACTGAAACTAATTTGAGAATCAAAATAACCACATTTGTACTTCTCAATTATAGACTGATATTACTTGAAATGGACCTTCTCACTAGACACTCAAAACAAAGCCATTGTGACTAACTGCTTTTTGTGTAATGCTCGCCATGATGACTGTTTATAATGTCTTTTGATTTCCTTATTGTAGAGATCGAGGTATGAACTACATAGTTGGAAAAGACTGGCGGGACCTGTTTGATGTTGTCATAGTGCAGGCTGACAAGCCGGGCTTTTTCAACGACAGGAGGAAGTAAGTTCCGAAAACCACGGTAACGCCCTGTCAGTCCGCTGGCTATGAACAGTGAATTAATCATACAAATGTCAATAAGTGTTTACGGCCTATTTACGACATAATTATTGTCTTCTGTATAGATTATTTTTAAATGATAACAAATGACCTTCATGAAAGTATTAAAAGTCAACATGAAGTCAACGCCTTAATATGTGTTCATGGTCTTGTGCACACTTAATCAATCAGTGCACGTTATTTCAATGAAAACAATGCTTGTCTTCAAAATCTTTTTTCGTATTTGCTCCACCTCTGAAACATCTTTCCTTTTGGGATGACATCACCTAGGCTGAGTGGGCGGGGATCATAATGCTAACCAATAGCCAAATAGCTCTTGAAGCATTGTTGTAAGCTACTTTTCTAGGACTATTCTTAAATCTTGTCAATGTCCCACATGCTCTCGAGGTATAAAAATCCAATCATTTCGCAATATGATTTGTTATGGTTTTGTCTTGTTTTTGATTTGTTTTGTTTTTTGGTCATTGTTTTTTCCCCCCTGAGTATTCTGTTACATTACATAAGAAAAAGTGCTCTGCAAACACAGTTTCATGTTGACTTTAACCATACTAGCTTTTCTTTGAAAAAAAAACAAACAACAAAACAATAACATTATGCTGTTTTCTGGTTTCTAAAGGCCATTCAGGCGAGTTACTGATAGGGGCGTGTTATTATGGGACAGGATTCACCACCTTGAGAAAGGGCATATCTATAAACAGGTAAGATTTTATGCCCCAGTGCTTAACTGCAAGCTTTTTCTATTCAATATTAAAGATCAAGGAATGTGATCGGTTCAATTTGTCTGTTGCCAGGGAAACCTGTATGAGTTTTTGCGGCTTACAGGCTGGAGGGGCTCAAAAGTCTTGTACTTTGGAGATCACATTTATAGTGACCTTGCAGTAAGGATCATTTTTCTTCTATTTGAACTCAAACAATATTTTGCTGTCGAAGCTGTTTTGAGAAATGAGGCCCTTTTTTGCTTTGGTGCTTTGCTGTCTGAGTTGATCTGTTGTGATGTGAATATTTATTTGATATGTGTCTTGCAAAAGAGTGGTAGGTTTTGGCTTATTACAAAATGCAATTTACAAGTCTACAATCAAATGTGTCTCAACAGGGCCTATACAGATATTACAGACCATGATTTGGCTACTCAATGATTTTGAAGGCATTGTTTTGGGTACATTATTTTAAAAACAATTATGTAATGAAATTTATGTAATATATGATGTCTCTACACATAGGACCTCACACTGAAACATGGTTGGAGAACAGGAGCTATCATTCCTGAGTTACGAAAGGAGATAAAAATCATGAACACTGAGGAATATGTCCACACTATGACCTGGCTGCAGGCCCTGACCGGGCTGTTGGAACAAATGCAGGTCAGACCACCAGGGGGCGTGCTTAAGGAAAACAAGAGTTTAAAGTCAACATGCACAGAAAATGCAAACCCATTTACTTGCGTAATCTGATGGATTTTAGAAAGTAAATGGGCTACATTTTTATTTCATGTTGACATTATTGCTATTATACATTATATCTCCCAGTTCAGTATAATGCAAATACCCGATTAACCTCTTGAAATTGATATGATTATTCATATTAGTGTGTTTGTCTTCAGTTTTCTTGTGGTCAAAGCATTTGTCCACTCACTTTAATACAAAGCAGGACCAGTTATCAGTTTTTACCCTCCACAGTTTGACAGTGCCTGCACAATCTTCCCTAGTTTAATGAAGTTGTGTATCTGTCTTTATCTGGCAGGTGCACAGAGATCCTGTGTCACAAACAGTGACTCAGCAATGGATCAATGAAAGGGAGGAAATGAGGTAACGAATGTTTAGACTTAAACTTATCACACGGACAAATACACACATTTGCTTTTATTATAGAGAAACATGACATTTAAAATCATTAATTGATTATTCTTTCTTTTACCGATATATAGATGACATAGAGTAAATGAAAAACAAAATTTTAAAGGGATAACTCAACCCAAAAATTATAATTCTGTCTTCATGTTCTCACCTTTATATTGTTTGGCTTTCTTTCTTCTGTGGAACACAAAAGGAGATGTTTGGCAGAAAGTTCAGACTGCTTTTTTCCTCCTTTTGTGTTCCTGGAAGAAAAAAAGTAATGGGTTTGCAACAACATGAGGGTGAGTATGAGTGAACTATTTCTTTAACTACTTTTAATAGTTGTCCACAAATTGTCCTTGCTGTAACCCACATGATGTAGTTGAGATATCCGGTCCTTGTTTTGGCAGGTTACGGACTAAAGACATCTTCAACGCCCAGTTTGGGAGTATTTTCCGTACGTACCACAACCCAACCTACTTCTCGCGTCGTCTCTCACGGTTTGCAGACATCTATATGCCCTCCCTCAGCTGTCTGCTGAACTATGACTTCCAGCACACATTCTACCCTAGACGCACCCCCCTGCAACACGAGTCGCCCATCTGGCCAGAGCAAACCAGCCTCGGAGCAATAAACATCCCCTTCCAGAGCCACAGGACAAAGTCTGGATCAGAGTAGAGAGACTTAACGGGACAGTTCACCCAAAAATCATAATTTATTCACTATTATGTCATTCCAAACCCACATGACATTCTGTCTCAGTCACTGTCCCCCTTCATAGTATGGATAAAGGATGCAATAAATGAGAATGTTGGCTGTCATTCTGCCATTCTGCCATTCTACCCAACATAAAATGGGTTTGGAACTACATAATGATGAGTAAATAATGACAGAATATTCATTTTGTGTTGAACTATCCTTTTAACTGTCAGATGCTGTATATTGTGTGAACCACAGAATAGCATCAGTAGATAGACATCAGATATCAAACTCAGAGTCTATTATCAACGGTCTCGAGTGGTATGCTTTATGTGGTAGTGGGAAATTGGTTTAGGCACTAACTACGTTGCTCAGAAATATGTTTAATATCTCCATTATGTTATATTTTATTATTATGAGGTAAGTGCTTCACTTTGTACATTACTCATACAGTTGGACAAAATTGGCAAATCACAGTTCAAAGGGGCAGTTCACCCAAAAATGTCACTTCAAACAGATAATCCTGGTAGAGCCAATGTTGCTTTGTTGTGCTGGTCAGGATGGGATAGATGAAAATATTTTAAAGGGGTCATGACATGCCTTTTTTTAATTATTATTATTATTTTAATAATTTTCATGAGATATACTTATAAGATAAGTCAAGTTTTTAGTTTTTTTTTTTGCACAAAAACAGTCATATATTTGACTGTCAGAAGCACTCTGTTTTGGTGCTGCTTTTCCTTTAAGACCTGATAATAAACACCCATTGTTCTGATTGGCTCTCTGCTCTCTTGCCATTGAGTTATGGATGTGATTGAGCCGTTTACATGCACACCAATATGCTGATAACGCTCAAAAATCAAGAAATCTGTGTTCACATGACACTTGAAATAAGCACATAATTCTCTACTTTTGAAATCAAGCCGTGAAGAGGCATGTGGTCAATTCGCACGCACATTGGATGAGCCGATAAGAACACCGGGTAAGGGGTTTACATGACATGCGAAATTGGCGTAATGGGAAAAACCTACCCTTGTTGATTGTGTTATTCATAAGCGTGGTTTATTTTGTTTACATGACCGCACGCATTGTCAGCTTATTAAGAATAATCAGTGTAGGAACACGCTCGTTGAAGGTGAAGTAGTTTTTATAGTACAATGACCTCTTAATATGTGAAAAGATCAAGGAAAATTTTATTCCTCATGTCATGACCCCTTTAACAAAGAAAATAATTACTCACTTCACTTTTAAGAATCAGATTAAACTCTGCTGGGACACACAGGTATGGAATTGAACTGTCAATACTTTTATTTTTATATTTGATGTTCTCTTGATACCATGTCACAGTTGGGATGAACTGACCGTATATGGACAAGAGAGATTTGACAATTGTTTTAGCTGTTTAAGAGAATGTGCCTCATACACAGTAGTTTAGATTAGGCTATTTATAGTTTTTATTTGTAATTGAAGTAGTTTGGCTTTCATCATTGGCCTTCATAAGTCCACCTCCATTATCTTTATATGAAGAATAAGGGAGTGAATACTTGAAGTCACACATGTCAGACTGCTTTTCTTGAGTACTTGCTGAAGAGCAAAAAATGAAGTTACCTCTGATCTAACCTTTGACCTTTACACAAATAGAAGTAATAGGTTTCTGATTTCTGGGACAACTAGAAGAGATTTCAGATTGCTGAAAGAGAAGGATCTATTAGAATCAAAGGGGAAACTCAGGAAGACTAGCAGGCACTATATACAGTATATATCTTGAAAGGATAATAGAAAGCAATTTCAGTGTTCAATGTTTTAAAGGCCTTACATACTGTGTTTTTGCAATGTATTATAATAATGTGTTTTATCGTGGGTAGACATTGTATGACAGTTCAGATGCTACAGTTGTAGAATAATATAGTTTCTGTACAATCATGTAACTCTTAAAGTGAATAAGCAGCATATTGTACTACTTTTTTATTTTACATGATGGCCTTTTGGGCATTAATACCTGCATGGAAAATAATATATATTTTTTACTTTTATTATTTTAATTTAACTACATTGAACACGGTATTATATGAACATTTTCATCATAATGTAAATATGTCATAATTGGATGTATCTTCCTTTATTGAAGTTTGCACAACAGTTTTCTGTCTGTTTATAGTGAATGGGAATGACCTTTTTTTTGTGCAACTTTTTTTTTACTGCTTATTTGAAGAGTATTTGTGATGTTTATTACAAATTCAATCAAATTCCTTCTTTGTCTCTGCTCTGCTGTTTTGTAATAGTTTGGTATGTGCTATTAGTGAGAACTGAAATATAACATCCAATCCTAGATGGTATGTCAAAGTACCTTTTTGCCAAGGCCGATTTTATTAATAAGATGATTTATTAGGTAAAACAAAGTAATTTGACAAATAATATGATGGCCTGATCAACTCAAACAAAACCCTGCCTTTTGACTTCAGGGTTGCCAGACTTCAAACTCAATCATAGAGAGCGTCACTTCTACAGATATGGCTATGATGGTTCGACCTACAATTTTCCCATGTGTTGGCTACAGCATATTTTTGTACCTCATGTTTATAAACACATTACTTTCTGTGTTTAATAACTCCTTAGTGATCGCCTAATGCTTAAAAATAAGCATTTTCTCAATGCGATGAATGTCATCATTCTCATCAGATCTTATGATTGCCACCATCGGCTCTGCGATTGTCACATCACAAATTATGAAGGATCCTTTTTTTTTTAGGTCACGCATTCTGTGTTTTTCAGGGTTTCGCTGTGAACTTCTTTGCTGAGTAATTATTTAACTTTTCATTTGTTTTATGAAAATTATTGTCATCAGTTTCATTAATTGTATTGACTCTTGATTGACTCTTGTAAAATTTAAACTGCCTTTAAACTATAAGAATAATTAAAAAAAATGCAGTTTGTTTAAAAATACTTTGTCTTATTTATACTGTAGACTACTGTTATGTAGGCAAAGTGAAAAACATCTTGTAGACAACCGTTAAATGTCTTCTCCCCAGACCCGGTGTCTCTGTGGACTCACACTACTGGCATATGAGCGATACAACATTGTCTGCAAACCCATGACAGGCTTCAAGCTGAACATCCGCAGGAGCTGACTGGATCTTGTATTTGTCTGGCTCTATTGCCTCTTCTGGGCCGTCCTACCTTTGCTGGGCTGGAGCTCATATGGGCCAGAGGGTGTCCAGACGTCCTGCACTCTAGACTGGGAGGAAAGGTCCTGGAGCAACTACGGTTACCTTCAAGCATTCTTTAATCTTCTACACCCTTTCCTGCTTCATCCTACCCACTGCTGTCACTGTATACTGCTACAGTAAAGTACTTATCTCCATGAAGACTGTATGGAGACTTTTGATTATGCTGATGCTATAAAGCAATTACCATATTAGTGAGGTTCAGCTTGTGTGCTAAAGTTTATTTGTTTAAATTCAAATAACTTATTCATTCCTTCCTTTCTTCCTTCCTTCTTTTTTTCCTTTTCCTCCCTTCCTTCTTTGTTTCTTTCCTTTTCCTTCCTTCCTTCTTTCTTTTCTTTTTTCCTTTTCCTTCCTCCCTCCCTTCCTTCTTTCTTTCTTTTCTTTTTTCCTTTTCCTTCTGCCCTTCCTTTCTTGATTCTTGACATGTTCCATCCTATCTTTCTTTCTTTCTTTTTCCCTTCTATCCTCCCTTCCTTTCTTAATTCTTATTTTCCCTTTTCCTTCCTCCCTTCCTTCTTGTTTTCTTTTTTCCTTTTCCTTCCACCCTTCCTTTCTTGATTCTTGATATGTTCCATTCGTTTGTTCTTTCTTTCTTTCCTTCTTGATATGTTTCACCCTTCCTTTTTTGTTTCTTTTTTCATTTTCATTTCTTTCTTTTTTAATTTCTTTCTTTCTTGATACATTCCATCCTTTCTTTGGTTCTTCCTTTCTTTGTATCCTTCTTTCTTTCTTGTTTCTTTTTTCCTTCTCTCCTCCCTTTTTTTACTTTACTTTTTCCCCTTTTCCTTCCTTCCTTGATTCTTGATATGTTCCTTTCTTTTTATTGCCTTCTTTTTCTTTCTTGATACATTCTATTCTTTCTTCCTTCCTTCCTTCTTTCTTTCTTTCTTTTTTTGAGACATCTCTAATACTTCAATGCAAGTGATATCCCATAACTCTTTTAAAGGGATGTAGCGAATGCAAGATTTGTGACTCGTGAACCTTTATTAGCTTCAGGGAGATAAAAACAGCCTGGAGGAAAATGATCTTTACATACTAGATTACATACTACTCTATGTACAGCACTGTAATGCTTCTCTGTTTTAAAGTCTGTGAAGCTGAACTATGGATAAAGCTGAACTCCCTGTTTTTGATGATGTGTTTACACATTTTTAAGTAAATAAAGACACTACATGGTAATAATGTCATAGAACTTATCTTGAATAATATTATTATTTATAATTATTAATTACATTACATTTTGTTGGAAAAATTTGAATGATTTTTTTTCTAACAATTTTGTTTATTCCAAAAACAAACAGTGTAGACACTTGTAAAAGAATATATAAAAAAAACAAGTGAAATAAAAGTTTTTGAATATATTAAGTTCCAAAGTATAAATGTACTACACTTAAGGCAAAATAATTTCATAAAATGGATGCAGAGCAGTGACTAAAATGGTCACATGACTGACAAATTTTTCCTAAACCTTTCCTAAATGAATCTCCTATAAATATGATTACCGATGTGATCACTATGACAACCAGAGCATAAAAATACAGCCTTCGTTAAAGATGCTTGCTAATTATGAATATTCTCTTGAGAATACAGTACATGTTCACTTTTACATATAATGTTTTTATTTATCTCAATTCAAAAGTGTGAACATCTTATGATAAACAGAGAAGGGTTTATTATTTCATAGTTAAACTGGTGGATATGATTAGATCAATTCAAATTTACAATAATACAATATTTAACCTCAAAAGCAGAATTACTGGAAGGGAAACGAATGATTAAATCACTTCCTTGGATTGTGCTGTAATTGGTATTGTTCTGTCTGGATATGACATCTAAAAACCAGCCAGTTGCCTGATAAAACACAAAAATCCCTGGTGACCAAGTACCCTGCAGGGTGTTAATTGAAAAACACAAACAACTTAGAGCCATGGTGATGTCAGTTAGGGTTAAAGATTTATTACAATAGACTCTCAAAAATCAGGAGACCAGCTACAGTGTGAAGGGAAAGGTGGAACCCTGTCATATATTTATATAAAGTCCATACAAATCAATATAGACTTTAAAAAGACATGGAATGAACCTACCATTTCACTTTGATTGGAGATGAGAAGTAATCTCACCAGTGTTTGGGGACAGGTGAACGACACAAGGCAAAACATTATAGAAGTTTCATTTGTGGCTGCCAATTTTCTTATTTTGCTTGTAACTTTGCACATAGGAATTCTTGCTAATTTGTTCGTGGAATGGACATGGGCTCCAGACATCCATCTATGTGCTCCTGGTGGTAAATTGTATTTATTTATTTTTGTACCTTTAGTTAAAATGTATACGTCATTTTGGGCACTTAACTGTACCCTAAGGACTTGTTGTATACCTTTTAAATCTATATTGATATGTTTTATCAGGGAACCAAAAGAAACAAACAAACAAAACAAATACTTTGTGTCTCCTTAAGGGTACAAGTATGTACACAAAACTAGGGTACCACTCCAGTGACGGCAAACTACCTTTTTCTCTGAAAGTATAAGATAAACTTTGTGATAAAATGAGAGAAAATGACAAAGGTGGAAGATTTGCCTTTTAGGATATACAGTATGACTGAAATTTACTGCACATCTTTATTTCTTATATGTAAATTAGAAGTAGTCTTCATCGTTCATTTGTTTTGCCTTAATGTTAAATATAGATATGTCAAAGACAAGTAATATTGTTCTGAGCAGATTCATAAAAGTAGGAAGGATGTTGGATTGATGCCTTCTTCCATTAATAGCATCAAATCTTGACAATATTACAAAACAAATTGTTATCTTTTTTATTGCCTTGTCAAAAAACTGTTATGTACGATCACAAAGATTCAATTAAAAATAGAAAATAATTGTCTATTTCAAATAGTTAATACAGGTCAATGTAACAGATACAAGTACTTGTAATCACAAATGATTCACTGTGCAAATGCCTTCAATAGATGATCTCTCTTTGGTAACTTCATACAGTAAAATGATTTACAATACCATTAGCTTCAGTTAGGGAACGTACCAACACACTAATAAGTATGCATTGAGAACACTCCAGCTCAGCACATAAAACATGACATTTTCTTTTGCAAAGTACCTAACAGGTTAATAAAATATTTATTATTTTAACCATAATAAAATATAGCTTTAACTATTATTTCTGTACAGTCCAAAATAATATTTCTTTGTGCCCCTCATTTTCAATGTAAGCATACATTATTTAATCCATTGTCACAACCAGTCTTTTGTAACTGCATATACACATTAAAGTGATCAATCAGGTCAGAATAGAACAGTTAATGATGCTACAAAGGAAAAGATATTAATATAATAACCAAAAACATACGGTAAAACTGACATTAATCGCAACATTATTGTAAAATCATACACTGGAAGCAGTGAGCTGCAGTGAGCTGCAGTGGCTTTTCCTCTCAACAGCCAGCAGGAGATGGGGCGAAAAAATACATTGCAAGAAGAATGAGATACACCACCACCAGAGCAGAACCTGTGAATAAATACACAAACAAAGGAAACAAATTTTACCACTTTGAAAGCTTCTATGTAGCAAAAAAGGCAGTAGAGAACAACTGTGAACAAAAAATACTCTTTAAGCTACATTATGGGTATATAATCACAAGGGCATTTGTAATATTGAGTTTAACCCAACAACTGCTTTATATTTCTAACTGTTAGAAGTCTTGATTAAATCAACACAGGTTTACAGAATACGGCTATTACCTTGAAAGTAATCCGACTTTCCGTCCATAAAAATAAAATTCACGAGGATGACGCTAAAGATACTGGCCCACAAATGCAGGTCACTGAAGATGAGTACAAACCCAACATCCTGTTGAGGAAAGATCACTTTTAAACACAATAATGACCCTTATACACACATTACCCAGCTATACAACACAAACAATAACATTGCTTTGGGCTTTTGATATTTGCGACAGTGAAATAAATTATATTCATTTTTATCTAAATAAGATATATATTAGATGTCTCAAATGTGTAAAACAAAACACCCAGTATTAGAAATATATAGTTTTAAATATATAGTTAAAGACAGTTTTAAAAACAATATGTGCAAGAATATGGGATTTCCTTAAGATGACTTACGTAAATGAAGTTGAATAAAATCAGGATGGGGATCTGAATCATGCACACCTGCACAGCAATGCAGCTTCCGACTTCTAAACTGTAAGAAAATTACATAATGTAAGCATCTGTGACTCTGGTTAGATTGCCACAGTGGCTTAAGTGTAGACTTTGAATAGACTTTACATTCAGACATATACAGTGGCAAGAAATAGAGGCAAAAGTAATTGAACCCTATGGAATTACCTGCATTTATGTATACATTATTACTATCTTCATTTAAGTTACAATGAATAACACACAAAATCTGTTTTGACTAATAACACACAAATTATTATATTGTTCTTGTAAATACTGAATACATCATTCAAACATTCACAGTGTGTTGGAAATAGAGTGTGAACCGCTAGACTACCGGAAACGTTTGGTTGATGTTATTGCTGCCAAAGGAGGATTGAACAGTTATTAAATTCAATGGTTCAGTAAATTTTTCAACAGAACTGTGAATGTTTAATGGGATGTGTTCAATAAAGACATGAAAGATTATAACTGTTTGTGTGTTGTTAGCTTAAGCACATTGTGTTTGTCTATACTTGTGATGATGAAGAAGAGATCACATTTTATGACCAATTAATGCAGAAAACAAGCTAAATCCATACACATACTTTATATACACATACTTTTTCTTGCCACTGTAAAAGAGGAACCAGGTCAAAGTGCATCATAATAAAAGAGGAACACAAACACTATAAATTAGATCAAATGCTTAAGTTTTAACTCCGGAGTTTATCAACTATAGAGTTGAAGAATGACCGACCTCAAACTGATTTTATTCTGCAGAGCAAACTGGATCCCATTGACTATTTCTGGTATTTCCGGGAGCATGGCTAAAAGAGTCACACCTATGAAATACTGATACAAAAAAGGGTCAAAACATATCACTATAAAATAGTATGTTTGTGTATGTGTATGTGAGGAGTACTAACCTGAGATATAGATGAGTGGCTGAGTATTGGTTGAATGTGTTCTGAGGTCAGATCAGCACAGGCGGACATCAAAACTGTGGCAACGATGAGAATGAGCAAAGCTCTCCATCGAGACCAATGCACTGATGCTCCGTGATGACCTGCTGTGCACACATACAATGCCATATTTTACATATTGTGGGGACCTCCCATTAACTTCTGTTATTTTTAATTTAAGCTAATTATAATCACTGCTGCAAGGACATTCTTATACCCATCTGAACTATTTTTAATTGTTGAACATGCATTGGAGGGACATCTTTGACCGTTGCAAGACATCTTGCACCATGAGAGCTGTATTTAATTTTTTTATCACCCTATAAATGGCTTACTTTTAGTTGTCTCTGCATATCAAGCTGTGCTAGGCTAAGTATTTTAACATCGAAAAACGCACTTAAGCTTTAAAGGGATAATTCATCCACAAATTTTGATTCTCTCATCATTTACTCACCCTCACCCCATCCCAAATGTATATGGCTTTCTTGCTTCTGCTGAACACAAAATAAGATTTTTAGAAAATATTTCAGCTCTGTAGGTCCATACAATGCAAATGAATGGTGTCCAGAACTTTGAAGGTCCAAAAATGACAAAGGCAGCATTAAAGTAAACCATAAGACTCCAGTGGTTTAATCCATGTCTTCATAAGTAATATGATAGGTTTGGTGAGAAACAGATCAATATTTAAGTACATTTTAACTATAAATTCTCCACTTTCACTTCCACATTCTGAAAAGGTCAGTGAAAGTGGAGATTTATAGAAAAAAAAGAATTAAATAATGATCTGTTTCTTATTCAAAGTGATAGATTTTTAAGATTTAAGATTTTTGAAGCTTCAAAGTTCTGGCCACCATTCATTTACACTGTATGGACCTACAGAGATTTATCTAAAAATCTTTGTGTTCAGCAGAAGAACAAAAGTCATACACATCTGGGATTTCATGAATGTGAGAAAATTATGAGAGAATTTAAATTTTTAGGAATCCAATATTTCTTTAAGGTCACATAATATTGAGCACAGATGTCAAAGCACTATTATTTTATTACAGGGTTTAACAAACTAACCCGTTCCATCTCCAATGTGAATGTCATAGATGTGTGAATGAGTTTTCAGAGTAAAGATGAGGCCAATGATATAGGAAACCGGGAGGAGAACAGAAATGGTGTACACTAGAGGCCTGAGAGAAATAAACACACAACAAACAGACAAAAGAAAAAAAAAGTATAATGACATTAAATTACAAGGTTCTAAAAAAATTGCATCTTGAACTTTGACTATAGAGACTGAAAACCTTTTCTCCCTAATAACTTACTCAATGTGACTGTGAAACAGGCTGTAGCTGTTTTCACTCTAGTGAACCGAAAAGAAAACACGAAACACATGAAAATGACTTGATCTTTCATATCTCATGAGCAAAAATGTATAATCACTGAACATGATGCATGTCTGAAATATCACCAGATCGTAGTGACAGTTTTTGCACATGAAGGACCCGCTGCTGTTGGTCCCTGTGGAGTTAGTACAATTCTCACACACTAGATTCCCATAGGCTTTAGAGAAGAGTGTAGGGGCAAACACTCCTACAAAGACAGAGTGGAAAGAATGAACGATTAACAGTCAAAATCAAAAGTAAATCATTTTTAGCAATCCTGTTTGCAAAAAAAAAAAAAAAATATATATATAAGTTTTTTTTCATATTTTGGGACATTTAAAAGACAACACGAAATCAAAATTGAGTCAGTTTACATTCTTGATAAATGTTCCAGGTATAGCGTACAGTATTTATTTTTATTTTTTTCATAATCTATCATTGAAATGTAACTTTTTCAGAGTCTGAAACAACTGGGAGATGTAGGTCATTATATCCACGCTGCTCTTTTCCATACAATGAAAGTGAATGGTGACCACAGACTAGAGGTCGTCCAATATATCGGTTTTACTGATTAATCGGTGCCGATGGTTATCGGCTATCTGAAGAAAACTATGACAATTTTCTTCCTCTGTGGCTGGCACTAGAGTGTTCTACAGTTGAAACTCCTTGGTTCTACAGTATAATAGTCCCCTTTACAGGTTAACCCTCCTATTGCATTCAGTTCATTTTTGACCCAGGAGAGGTAGATCATAATGTTTAAACAAAACATCATTTTTTTTTGCATGGGAACCAAACTTTATGATTTTTATGTTTTTTTTTTTAATTTTGTTTTGTTAATAAAATTGTTTAAGAGATATAACCATTTAAAAAAATATGTATCTTTTGCTTCACAGGTAAATTTTGTACATCAATACATTCGATTTTTTTCTTATAAACACCACTTACATTTAGACTCTTTCCCATACTCTCTCTCATACTTTTTCCTCTCACTGGGACTGTATCTTGTTAACCAACATGCACACACACATACCTGTACAAAACAGACATTACAGATGTAACAAACAACAAATAAACTAATAAAAGTTACTATGGGCTAAAGGAGGTGTGGGAAGATTTTGTTCATCCACACATTAGTCTAAATAGAGCTTGAAACACGAAATTGTCCACCTTTTATTCTGCAGCCATCTGATGACAAACCAGCTTGCAGCATACTTGCACATCAACATTTTTCAGTTTTATATTCAGCGTTCTCATAGATGACACAGTTCCTGCAAATTGTTCCCAGATTATGGACAGAGAAGAAATAGTGAGAACTTGCCATATGCACGTGTTTCGCGAGACACGGCAATAAACCTCTGAACACATTGAATCGGAGATGCGCATCGATGCCTTTTCTTTCATCTGTTTTTCAAAATAAGATCAATTGTGCTTCTTCAAATGCTTGCATTTGTGTCTAATGGCATTTCTTGTGATTTGTCACTCCGAGATGTCTTACAGGTTGCCTGCCACAGTTGCGGATAGATGACAAGCAAAATCATTTTTCGAACTATATTTATTACAGGAATATGAGGAATATGATAATAATAATAATAATTCCTTGCATTTATATAGCGCTTTTCTAGGCACTCAAAGCGCTTTACATAGTATAGGGGGAATCTCCTCAACCACCACCAGTGTGCGGCATCCACCTGGATGATCCTGCAGTTTTGAGTGGGTGGAGCAGCCATCAATCTGGTGGACCAGTGCCACGCTGGCCCTTATGTGGCTTCACACCTGCTTAACATGTATCACACAGGTTTTGCTGTAGTTAATGTATATTTTGACATGTCAAAGAATTTCTACATTTTATTATTTAAAATAATGGCATATTAATTAATAGATTTTATATTTGTCAGTAAACATGCCAAAATATAAATATTTTCTACAAGTATTAACAGTTAAGAACGTATTAATGACTTACAATATAGTTTTAGAAGAAAACCACTGGGTTTTAAATTATTTATAAGCTTAAATTCCACTGGGTCAAAATTGACCCACGAATGCAAAAGGCGTATGCAGATTCTGAACGCAATAGTAGGGTTAATTAAAAAACAACGGCTGACTCCATGTGAAGTTTGCTGTCAGTTGTCTAAACTATGGAGTGAGACGGACACTTCAGAAGTGGATATACGTAAAACATTGACAAAGAAATCCAAGGTATGTATACAGAATAGTACTGTTTTCCCACCTTTGTTATTGGTATTGAAAAAACCCACTTTCGGTTGATCTCTACCACAGATGTCAAGCAAAGTGGCTGCGGAAAAACTGACAATTTGTCTTCCTTTTTTAAGCTTGACAACCTCAAATCCATGTACACATTGTTTGAAAAAGAGCAGTGTGAAAAAACAGCCAAACATCTCCCATTGTGTTCCACAGACGAAAGAAAATAATAATGCTTTGAAACAACATAGTTTGGGTGAACTATTCCTATAATCAAAAGTATTGCCAACCCAGTGCAATTTATCCAATTATAACTGATCTATGAAATCAAGTCCCTTTCTACATTATTTACCACCAAAAATTTGTCACATTATGTATGTTAATGCACTGTGAACACTGTTTCATTTAGTCTTTACTTACAACAGAATGACAGAGAAAACAATGATAAGTGACAGAGTCAAAATAACAAGCAGGTTTGTGCCAGCTCACAGTAAATTACATCTTACCCCCTATTGATATGAAAAGCAGAGAGGAGCTGACCCCTGCTGAGCGGCTGTTAAACCTCTGCTCTGTGTACCTGAGCCCTCCAATTATCATACAGATCCCCTGAGGAAAAAGACAGAAATATATTGGTAGTGTACGGTTCACTATAACAAAAGTCTTATTAGGTCATCTAATAAATGGCTTATAATAAGATCACATACTGGTATAAATAGGATGCAGCCCAGCAATGTTCCGGTAAGAGCCGCCTTCACTATCTCATGCAGACACTTATTTCCCTGGTGATGACCTCGGAGCAAGGCTGTGATGTAAAAGCTCAACTCCGTAATGGAACCGAACGTGGCGTTCACCACTGCCCCAACAGCAAAGTTACTCTGAGCCGAAATACTAAGAACAGTACAGTACTGCATATATGTCGATTTCAGTGATATTTGTTACCTTTTGATGCTGTGCTGGCATTATCACTCACCTTGCAATACCCATGCCAATGTAATATGACAGCGGGATGATGGAGCTGACTGCTGTGGCAAACTTGACTTCAGAGCTGGCAAACTGGTTTGTTTTGTCCACATAACCAATTACCAATGACACAATAACTAATGGTAAGAGATCTACAGGAATTATATATAAGGAAATAAATGAAAAATGTCTTGCCTCAAAAGCATTAAAGGGATAATTCACACACATCATCATTTAAACATTCTCATGTCATTCTAAACCGGTATCACTTTCTTGCATGGAACATAAAAGGAGTTGTTAGGCAGAATGTTTGCCTCAGTCACCATTCATTTTTATTGCACTTTAGTTCCTCTGCAATGACATGGTGACTGAGGCTAACATTCTGCCTAACATCTTTTTTTGTGTTCCACAACATTTTGGGTGAAGTATCACTTTAATCATAAATAATACAATTTATTAATTGTTGTTATCATTTTCGGTAACACTACAATAAGGTTCCATTAGTTAACACATAAGGTATCATGAACTATCAATAGACAATACTTTTTTTACAGCCTTTATTAATCTTTGTTAATGTTAGTTAATAAAAATACAATTGTTCCTTGTTAGTTCATGCTATTTCGAAGTGTATTAACTAATGTTAACAAATACAACTTTTGATTTAAAAAAATGAAAAGAAATTAACATTACAAAGATTAATAAAGGCTTGATAAGTATTGTTTATTGTTAGTTCATGATATCTGTTGTAGTTAAATAACTGTGGCAGGGCGGAGGGCAGGACCGGGTGTGTAGGATCACGACCCGGCCCCGCCCTGCCACAATAAAGTTAACAAATGGAACCTTATTATAAAGTGATATCGCATTTTCATGCAAAATGAGTGTAGTCTCTCTCAGATAACATAGTAATAACTTCACAATCTTCTGTTCACGTGATAAGCCTAAATCGGCCTCGAGACGTTACAATCGAGACATTAAAATGGTGCTTGTAGGTTTGACGTTGAGGATACTGACAGCAAAAACATTGATCCCGTCTACTGTGTATTTATAGTAGTAGAGGTTTACTGCATGGTAGCAGCAAAGAATAACTTGGCATTCCTGCTCTTTAGCCTAAAAATAAAAAGCAAATAGAAAATAAAGTTCTTATTGGTCTTTTTGCAGATATAAGATGTATAAATATTTCAATTTATTGACTTCAATGGTTTTATAATCACAAAAATGTGCACTAACCACTGAGGCTGCGCTGATCTGAATGCGTTCAGGAGGCATGAGTAGGATGCTGTGTAGGGTCTTGCTGCTCATCTTGGCCACAGGGATGGTGAAAACCAGCAGCCAGGAGAGCAGACACACTACAGAGTGTGTGAGGGCCAGGAGAGGGTAACCCACCAGGAGCCAAACATATGTGCTTAAACGACACTGAAATTAAATGAGATCCACACAGAGGACATATTTGAATTGAGTTTCTCTGATACTCAAAGGTTAAGTGAAGTGCATAATGTCATAGTAGTAGCTCATTGATTATTACTTGTAAGGTTTGAGCCTGTAACATTTTGGTTATTAGCACAGAACCATTACAAATCTTAAAGTATATCAGTTTATGTCGGTCATTGACAAATAAGGTGATGCAATTAGAAAACTTTTAGAAATGTAGTTTAAAACACATGTATCGAGTTCATAGAAATGTAATACAGTATATGTGGTTAAGTTGATTTCAAACATTTTGGAAAAATATTCACAGAATAAAAAAAAAAAAGGAGTACTTTAAAAATTTCAAGGGGTGTAACCATCAATTAAAAATGATTCATAAATTACTTGCACCCTGAATATATGCAAGTGTATACGCAACTTAATTATTAATTTCTAAAAAAAAAAAAAAAAGTACTTTTTGAGTTATGAATATCAAGAAGTTGTCTTAGGGTTCCTTCATTTGACCTGAACACTAACGTGCTCAAGCTGACGCCCCTGAGCAGGCCAAGAGCCAGGGAGTTGATTTAGTCGGGGAAGTGCGAGAAATGCAGCAAGAGATGTTGAACATGTCAGCAATGCTGACAAAGGTCGTTGCTGACTTGAAGGATCTTGCTGATACGTCGATCGATTGCCGCCATGGAGGCGAAGTTTACTGATGTGGTTACAAAAGTGGGGGATGTTGAGAAATGGATCGATTACCTGGAGTCATCGGAGAGGGAATTATCTGCTAAACAGCTAGTGGCCATGGTGGATTTGGAGCAGGTCTGGGAGAATTTGGAAGACAAGGAGAACTGTAGCCAGCGGAATAACATCCGTATCGTCATAATTCCAGAGGGCGAAGAGGGACAGGATATGCTCGACATAAGCCATAAGCTGAAAATCGAGCGAGCTCACAGGGAGAGAAACGTGATAGTTTCAAGGAATGCAATAAACTTTTACATCCACGGAAGGTTACTTTTGCACTGATATTCCTGGCCAAATTGAGAATAGCTGCTAAGGATGGCCGTAAAACATTCACATGCCCACAACAAGTGATGTTCTTCATAAAGTCAATGGAGTAAGTCATCTTGTGGTACTCACATTGCAGCAGAGTGGAACGGCTCACTTCACTGTTTGGGAAAACAGTTTTTTTATTTTGTGCTGGTTCTGCCTAGCAGCTGGAGTGGCACACTTTCAGGATAGTTCTATGGATGAATCTACAAGCTCTTTGTACTAATTCCTCCTTTTGGCTGGAGTTTGTTTTATGGAGTATTTCTTGCAAAGATATTGGCGTGATTATGTCATTTGTTTGTACTCATGTTGCAGCCGAGTGGACTGGCTCACAGAACATTTGCTTGACTGTTTGAAGAATCTGCACACCTTTTTTGTGATGGTTCCATCTAGCGGCTGGAGTTTATTTTGAGGAGTAACACACCTTCAGGACAGTTTTGTGGATGAATCTACATGCTCTTTGTGTTTATTCCACCTATTTGCTGGAGTTTGTTTTATAGATTGTCATTTGCCTTGTAATTCTGTCTCACAATATTTGTATAGAAACACCGGACTTGAGTAATCAGACGGCAAATTTGTCACGGGGGCTCTCGTAGGCTTACATGGACTGTTTGAGTTTTGAGGGATGGGTGCCAGTTGAGGTGTCATGTGCGAGGGGTGTCATTATTGTTTTGGGTGAATATGGACCTAACGTTGATGATCAGGGATTTTTTATAGATCTTGAAGGGATATTGCAAGCCGATGGCCCCCCTCATGATATAATATTAGGAGGAGACTTTATTCTTTTGATGGATTCAGTACTAGATCATAGAGAAGCAAAAGTGTGCAAGCCTCCTAGAGCAACATTGACACTCCACAGTATGTGTAAAAATCTTACATATATTTGGAGACTTTTGAACCCATCTGGTAGGGACTATACATTTTTTTCATCAGTCCATAAGATCTACTCTGGAATATATATATATTTTTTATATCTAAGTCCCTCATTTCATCTGTTGTTGATTGCTCATTTGGAAACATTTTAGTCTAGATCAAGCCCTGTGTGTTTAGAGGTGTTGCCACATATGGACAAATGGACATCATATAGTTGGCACTTTAATGTATCCCTATTGCAAAATGCTGAATTCCAACAAATGCTAAAGGATGAAATAAATGTCTGTATGGAGACCAACTTGTCCTCAGTATCCTCAGTGGGCATGGCTTGGGAGCCACTTAAGGCGGTTCTTAGGGGTCGGATCATCCAATATGTCGCATTCACCAAAACATCCGAAGCACAAGAACTCATGGAATTGGAAGGGAATATTAAAAGTGCCGAGGCAGAACTGAAGCACCGAATGTCATCTAATGGCCTCAGAGAACTTACCAAATTGAAATACAGATATAATATTTTTTTGTCACGGAAGGTGGAGTTTTGTCTATTCAGGTCAAGACAGCATTTTGAGTCTTGAAACTTTCAGCTAGATATATAAAGCAGAGAGAATCTTTTTCTACCCTCAGTGAAATCTGCTGGTGGTGAAATATTTACCTTGGCCATTCATATTAACAATACTTTTAAAGAATACCATCTTGATTTTTATAGCTCCACATCTTATTAGAGGATATTAGAAACTTTGTAGAACCATTAGAACTTCCTAAACTGACAACTGAGCAAAAAAAATCTCTTTATTCTGAGAAGCTCTGTGAGGTAATTAAGGCACTGCCTACAGGCAAGGCTCCGATGCCTGATGATTTTGCTGCTGAATTTTGTAGATATTATGCTACAGAACTGGCTCCACTTTTGTTCGAAGTTTATACGGAATCATTAAAGAATGGAAAGTTTCCGCCAACCATGACACTAGCCCGGATCAGTCTGATTCTTAAAAAGGACAAAGATCCGAGTGTAAGAGGTACCGTCCAATTTCCCTGATCAACTAGATGTAAAAATATTGTCAAACTTCTGGCTAACCGATTAAGTTATGAAATCTCATATACATAACTCTTCTGATAAAATTAGGCATTTCATCAATATCATGTGGGTAGTGGCGAATGATCAGAATCCAGTTGCAGCCATCTCACTTGATGCCGAAAAGGCATTTGATATGGTAGAATGGGATTATCTTTTTAAGATTTTGGAAATATATGGGTTCAGGAATACTTTTATTGGATGGATTAAGTTACTTTATAGACTCCTGGTAGCAGCGGTACAAACAAATTGATTAATTTCAGATTATTTTACGCTGGATACGGCATCTGGCAGGGTTGCCCCCTTTTCCCATTATTCTTCTGTTTTGCCCTGGAACATTAGCAGCAGCGATAAAAATGGAGGATGATTTTCCGGGGGTGATGACAGGAGGTGTGGCGCATTAGCTTCTGCTTTATGCAGATGATATTTTTTTATTCATCTCTGACTCTTCTAGATCTATGCCTTGCCTCCTTTTAGAAGACTAGGAAATGTAAATTTGTTTATGGAGAAATGGGGTGGATATCCGATGTTGCTCGACGTGTAATTAATTTCAGAATAATAGTAGAGAGAATTATTTATTTCATCACATTCCCAGTGGGTCAGAAGTTTACATACCATTTGTTAGTATTTGGTAGCATTGCCTTTACATTTTTTAATTTAAGATTAACTATAAATTGCTGGAATTTTGGCCCGTTACTTGGATGTTGGTCACACCACCTGACTTGATATGATGGACAAAGTTTTTTCAAATCTAATTCAAATAATATTTTTTTTACATTTTGAATCGAGCCTATTCGAAAGAGAGACGCACGCGGCCACGTTGCATGTGTGTCTGTTTCCTTATGTTTTAAGATAATGAAATTTTACGTTGACTGTTCAGCCGGTTCCCGCCTCCTCCTTGCCCATACTTCTACTGTTACACATGGTTTTTGCCACCGGATGGTGTAGTTCCAGCATTTGAAAAGTTATGTTAAAGTTACTTATTTTATTTACCTGTGAAACTTACTCTAATTAGTAAATAAACATGACAAGGTTTTCTCCTTTAGGATTGATACATGATGATGCATTTTAAAGACAACAAACAATCATAAATAATATTTTCTTATGAACTAGAGCATTAATTTGATATTATATGTTTGAATTGAGTACAAATGAAGGGAATTTACTTAATTTTTCAAGTTCACATATAAACTAACTTATTTAGTGTAGAAGATCTTAATCTTTTAATTTTGTTCTGCTATATTTATTTTACCACAAAATATATATTTTTCAGTGTAGTAGAGGTGTATTTAAGTAATTGTTTTGTATGAATTGCATTTTCAATGTTTTATGAATAACTTCATAGATCCGGACAAACAAATGAGCATCACGTCACAAAACCATATACATCTCACCCAGTAGCGGTCATCCTGTTGACTTTCTGTGGGCTCTTCTATCGTCTCCTCCACAGGTGTGGGCAGTAAGAGAGGAGAGGAAGGCTTTCCATCTTCTTCTGCCTTTAGAAAGATATTATCTTTAAAGATCTTCACACTGTATGTTGGCAATGAGATATTAGCCTGAAAACAGCAATATTTTGTTCAATATACTTCTCAAACTTCTAAAGCCAAATTACAAAGCACCCAAAGCTAGTTTTGTTATGAAAGCAGTTTAGCCTGATTTTAATTTCTTTGTAAACAGAGAAATGAAAGAGACATTGCGTGTGTAGAGCCACCACAAGACCGATGAAAACCCAATCGCATTTATGATGATAACACAGTGTGACCAAGCATAACACATTGCATTTTGTTATGAAAAGAGAAATACAACCTTTTCGATTGATTTCCCAAATGGCCACAGAAAATAGCAGGACAAATGCCAGCAGAGTTTCCCTGAAACAAGAAAATGGCCCTTCTGTGATCCTTTGAAATATGGCACTCAAAAGTTCTGCTAATGTTACTTGGGCAATTGCTTACCATAGGGGATTCCAATGACTGTAAGGAACATTAGGACACCAACAAGAACATAAACCAGAGAAATCCACCAGCCAAACAGAAAAACGTAAAGTACATTGCCACAAGTAAACAAAGAACCTACCGAAACCCAAGAATAAAGAGATGGATATCATTACAGTGAAGAAACAAATTAGTACTGCCAAATTGAAAATTCCTTTTTAAAAACAATGGGGGATTTGCTATTTTGTAAAATCAAGAATTATAAACATTATGTAGATTCATTATTAAATATAAAACATTATTAAATGGATTTGGTTTGTTTGATTGAAATATACAGTGCTAGTTTAAAAAGTTTGGGCACAAAGGAGAGAATTTATGTTTCAAAATTATGCTAAAAACCTTTTAATATGAAGGCTTGTTTAAATGCTTGAAATTATGCAGACAAATATAAGTTGTGCATATATATTAATTTCTTTTTTATTTATTAACTTTTTCATATGATGACCTTGGTCTAACCTGAGTGTGGTTTAATAGCATTTAGCTCAGAGTATAGTTCCTTCACAATGTCTGATCTGACCTCTAACGGCCGCTCTGTCACATGGCTTTTCCATTTCCTGAATCCAAACTAAACATGTACACAGGTAAACAGGACAGGAGAGATAAGAGGCAACATCAGAATGAACAAAATGCTAAATAATACAAAGTTATAGGCTATGTAGAATATATGTAGTACATTTACCTTATAATTATTTGCGAGTTTTTGGGCCTCTACTTCATTTTCAGCACTTATAGTGGTCTTGCACGGGTTCTCGTGAAATATTTCATCACTAAGGCTGCGTGCTGAAAACAGGTTGGGAACAAAGGGAAATCAATAGCCCATTACTCACCAAAGTAAGAGATAAGCCAAACACTTCCAAAAATAATAATAATAATAATAATGAAAATCTCACTTTGCTGTGGCCATTTAGGTGTGAAGGTGCTGCTTGTTTGTTGTAAACAGGGAGAGTGCCCATCACTAGCTTCAGTGTGAATGTGAGCAACGCAAACCCTTTCACCGGATGAGCCCGGGAGGTGACCTCCAAAATCATCATGATCCTCTGAATTATCTGTGGAAAAAATGTATATAATTTTTTTTATAAAGAAGCTTAAATCACACAAATCTAATTCTCTCATCATTAACTCACATTCATGACATCCCAGATGTGCCTGACTTTCTTTCTTCTGCAAAACACACAGATTTTTAGAAGCATATCTCCGCTCTGCAGGTCCATACAATGCAAGTGAATGGTGTCAAAAACTTTGAAGCTCCAAAAAACACTCAATGCCTGCATAGAAGTAATCCGTACCACTACAGTGGATATGTCCATGTTTTCAGAAGCTACATGATAGGTGAGGGTGAGAAACAGATAAATATTTAAAGTCCTTTTTTTCCTATAAACTCTCCTCCCTGTCCAGTAGGTGGCGATATGCACAAAGAATACTAATCGCCAAAAACAAGAGAAGAATATGTCTTAGGAGAGAAGAGTGTTTAGGAGGGCTGTTTGAAAGTATTGATTTATAGTAAAAATGGACTCTCACCCATGCTCCTCAATCACCCACCAATCATATTTTTCCTGAAGACATGGATTAAATCAGAGATTATTTAGCAGAGATGCCCCACTTCTATTAAAATTAATGGGAGAAATTGGAACGCCCAACAGTCAACAGATGTAGAAAGGAAGTCCCACCTTACAAGCCGATCACTTTTTAGATAGACATCATCTTTCAATCAACTCGAGAATGCGCATAAGCTATACAAGCCGGGAAAATTAAAGTTAAAGAGTTAGAGTTAAAGATGCACAGCTTATGATACCAGTGGTGTCAGATTTTACTGCCGATTTGAAATATGTTCTTTGACCGTAATCATGACCAACGGTTTTGGAGATTTCCCTATTCAAGTAGATAGGAGCTGCAATGTCATGACTGGAAATAGCCTCCCGACTCCCGAGAACATTCCAAAAATGGCCAACAGTGGACTGACTTGCTAGAAAGACTTTGATTAAAACACTGGAGTTGTATGTGTTAATTTTATACTACCTTTATATGCATTTTGGACCTTCAAAGTTCTGTCCACCTTTCACTTGCAAAGTATTGACCTACAGAGCTGAGATATATTTCTAAAATTCTTTGTGTTCAGCAGAAAAAAGAAAGTCATACACATCTGGGATGTCATGAGGGTGTGTAAATGATAATTGAGATAATTTTCATTTTTGGGAGAACTATCATTTTAGAATGATGCTTATGTACAACTTAATGTAATGTAACTACATATTGAATAGATCTTTTCTTTACAAGATGCCATATGTTATATTGATTTTACCACGTTCTTAACTCACAGTAAACATTTTAAAACAAATTAAAAAGTAAAATAAATGACAGTTTTAACCTGTTTTATAAAATAGTTATTTTTCCAACACCTAATTTTGTGATGCAAACACGTCCAATTGGGAATATTCTTGCAAAAGCTGACAGTGAGATGCCACCTGTCCGTCAACAAGCAATTTAAACATGATTTATTGACAATACTTTAAATGTCATCAACAGGTAATTCAGATATAGCCAAAGACATGAACGCCACCGAAAGGAATTAGTGTACAGTAAATGGAGAACTGTGAACTGGTGCGGTCTCAGGGGGTTTCAGAACAATTTCACAACAGAGTAGGCTACCAACTGAGAGCAAATGAATTAAAAGCAAACTTTAAATTACATCATATTATGTTGCATATGGAAAGAACCCGAATTATTTGTAACAAGCAAGGTAACTAACTGCGTAGACACCGGAGCTACACTCTAGAGTAATACATAATCATATGAGCAAATCCCATAGTGCAGTGCTCGTTTAAAAGCATTGCGTCATTGTTTTGTTCTGTTTACCTTGTTTTTCTGAGTCTCCGCAGAGATTCCTTCTTCGCGTCTCTATATTCGATGTCATTTCAGCACATGCCCTGCTGTTATTCCTCGCAGTCTTGAATGACAGCTCTTCAGAAATACCCTCATGTGATTCAAACGCACTTAAAGCGCGCGAATGACTTGTGGGAAGTGTAGTTCAGCTGTGCTTCAACAGCCTTTCTGCATTACAAACAAATTGATGTGGGACTACAGTTTGTATTCACCTACACTGAATCGATTGTGCTTATTCAGAGTAGTGCCATATAATCAAGATTTTTGACGGGAATTAATTTGTGTCAAGATTAAAGAATAAAAATGTCAAGATTTTTAAAATGTAAATATTAATTTGAACATTTTAACTTCCACAAATCTGAAATAGATGCCAGAAAACATTTCAAAATAAGTTATACATTCAAAAATCCAGACGCTCATATGCGCCCAGCCAGTTCTCAACAGTGAACTTCAAATGGTATAACAGCGGTAGTTCCATTGTGAACAAAAAATCGCATTTGAAATTGCTTACAATGTGAAACGATATGTATTAAAAATTAATGTCAGTGACCATGTCAATTTCAGAATCACAAAACAAAGTCACTGTACAATCAATTCCATTAGCATGCATAGATTCTACAAAAATAGACAGATGCACTAAATTTTAGGTGGCCTTAACTTCAATGTAATTAACCATTTGATACAATGTACAATGTTGTTGAATTGTAATTACGTTTAAAAAACTTGCATTTAATTACATTTGTAGTTATACTGTTAACTTTACCCCTAATCCTATCCTAACCCAACCCCCACCCCAAAATCTAACTTGCACTCCTAATCCTTATCCTAACCCTACCCTTACTCCTAAACCTACCTGTACCTCAACCTGAGTAGCTGCAAATGTGGGCATTTTGCAGAATACTTAAGTCTTGTATGTATTTAATATTAGTAAATAGTAGTTAAGGCCACCTAATATAAAGTGTGACCAAAAAGGCTACCTGGGTCATTAATATCAGCATCACCTGAAGTTTTCTCATTCAGTTGTAAACTTCTCTTATATTATGCAGCACTGAAGAAATACATATTTTTCAAGGCATATCCAAAACATTTCTGAATGCATGCAAGTCCTTTCCACTACTAGTTTGGATATCCAAAGCACTTAGTGTGGCAAGAGAAAATATCTGCAAGCTTGTAATATTAATTCAGTTGGCAAGTAAACATTTGGCAGTAGAGATGTTCTCAAAATGTCTCTGACAGGGAGAGTCTGTGGTGTGGGGTTCACAAAAAACCCTCAGGTGTTTTGACAAACGTTGCTCAAAACACCTGAGGGAGTAAGCTGAAATACAGCCCACAACATATTCACATTTCCTATCAATGTTTCAACATGAAGTGTAGAGTGTACAGGTGCAAAATCTACATGAGCAGCCTGTTTTCAGTACAAATCAAACCATGCTCCATTAAGAAATTAAAGCTAGGATGTTAACTCTTTGAGTTCTAACATGTTAGTGAGAAAACAAGCTTGTGTCAACTTCTATACATAGAACAAGTATAGAGGATGAATAATCCATAAGGTACATCCAGTGCCTGGCAGGTAAAGGCAAAGAGAAGCCTAAATGTTATGTGAGGAGTCTGGCCACTTGCGTCTTCACCTCCTCATCTGGGTGGTAGAGCAACAGGGGCAGCTTGCAGTGGAGCTGAGAGGAGCCATCCAGTAGAACACAGTATAGAGAGTCCTGTCGTCTCCTCAGTGCTTCAGCCACCTGTGCAGAGGGCCTCCATGCCCGCAGGTTGCCCACAAAATATAACAGGCGGAGAAGAACGGTGGTGCTTGTGCAGCAGTCAAATAACAAAATCAAAGAGGCTGGAGCCTGTGAACACAGATTTAAAAGGAAAGTTTATTAAGATCACTTTTTATTAGGATGCCAATAATTGTATTTCTTGTGGGGGCCATGACTTGCAATGTCAGGGCTCCCTGTTCTTCTATTCTAATCTTTTCTAATTGCAAAAGTAATGTTTGGGAGTCTAAAATGTATATTTCCTATTGACACACTAAAGCTGAAGATATAAATAAACATCATATGACAAATGCTTTTGTGAAACATCTTATGTGCCTAAGACTTTTGCACAGTACTGTATTTTAATCACCTTGTTCCTCATCATTTCTTTCGACCTTTGCACAGTGTGCTACTGGGTGAGACCTTTAGCCAAATTCATGCTGCTGAAAAAGTTCTATTAAGGTGTTGATTTGATTGAAGAAGAGGGCAAATAATTTTTCAAACATGCCCAGTTGTTATTGGATAACTTATTTGCTTCAATATATAACACTATCATTTATAAACTGTATTTTGTGTTTAACTGGATTGCCTTTGTTTTATGTTCGATTTTATTGGGATTGTTTTTTTAAACAATTTAGTTTGAGATATACAAATAAACAGAAGAAATCAGGATGAGGCAAATATTTTTTCACAGCACAGTATAAATTTTCTATGGGGTGGGGGCATCTATGTTGCGGCTGTGGCTCAGGTGGTAGAGCGGGTTGCCCACTAATCGCAGGGTGGGTGGTTCGATTCCCGTCCCACATGCCAATGTGTCCTTGGGCAAGACACTGAACCCCAAGTTGCTCCCAATGGCAGGCTAGCGCCTTGCATGGCAGCTCTGCCATTATTGGTGTGCGAACGTGTATGTGAATGGTTGAATAAAACGCAGTGTAAATACCGCTAAGGTTAAAAAGGCGCTATATAAGTGCAGACCATTTACCAATTTAACATTTATTAAATTTTTTTTAAAGTTGTATTTAAAAATTATACCAAACACTTGACCCTCCTTGTATTTTGTTGTTAAAGTTATAAGCCTTATATTTTGGGTAAACCACTGAAATAGAAAATCTTTAAAAACACCCTCAGAGCTTAAAGGGTTAAAGGGCTAAAAATAGATGTATGGCATCAACAGCAGGCAATGAGACAAACTAGGACACCTAGCAACCAAAGCAATTATTTATAGTAAACTATATCTATTTATACATTATAAAAACAAAAATAAAGAAAACAATTCTGAAAGAGATGAGTTTACTCACCTGTGCTTGTACAATATCATCCATCAAATCTGGATTAGAGGAAAGATTTACTAGTAACTTCAGGACGTGGATCTACAAGGAAAGATGAACAATACAATTTTAAAACATCTTGGTGATTTGAATGAAAATGTCCTGGTCATATTTACCTCCAAATCAAAAAATTATGAAATTATATTTTGCATTAAAAAAAAAAAAAATATATATATATATATATATATATATATATATATATATATATACAGTGAGGAAAATAAGTATTTGAACACCCTGCTATTTTGCAAGTTCTCCCACTTGGAAATCATGGAGGGGTCTGAAATTGCCATCGTAGGTGCATGTCCACTGTGAGAGACATAATCTAAAAAAATAATCCAGAAATCACAATGTATGATTTTTTAACTATTTATTTGTATGATACAGCTGCAAATAAGTATTTGAACACCTGAGAAGATCAATGTTAATATTTGGTACAGTAGCCTTTGTTTGCAATTACAGAGGTCAAACGTTTCCTGTAGTTTTTCACCAGGTTTGCACACACTGCAGGAGGGATTTTGGCCCACTCCTCCACACAGATCTTCTCTAGATCAGTCAGGTTTCTGGGCTGTCGCTGAGAAACACGGAGTTTGAGCTCCCTCCAAAGATTCTCTATTGGGTTTAGGTCTGGAGACTGGCTAGGCCACGCCAGAACCTTGATATGCTTCTTACAGAGCCACTCCTTGGTTATCCTGGCTGTGTGCTTCGGGTCATTGTCATGTTGGAAGACCCAGCCTCGACCCATCTTCAATGCTCTAACTGAGGGAAGGAGGTTGTTCCCCAAAATCTCGCAATACATGGCCCCGGTCATCCTCTCCTTAATACAATGCAGTCAGCCCTGTCCCATGTGCAGAAAAACACCCCCAAAGCATGATGCTACCACCCCCATGCTTCACAGTAGGGATGTGTTCTTGGGATGGTACTCATCATTCTTCTTCCTCCAAACACGGTTAGTGGAATTATGACCAAAAAGTTCTATTTTGGTCTCATCTGACCACATGACTTTCTCCCATGACTCCTCTGGATCATCCAAATGGTCATTGGCAAACTTAAGACGGGCCTTGACATGTGCTGGTTTAAGCAGGGGAACCTTCCGTGCCATGCATGATTTCAAACCATGACGTCTTAGTGTAGTACCAACAGTAACCTTGGAAACGGTGGTCCCAGCTCTTTTCAGGTCATTGACCAGCTCCTCCCGTGTAGTTCTGGACTGATTTCTCACCTTTCTTAGGATCATTGAGACCCCACGAGGTGAGATCTTGCATGGAGCCCCAGTCCGAGGGAGATTGACAGTCATGTTTAGCTTCTTCCATTTTCTAATGATTGCTCCATCAGTGGACCTTTTTTCACCAAGCTGCTTGGCAATTTCCCCAATTTCCCTTTCCAGCCTTGTGGAGGTGTACAATTTTGTCTCTAGTGTCTTTGGACAGCTCTTTGGTCTTGGCCATGTTAGTAGTTGGATTCTTACTGATTGTATGGGGTGGACAGGTGTCTTTATGCAGCTAACGACCTCAAACAGGTGCATCTAATGTAGGATAATAAATGGAGTGGAGGTGGACATTTTAAAGGCAGACTAACAGGTCTTTGAGGGTCAGAATTCTAGCTGATAGACAGGGTTTCAAATACTTATTTGCAGCTGTATCATACAAATAAATAGTTAAAAAATCATACATTGTGATTTCTGGATTTTTTTTTTTAGATTATGTCTCTCACAGTGGACATGCACCTACGATGGCAATTTCAGACCCCTCCATGATTTCCAAGTGGGAGAACTTGCAAAATAGCAGGGTGTTCAAATACTTATTTCCTCACTATATATATACATATATATATATATATATATATATATATAAATAATAATGCCTACATTTAAGATATTTTGCAATATGACATTATTTTCAGGACATTAATGCACATTTAAGCCCCCAATTTTCATTACCGTAACATTTAGATTTTACTATTCCCATTGTTTTCAATTAGGATTCTCAAGACCATAACAGTCATTTTAAAGTAAAAATATACTTATTATTTTCTAAAGTTAAATCAGCAAAACTGAAAGGAAGTCCTAAGTGATATGATGTATAAATATTTCAGACAGATTTACAAACATCATCCAAAAAGTTACTTAAAAGTTACCTGTTGGTCTTCATTGCTCACTACGAGTAGTGACACAAGGAGGGTGATGGAGCTCTTCATCAGATGCTGATGATTTTCAGTGACAGACAGGTTAGTAAGCAATCTCAGTGCTGCCAGCTGAAGGTCAGAGTTCACCGGCGACATCTCAATAAGCTGCATCACTGAAGGGATATATACCTAAACAACAACATATTAAATTTGTAACAATAGGTCACCCAACAAAAATGTGCCCTTTTCACATTTCATATTGTGCCCGTGCCCATGCCCAAGGGAGAACAAGCATCAAAAGTTCACATGAGTGAAGCAGTACCTTCAGCTGCTCTTGATTACAGATGTTCATGCTTAAATTGTTCAGTGCATTTAGAGTCTGCACCCTTATCTCAGGTAAAGGATCGGAAAGGAAGTTGGCTATAATGTGAAGGCCGCCACATTCTTGCAGAAGATTCTGAGGCGGAAAGGAGGAAAATTATTGTTAATAAAATGAATCGACACCATATGACATTTCTACTAGTCTGCAAGGCAAAACATAATGACTGATTGAAATTATTCTCTCTTAATGAACCAAACAATGATAAGAGGACCTGGTTTACTGTGAAGGCAGCAGCATTTCCTAACGTTACAAGAACTTTCCTCCTCTCCTCAGAGTCGGGGCTGCTCTGCAGCAGGGAGAGAAGCATAGTGAGATGTCGAGGCTCCAAGCTGGCTGTAGATTTTGAGTGAATGTCACCTATGGAAAAGACAACAGAACATAGTAAGCTTTGCATAAAGGAGGCATCTACTTCTATTCATTTTCTCTGTTGATCAAAATCCTAGGACACAGGAATGAAGTTGACAAACTGCCTGTACTTACTTAATGCAATATTTAAATGTTATTATGACACTATTTGTTATTACACTAACAAATGTTACAAAGATAAATACAATTAGATAGCCAAACATCCAATATTTCCCCATTATTTACTTTGATAAGCTATCTAGTTGTCTTCTCCCTATGAATGATTCACTTACTCGATTCAGTATCTGCAGGTGCATCCAGATTATCAGTCTTGCTGACAACTTTAAATCCAGACACTTTGGCCATCAAACTCCCAGGCTGTACAGTTACACTTTTAGACTTTCGTCTGTTTCCTCCATCTGCAACACGACCAAACACTAGTTTATAAATGCCGTATGAGGCACCAGCGCCTGCTACAATTCCCAAGAGAGCCTTCATACTGGCGAGCCGAGATATAACATTGTCATCTCCCATTCCGCGATATGCGCAGATTTGATGCATAAAAGTTAAAACATAGTACTTCTTCGACAGGAGAAATAGCGGAGCTTTGCGACTCTGAGCATACTCGTCACTGACTGCTTAATTATCATGATGCTAACGGTTGCATCAGTGGCCGACCAAAATCTTTCACGGAGTTGAAGCGTGTTACTTGAAGCCAAACACTTGAGTTTTTTACACGAATACCTTCATAAATTAATGCTTATACATTCCGGTTATTTTGTTTGAACATGAGGGTTGTGCCAACTAAATTTGAGAATGCTTTTTAAAGGGATAGCTCACCCAAAAATGTCCAGACTGTGAAACTGAAAGTGGAGATTCATAGTAAAAAAGGACTTAAACATTGACCTGTTTCTCACCAACACCTATCATATCGCTTCTGGAGACATTTATTTATCCACTGAGTTGTATGAATTATTTTTATGCTGCTTTTATATGATTTTTGAAAATATTGATATATCTGGTCACCATTTGCTTGCATTGTATGGGCCTACAGAGATATTATTCTCTTAAAAATCTTCGTTTGTGTTCTTCAGAAGAAAGTAAATCATGCACATATGAGATGACATGAGAGTGAATAAATGATGAGAGAATTTCCATTTTTGGGTGAACTATCCCTTTAAATTCCAATTAAGATTTTCTGAATTTTGAATTAGAAATTTTATTTTAATTAAGGGTATTTAGAATACAGAATACAGATTTGTAATTTCGAATTTTAATTTAATGAACTCAAATATAAAGTAAACACTAAACAATATATCGTTGCAGTACCCCTGGGATTATCTCTGCTGACCAACCATATATCTATGTTATTAAGCAACATGAGTACAGCTGTGGACAAAAGTACTGGCCGTGACATCAATTTTGTGTTTCGCAAAGTTTTCTGCTTCAGTTATTGTGGTGTTCATTCACATTGTTTGTAGATTATTGTGCAGAGTGATCAGATGCATTTTAAATAATTGCAAAAACTTAATTGGCCAAAAAAAAGAACTTTATCACAAAAACCCAAATTTCACAGTTTTTGGCCCTAGCACAAAATGACCAGCTAACATAATTTCACTAATCATATCAGCAGCACCTGGAAAAGTGAGTGTGAACGAGTTCTAGTCAGGTGGATTTCACTCTATCATTCTGATTGGATTATAAGAGCATTCTGATTGCTATAAAAGGAGGGAAGAAGTGCTTTCAATTATTGTGTTCTTGTTAGCAATGGTTACCTCTAAAGAAAGTCATGCAGCCATCATTGATTTACATCAAAATGGCCTCACATGCAAGGAAATTACTTTGAAGAATATTGCAACAGAAAGAAACATTGACCGGATCATCAAGAACTTCAAGGAGAGGTTCAACTGCAGTGAAGAATGCTTCAGGACGTCTCGGAGTGTCCAGCAATCACCCGCACCATCTTCTCCTGAGGAGTCCGTTATGGAATCATGTCACTAACAGTGCAGAGCTTGCTCAATATTGGCAGCAGGTTGGTGTGAGTGCATCTGCACGCACAGTGAGGCGAAGACTTTTGGACAATGGCCTGGTGTCAAGAAGGGCAGCAAATAAGACACGGCTGTAAATATTGACAGATACAGGTGTGTTAAGAGATTTTAAGGGCTATAAATCATTAAACCATTGCTGCACTTCCCACTGTTGTTATGACTTTATAAGATGCAGATCCAGTTTTAAGAGACTACATTATTAAAAATTAACTTCCTCAGATTTACAAGGTCATTTACATAATAATAATAATAATAATAATAATAATAATAATAATATATGCATATTATTTAAATGAGATTTATCATCTGGAAATGCTATTACAAAACTGTGAATTCAGTTTTTAGCATAATGTTAACAAATTGACATTTCAGAAAATAAGGCTTTCAATAAAAATAAGTAGTTGAGAAGCTATTAATTTAGGGTGATTTCTATAAAGATAAATAAACAAAAATATACCTTATTTTTAAACCTTTACTTTCTGGGTTGTGTCTCATGCCCTGAAGATCCTCTGAATTTTATAGAGAAGATTCAAGCAATGCTTGAGAATCAAGATTTACTGGTATTTGAGTTTCGTTATCCTTTTCAACATTATATAAAGTGTGTGTGTGTGTGTGTGTGTATGTGTATGTATAATGTAAATACATTTTTTGCTAATGTAACACCATTTTTATAGGACTTAAACAGAAGTTTTAAAGAGTGTCAATTGAAGAAGAATGTAAAGATTTATAGTAAAAAATGATTTAAATATTGATCTGTTTCTCACCCACATCTATTATATCTCTGCTGAAGATATGGATTTAACCACTGCAGTCTTGTGGATTACTTTTATGATGCCTTTTAGATGCTTTTTGGACCTTCAAAGTTCTGGCTATGATTCACTTGAAATTTATGGACCTACAGAGCTAAAATATTCTTCTAAAAATCTTCGTTTCTGTTCAGCAAAATAAAGATTGCCATACACATCTGGGATGGCATGAGGGTGAGAAAATTGAGATAATTTGGATGAACTATCCCTTTAATGATGTTTTGTTTGCAAACACTTGGGATGAAATTATGAGGGTGATTTTGGAGGGATGTCATTCTGTCATTCATCTTAATTTGGCCAACACCTAGATTACAATTGACACAATGAGAGTCCTTTCAAGGTATACAAAGCCTGCGTTTGTATTATTTCCATTTTTAAATATGCATTCACTGATTCTAATGTTTCTTTCAAAAATATACTTCATACTGTAAATACATTTTGTCTGAACATGAAGTTGCTGCCTGACAATGCGGTTTATGAATATTGCATAATTCATGGACATCTCTGACAAAGGTCTGCAGTATCTGACTACTGAGGGCAGCCACAGACTTAGGCATCTAGACCTCTCTGGCTGTTCGCAGGTTAGTTATATGCTGACAAGTACAGTGCATCTCCATTTCAGAACCACACACTAACTTTCATACAGTAAACCCTGGAAACTGTATGCCCGTGCCTACAGCAACATTTAATTAAAAACCTCAAATTCAGTCCATTGCCTGGTACCTGTGTTCTAACAGACACACTGGAGTGATAACCACATTAAAATAGACTCAACAATAGACTTCTTAAATACAGTCCTTTAATTCTCTACCCAACAACATACACACAAATATATATCTATATTTACTGGCGGCCACAAATTTTGAATATTGTACAGATTTTGCTGTTTTGGAAGGAAATTGGTACTTTAATTCACCAAAGTGGCATTCAACTGATCACAAACTATAGTCAGGACATTACTGATGTAAAAAACAGCACCATCACTATTTGAAAAAAGTAACTTTGTATCAAATCTAGACAAGCCCCATTTCCAGCAGCCATCACTCCAACCCCTAGTTGCTGAGTAATCATGTTAAATTGTTTTCTTGAAAATCACTTGCCATTATATTAATCACTGCTGAAAGCTATTTGGTTCATTAAATGAAGCTTAACATTGTCATTGTGTTTGTTTTGCCACATTGTGCAATAGACTGGCATGTCTTAATATCAATACTAGCAAAAAATAAACCGCTTTCTCTAGAAACTCATCAGTCAATCATTGTTTCGAGGCTATATAATGCTTGAAAAGACCAACAAATGAATATTTCATACAAAGGTGTACACTACAGTCTTCAAAGACAAAGGACAACTGACTCTAACAAGGACAGAAATTATATTGACACTTTTCACATTACACAAAACTAGAAAAGGTATTTTTTTTGTGTGCCTTATTCAGTTCAAGGATGGCTTGATGCACAAAAGACTTTGTTAGTCTCACTCGATTAAATCTCGGTTCTTTGTACCGACGGTTAGATGGGAAAAGTGCAAATTCATTGTACAGCACATTATTTGTTTCAGAAAAAATTATATTGGCCAACCTTAAGAGGTTTTTTGGTTCAACAGCTATGTTTTTAAACTAAAAGACAAGCTCGTGTACCATACAGAATTACAATATTGTAAAACACTCATCACAGACATGAAGATTATTAACAGAATCTGTTTCTTCCTCCAAAGGACCTAAGACTTTGAAGGAAATAAAATCTCTGCCTTGCAAATCCCTGCATATTATCCATCATTACTCCTAGGTATTTACATGTCACTACATGTCTGATAGTTTCATTATGTATAACATCAGGCGAAGTATGAGCATCAGATGTACAACTAAACAAGAGGATAAGTACGTCAGAATCTCTAGTTTGAGAAATAGACGCCTCACATGTCCTCAGCTGACAGCTTCATTGAATTCTTCCCGCTCAACACCAGTTTCACGTACAACAGTAAAGAGAAGACTCAGGGGCGCAGGTGTTCTGGGTAAAATTGCAAATAAAACCCCACTTTTGAAACAGAAAAACAAAAAGAAAATGTTAGAGTGGGCAAAGAAACAGACATTGGACAACATCTAATTGGAAAATAGTGTTATGGATCTGAACCCCATTGAGTTTTTGTGGGATCAGCTAGACTGTAAGGTGTGTGAGAAGTGCCCGACAAGACCGCCACATGGCAAGTGCTACAGGAAGTATGAGGTGAAATGTCACCTGAGTATCTGGACAAACTGACAGCTAGAATGCCAAGGATCTGTCATTGCTGCACGTTTAATGAGAACTTTTTGAAGTAGTTTAAGAAGTTCTGAAAACATTTTTTCACATTGTAATAGTAATTTTTCATGTTATTAATGTACTGGCTATACATTGTGATCAGTTGAATGCCACTTTGGTGAATAAAAGTACCAATTTCTTTCCATAAGAGCAAAATCTGTCCATTATTCCAAACTTTTGGCTGCCAGTGTGTATATATATATATATATATATATATATATATATATATATATATATATTAGTGTATGTATAATCAAAGAATACAGCTATGGCTTGGATGCTGCGGGAAGCAGGTAGATATCTAGCTGAAGCGAAGAACTCGATGCCGGCAGCGAGGCGGAGAAACTCTTCGCAGGAGCACTAGAGTGGCGGGTGAATCTTTTGCTGCAGGCATTGAGAGTCAGACAAATTATGTCCTGATGCATCTGCAGGGAAATCCTGTCCGCTGGAAGGGGTCCGTCGACGGTGAAGAGAGGGCTGATCAAGACGAGACAATGTTTTGAAGGAAAAAAATTCATAAGATTGGAATTATGATATATGGACTTCAACTAGGTCATGCAAAATGAATTTCCCAAAGCGTTTCACTGCAATGTCGAGTGAACTGAATTGATATGGACAATGATCATTTTAATGTGCAATTATCTCAAGTACACATGCACACATAAACCTTTGAGGGACACTAGTTAAATGCAATTCGCTATGTGCACAGGTGACGCGACGAACGTTCGAAATCTGCGTGGTGGGCGGGGGGACTTCCGGTTTAGGTTACTACCGGTATTTCCGATGTAGATGTTGTGGAAGAGTGAGTGGCAAGCTATCAGCGAGTACCGTATGTAAAATGTTAACAGTAAATAAGAAACGTCTTACATATCAGTATCAAATTGGCAACTCTAAATTACATTGTATTGTTCCTCGATGTGCCGTTTCATCGAGGTATAATTCCGAAGTTTTCATCGTTTTCCGCATCAGCCTGAGGTACGTGGCTAGTCAAGATAAGACGCGAGAACTTCACTCCTACCGATAACACCCGGGTATGCAGTCGACATTTTAAGCTAGAAGATTTCATCATAACCACAGGACGCCGAAAACTTGTTCAAGGAGCTGTGCCATGTCTTTTGAGTGGAACAATTTTTGTTTACCAGCGCCAAGGACTGTATTTTTCTCTATGAGCTTCCATATACTGCTTATATATTTTGTAATTTACTATGCTGTTTGTTTTTTTGTATCTTGTGATATACCTTTCAGAAAATTGTCTGAAATATTGACAATGTTTACATGTCATTTATTGTCTTTTACACTGCCAGGAGGAACACAAATACATGAGTTAATTCAGACATTTATTATACAAAGACACAAGCTGTCATACTACACTCAACAATAACATGGCTCCTATAATTGTAACATTGTGATGCAACGTTTGACATTTTGTATGTTATGAGTTTGTAGATAACTAGTCCACATAACTGCACATAATACAGTACTCAACAGTATTTTAATGCTTCTTTGCACTTCTGGTTGGATGTCAACTGCATTTCATTGGCTCTGTACCTGTACTCTGCTAAATGACAATAAAATTTAATGTAATCTAATAACTACTAACACTGAATTCATAATAACAAAAGGTACCTTGTATAGGTTTGTTGTTTATGTACATACATGTGCATTTCTTAAAGAGAACTATTTACATTGATTTTCACACAAACACATGTTTTGTACAGTCTGATACAGTAATGCAACATTATGATTAAGGCTCTGCCAGCCACACAGGAGCACTGAACCTCATAGAGCTGAACAGGAGTGGAGTCTTCTAGGACAATCTTTTAAAAAACAAAAAAGTGTGTTATAATCAGCAGAGATCACAAACTGATCAGATATCTAAAAGTCAAAAGTGCATTTTGCATTATTTTTCAAGTTAGCTACTATGAGTTAGAGAATGAGGTTACTTTAGGGTTAGTAAGAAAGTAAGTTAAACACAACACAATATAAACAGCAAAGCAACTGTCTCAACAACCAGCTTCTGGGGTTTCACATAGGAATGGTAGGTCTACTAGAACACTAATAGGGCAGGCACGTGTCATCATAGTGTTACCTACTTCAAACATTTGGCTAGCTAGATAGTTGTCTAAGATGTTCAACTTGTTTAGGTAATTATACATTTGTTTGCCAGTTTAACCCATCATTGCCAAATTGAAGCCCCAGAACAGAACTGGTTGGATCAGACGAACAACTGAACTGTCTTTCATCCTACTCTGATGGTGTGAGGTTTCTCATGTTTCCTCAAAGATCTATGACAGGTAGCACGGATGCTGACTCTCCCTGTCTGTCTTTACTTGATACTGGGGATAACCAAATACTGTCAAAACATGTAACTGGACAACACAAGTCATTAGTATATGGGTGATTCTTAGACTATGGGCACTTTTATGTACTTTGTAACCAAAAATGTCATTTTTTAAAAATATGACCAAAGTACAATTGATATGGATTGCAAGAATAGATTTGTGTAATACTTTTTATATTATAATACATTACAATACTTTTTATATTTAGATTATAATATTATTTTTATTTCTAAATTATACTTTTATATTAATTGATTTCATTTAGATGAATGAAAATTCAATTTTGTTGCATCATTTATTGCTTATATTTTTGCCTTGCCATAAGTTGTGTCAGTTATTTACACGCACTGTAACCGTTCATCTGTGAGACAAATCAGTTGTATACATCAAACTCAGCACTACACTAAAAACAGTTGTGGTTATGTTTAATGGCTTTGTGAATTGAGTTTACTGAGTGTGATGAGTTTAATTGTTTTTCTAATAAACATCTCACTGTTTCTCTACATTCACGTTAATTCATTGTAATTTCCATCACCACCCACATTTTTAAAAAATATTTAAAAAGTTCTCATCACACATTAAAAATGTATCCACAATTTACGAGATCATGCTCTACTTAATATAAAAATGCAAGTCATTTATTTTCTAATAAGCTCTTGCCCAAACCAGTATTACGTTTCAGAGTGTGACAGGTGTACTGTTCACCGTTTGGTCCTTAGGGCAGTTAATTTATCTCATTGACAAATGTATAATTATTGTACATTGTGGAAAAACTGATAAAACTAGTTACAAAAATGACCCTAGACAATTCTTGACTGACATAAGTTATTCTGTTTTTAAATAACAGCATTGAGATGTGGTGGAAATGACATTTCACTGCTGTTATCTAAAAACAGAATAACTCATAACTTCTTAGTTACGAGACTAACACAGTCTCATAACTTCTCTTGTAATCTAAGTTTGTCCTCTTACAGACCTTAAAACTAGACAAATAATTTAAACTTATGAGACGGTGTTACGTGACTTTTGAACAAGTTTTTTTATTCAACTTCACAAGCCTAAAAATGCCCCTTGTTGAAGAAACGCCCATACATTTATTCAATGTCAGATAGTAAAATGAACATATAATAAACCACATGTCAAACAACTAAAATTAATCGTTTAATAAGTATTTTGTAAAGGTTACTTTCTAGCCTAACGTCACCTAGCATCATCGCTAACGTTAGGGCTACAGCTAGCTAAAGACATAGCATAACTTACCTTCATAATTGTCAATGAATGAAGAGACGTATATCTTGAAACCCTTTTCCCTCTTGCTCTTGGGAGCCGATGATGACGCTTGAATTATTCGGTGTACGTCATTTATCGTTATCCTTGGCAGATGTTGAAGGGATCTGGTGTAGAAAGCCATGTTTATCTGGTCCTAGTCTTACCTGATAGTTACCGGCGTCGTCGATGAACCTAACGTAGCGTTAGACCGGAAATACCATCGCCCACCAGTGACGTCTGACAATCATGGAACGTTCGTAAAATCAACTAGCCAATAGATGGAATGCGCTACAGTATTGTAAGTAGCTCATAACGATAAGGTTACGACTGTAGCCATGGTTCCCTGAAATGAGGGAATGAATGCTGCGTCATAGCTGACGCTATGGGGTTATCCCTGCAGGTGTAGCCAATCTCTGAAACTTTTTTAAATCTCGCAAATATTCAAGAGCTCTATTAATTCCAGGAACCATGGGTGGTTTGGCCATTCCGGTGCAACCAACAGTACCGCTTCCCCATCCTCCAGAATTTTGCACAATATTGGTGAAGTAAGTGGATGGGAATGAATACATACTTGTGACTCACTGGCCAATTGTGGGCTAGCGCATCCAAGCCAAGCGGGGAATAATTCAGGGTGTACCAGATGCAACAGTGTGTCATCGGAACTGTTTGAGTTGTGATCGAACTCCCCCTTGGCAGTTTATGTAAGCCACGACCATCGTGTTGTCAGTTCAGATCAGATTAAGAACATCTGGGCATTAAGAGCCACAGAAAGGATCATGGTGGGAGGTGAAGGGACCAGACTCATCCCTCAGAAAGAGGGAGAGCCAAGAGCGCAGCGTTTTAAGTCTCATGTGCTTGCAATAAGCGCAATCCTACCAGCCATGTGCTGCCTCTGCATGAGCTTGACCCAGGCAGAGGACACAGCTCTCTTGCCCGTTGAATCCAACGGGCATGCCATTCACACGGCATAAAACATTAATATTACACGCTACAGAAAAAAATACAATACAACAAAATAAATGAATAATCCAACGGATACTTTCCATTGAGGCCCATGGGTCGCAGAATTATCCCAGAACTGTGATGTGGTAAAAGAGGTGAATATGTCTTTTCCACCCACTGTCCACAGGAGGACAAATTCCAACACTGCTGTTCAGGTGAAAGTTTATTATCCGCTATAGCCGGAGCATGGAAGGGGGTAGAAGAAACTCTGATCCACCTGCTTAGAGAGGTGCAAATCTTGACTAAGATCCTTTGTAGAAGAAAATTCAATTTTCCATGCAAAGTACGAGAGAGAGATTATCAGCACCCTGAAGGAGAAAAAGCAGAAAAGATGCGCTGTGTTATAATGCCCACTATGGATAACCCCAATGCATCAGCTATAACGCAGCATTCTGACTGAATTGATGGGGAACTGTCATAGCATAGTGATTTTAAAACTCCCAATGGTAATTTTTTAGCTGAGCAGACAGAACGTCATATTGAGGCGGATTTTCCGTCTGGTTTACAAATAGCCAGGAGCCAAGTTATTCATGACACTACCTCACTACTTGTGCAACATGTCATAATTCTTTCAATGAAGCCCCAAGGAGATGCATTTCTTCCTGAAAGTAATTTTTGATGCTCAAACAAAATAGGCCATACTGGTGAAAATCATTGAAAACAAAATAACTGAGAACAAGCAAAGAAACACAATATTTACTCCCTTGGCCAGCTATTATTACTGTTATGTATAAATCGTCCAGTGGATGGCAGTGTATCCATTTCGAATGAAGGGAAGTCACAAGTGTACAATAGGGCTCTTTTTTTACAACAGAAAACGGTGCATAGTGTCTCATGTCCTCCTCCACATTAGCTTATAAATTAGTGTTGAGTTATGAGAAGGAAGTTGGATTTGTCCTCTAATTTAGGACATTCAAATACAGTGGAGCGTGTTAAGTTGGTTAAAGCTACAATATACAAATACAGTGTGTGGGTAATTTTCACTGATATTCACAAGTGATTCAAGATCTTCAAGTTAGGCATGACATTTTACACCAAATGCATTATGCATTTTCAGGCCTGTATTTTAAATACATTTAATGTATATTACCTGAATTGTTTAGAGGGAGAAATCATACGGCAGTACTCTTCAATAGTCTTTAAAGACTGGAAAGTATGGTTAAACTATCTTACAGGATGTATGTATGCATTGATACCAGCAATATGTCATTCATTTAGCCAGTGTACACCTTTCAGACAGGTAGTATTACACATTTTTTTTTTTCAACAGACCATAAAGGAGGAGATTAAAAAGCCTGTCTAGACGACAATGACTGAGGGTCGAGTCAAGAGCACTGAGGGTAATCAGAAGGTCATGGTTAAAGTTCACAATAAGAGTCAATGTGATGGAGCGAGACTCAAAGGACTCATATATAGGGAATTTTCTGAAAATAACAGATTGCATAAAGAAGTATCTATAGTTATATTTATGCAGCGCACAAACACATGTACACATAATTTGTGAAAAACTTTATTATTGTCACTGAAACAACAGAAATATTGAAAAATGTACCATCTCTGAGTAATTTCTCTCTCCATATAGGGACATCACAAGGAGAGAGTTTGGCAGTTCTTAGATAAAAACAGACAGATACTGTAAAGGCTCAAAAATAAAGAGTTTACTAAATTATTTAAGATTGAATCTGTTAATTGTTCTGTTGTAACAAGTACACAATATCTTTAACTCACATAGAGATTGAAATGTTGATTGACCTAATTAATTATTTGATTGGTACCAAACCGTCTAAATTTATACTGTGTTCATAGGCTATATATACACGTAACACACAGCGAGTCAGACAAGAAGAGTAGTGAGAAAAATTATTTACATCAACCAGTAGTCCAATAAGGCAACACACATTCATTGTCATCTTCTATATAGGAATTTCCAGGCCTGCATATAATCTGTTACTGACATTCACATGGTTCTACAGACACCTCTTGCTTATTAATGTTTTGGCAAATTTGATACTAATAATTAAGTCCTTTATGTTCAATTTGACACATTAATCATATTTAAAGTCAACATGAATATATTGCTTTCTTAAAGATGCAATTAGCATTTTTTTTATTTAAATATGCCATCTTGGCCGTACACTGACACTTCATGGCTTGGATGCAGCATTATTCAAACGGCATTGTATTAAATCCCTGAGTGAACATGTCTAATAATACTACCATAACATGTATGGTAGTAATAATCATATGGTCATGTGATTCAAACATGGTAGCCCCTATAAGGAGACCCTCTCCATGTAGAATAAAACAGGTTTTACTGATATGACTGGAGTCTCCATCTCATGTGCGTGCTCATGATTTTATACATAAGTTTCAAAATTACAATTCATTTCTTTACAAGCAAAACCTTTTAAATGAGGAACAAACTACAGAGTGCACCTTAAATGCACATTCCTGGTCTTTTTGAGAACAATGAATCCATCCACATTATTCCAAAGGAAATATTCATCTGCAATCTTTCATCAAAATGTAATTCTCTCTCCGACCGAGTCTGACATTAATTTACCTTTCGGCTGATGTAACTAAGCCCCCTTATTTTTCAACCTCTCTTCAATTACTTGGCTCCATTCTGGTATGCAAAGGGTACTGCCCACTTTTCATGATGCAATCAATTCCTAATGGATAAATTAAAGTACTGCTCCACTTTTTTCTCATTGAATATCCTGGTTCACTCTAAATAATGCCACATACATAGAGTAAAAATTTTTGTAAATGCTGTTTCATGTTGACTTCAAATTTATTCCGCATTTTCCTGCACAATCAGTGCAGGAAATGTGAAAAAGGCGAGTAGATTACATGTGAGCCTAGCTTTGACACTAAGGTTAAACAGATTCTATAAAAATAAAGAAGTCTTCTTGCAAAGATTAAAATGGTAAGGTTGTAAGAAAAAAAGAAAGAAGAAAACAGCAACAGATGATTCATAAAGAGGCATTTGTCTAATTGACCCTTCGGTAAGACCCGCCCTTAAAGCGTTTCTGACCAATTCGTTTTGAACAACTATTGCAGTTCGACATTTTCAGACATCGCTTGCTTTTCCCAATCAGAGACTATGGGAGTAATATGTGTTTGGCCAGTATTAAGCAGAGTTTTATAATTATGCACAAAATGTTACAAACGTTGTTGCTGGGTCACTTGTAATAGCCTCACCAGGAACACATAGAGGACACACATAGTTTTTTCTTATTTTTTTTTTAGCTATGGATTAAACTGTATCAGTCCTCATTCTCAAATGAACATGTATAATATCAGGAAGGACACCTATAATTTACTCTTAATGTTAATTAATTTAGGTCTTAATAAAGGCGATAGTAAATATAGAGTTTACAGCATCATAGTGAGTGTGTAATGGGATGTTATTAGCAATTCTGTTCACTTACACTGTTTTCAGGTGTGTAATTGCCATCAAATGACACTTTTGTTGACTATAATGATGATAATTGTTTGCCTCGATTCTGATTCACAGTCTCCACAGTTTTCAATCAAATTACTATGTAATTTAACCATTTATTTAACAATAAACATCTGGTAAACATGTTTTACAATGTCACTCTTCATTCCAGCCCACATAAGAATATTATCAAGGTCGTTTATGAGAATATTTAGCCAAAAACGACAAACACCCATTCATTCCTATGGGAAGTTCTGCTGAGCTTGTCAGAGTATGTGTAACGGAGCCAGTTGCTAGGTAGCTGTGCAGTATGTAAACCTCACTCCCCTGGCACACTAGTGACTGACGCTAGAGGCTGTAGCATTTAGACTCCTCGTTAGCGCGCCCGCCTCCCATGCCGGTTAAAATAACGTGTGGAGCGGGTTGAGCAGGACCGGTTACACGAGCAGCAGTAATCAAGGGGGGCGGAACTTAGCAAAGGGTCAAATATGAAACTGAATGCCCTTTTCCTTAAGTACACAGCCACAAAAGAACATTGACAGGTTTAAGGGCAAATTTCACATGTTACCTGTCCAGTGTTCCAATAATAACTTCATCATTATGCTGCGTTCAGTTCATAGTACGAATGCATGCACAATGTTATATTACATTTTTCACAGAAAATAAAATGCCCAACATACACTACGTTACCCCAGAGAGCACAATGCAACTGAAGCTTTGGACAGCATCTTCTACCAAACTACTACAAGACCATTTCTGATTGCTCAATCAAGAAAAGCTTCAGTTGCATTGTGAATGAATCAGATGGGCACATACTTCAAGAAGCATCTGAATGCAACCGTACAATGAACAGATGAAACCATAATGGGGTGACAATTGATCAATGAGCAATTGCTCAGTGAAGTCTTTCCAAAAACAAACCCTTACATAGACACTCCACCATTGAAACAACAGTTTTTACTACACCAACCGCTCTAGGATGTCAATCTAAGCCTGGACTTACTACAGGTGCAGTTCAGTCTCTGTCCCAGGGGAGCACTACCATCTCATGCTTGAGTGGAGAACCTCAACTCCACAGGTCACGGTTCATCATAATCTATTTACAGTGATTAAGGGAGTGTTTGTGCCTTTTAAGTCTTTCACAGTGTCCTTGGGCAGCTTTCCTCCTCTATTAATAATGAAAGCTATCCCTGGCAGTGAGTCCAGTGTCTTTCAGAAACAGCAAATAAGTCCTTTTCCTCTCCCTCACTCTCTGTCCCTCCCTCTGTCTGGTCCTTTTCTTTCAGGTACAGCAGTCACGGTCCAGGTTACTCTGAGAGGAGATGAGAGAGGGGTAGGGTGTCATCTTATCGATGTTGACATAGGTTGTGTTGAGGAGGATGTAGTGCTCGCCGCTGAAGCTGGAGAAGATAGAGGCGATGCGGGACACTAGCTCTGAGAAAGTGGGACGGCGCTCTGGTTTAGGGTGCCAGCACTCTATCATTACGTTGTATCTGCAATGAAAAGAAAACAAACTACTAATTAATAGAGCTGTTAGAATGAAATTTGTAACACATTAGATTAATTAAAAAAGTTCAACGAGTTAATTTTTCTTAATCGCGATTAACGCATTTACTATTATTACGGCATAAACACTGGTGTGAAGGGTGAAACCTTTGTAATGTGTCCGCCTGTAGTCATTACACTGACACACATTCCACAAACAGACACGCAGCAGCACTAGAGCCCTTCTATATTTATGGAGCCTACAAGCTTAGCATAAAACAGAATAATGCAGCAGTCCCATAGACATTCTATGGGTGGTATTATCATAAAATGCTAGTTGACCGTTACACGCTCTCCTATGATAGAGCTGTGGAGTTTGTTATTTCAGTAAATAAAAGAAGAAAATAAATTATTTGATGTACAAATCAAGCCCAGATGGGACTTGTGATTTTTTTTCAGCCTATGTAAATTGTAATTAACACAGAAGCACACCAAATCTTAACTATCACTAACACGCAGAATAAGACGTATTTGTTTGCAAGCACTTTTCGTGGTGAATTTATAGCAGCGCTCTGCACTGGTGTCGACGCTCTGCCATAAATCATGAATGCAGGTTCACGACTGCTGTAACAGAACAGATAGCCACAGTCTACCTACATGTGAGTGAACTGCTTGACTAACAGATAGCAATTTCCAAGAACGAATAAGCTTGCGCCATTCAGATTTTCATGCCTGAATTTATTATTTTTTTTAATTTATATTGTCAAATATCAGAATCATAGAATGCTTCATCTGTGCATGTTATTCCAAATAAAATTTAAATATTTTATAATCTCTTTATAATCTTTTATCAAAACATAATAACTTGCTCCACTTATGAAACAACTTTGCTTTTTGGCATATAGACAACTTTGCGTGATTCAATCAATTCCTGATAAATACATTATTAAATGCATAATTTAAGTCAGAAATGTCTTGTTCAGTATACCAGTGTTGTTAAGTTTTGTGAATGCTGTTGCTTTTAAGGCGATGAATGACTAAATATGAATGGTGCCTTATAATAACTATTATACTATGAGACATATCATATACCTATTTGAATCTGACAGGCTGATGGTGCATAATCCTATTTCACAGGCAACAAGGAACTTTCTATATCAGACATGGCTCAGGAGTTGGAGGACAAATATTGGTCACCCCTGTGCCACAGAGACTTCAAGATTTAAACCTCAAATACATAGATGGTGTTAATGGAAACTAATTTGTGTTAACTATGAGCAAAGAGTCATGTGGAGGGTAAGTTCTATAATTTTTCCATTCTCATCGGCTGTTTGCTTTGACAGTGCGAGACACTGGTGCCTTGAAATTTATTACCTATGGTGAAAACCTTCATCGCATTTCAGAACGACTTTCTATTGTTTTTCCTGCAATAGTCTAGTGAGCAGAGCAGAGCCATGAAGACCTGAGAGAAATGAAAGCCTGACAGCTTATTGTGCAGCCCATAAGAGCAGGGAGTGATGACCCACATATATCTATTCAGAGTGCCACTGCTGGTTATTAGAATGCAGTGTGTGAAGAATGTTTTGCGGTTGACTCATATCATAGAGACAGAGCAGGGAGTTACTGTGTGCCTAGTTCAGGTAGTCATGCATAGCTGAGTTGGCCAAGAGTTCTGATGAACTACTACTGCTTGACTGAATCAGAGGGTGGTTAACAATGGCTCTCTGTTTTACGCTCTTATGTTGGTGCGCCTCGGCTGACCCCAAGAGAGACACAATGAAGTGTGTGTCATGTGAGTATTTTGACAGAAAGTGATGCTATGTTCCAAAACCTAGTGAACTGTCTATGAAGGCAGCATTTTAAGGCATCATTTAAAAGGTAAATCGATAAAAATATTGTTTTAATTGCAGTAAAATGTATAATTAATTATTTAACCCAGTATTTGTGAGTGCTATTTATTTTTTATGCTTAATACAGGGTTCGTACAGATGCTTCAAATTTAAATTCAAGGACTTTTCAAGCACATTTTTAATTGTTTTCATGAACAATACTCGAGATGTCTTTAAATGTATTTCTTTTTTGTTGATTTTAAATAAAAATATTTTATTCATTCAGTTAATTTATTTTTATAAAACACCACTTATTACAAGAACAACATATCTCAATGAGCATCTTTAACTACATTCCTGAAGAAATTGATGTGCAATTGTAGTGTGCTAATTCAAAAGTGAATAACTGGGTCCGTAAACAGTAGTACATATGACTCATGTGCTGTGTTCAATGTTTTCTTAATTTCTCTGACCGAAATTGCAAATGGGTCATTCTCAAAAAGTTTTGACTTTCCAACTTACAAAATATTGAAATTTTCCATTCAGTTCAGTTTTTGCCTATAAACGCTGAGAGTAAACGTTTTTTAACATGTTAACATTAATTTTTATTCATAAAGGAGAACTTGGCTGTTGTTCTTTTATTATTTAATTTTGTTTCATGAACGAAGCACTAACACTAATGAGGGTTAAATGGGTTACAACACCAAATTTTTTGTGTGAAAATATTAGTTAAAATGTGAATTAATACGTTTTTAACATGCTGGGAATAATCACTATATGGATATTTAAGCAACCTCTGAACTTTGACCTTAAAAATTATTTCCCACAACTTTTTGTATTTAAATTTTTTTAATATTGATAACACCAATGCCATGAAATCAATGGACAAAAATTATTTTAAAACTATTTAAATTATTAATAATAATTTTGTTTTTGTGAGAGAAAGCTTTCTTTACACAAGGGTGCTTGACGGCTCACAAAACTGAATCCTCCATTGATCTGCATTCAAATCTCTCAAGGTTATACATCTCATCTAATTTTTTTCCCTCTGGAGAAAAGAGTTTCTTAATTAAAACTGATAGTTGCAAGGATTCATACTTGTTAAATCCACCACAGTAGTATCTATAAAACATATTTTTTAAATCCTCCAGTAACAGTTAATTGTGATTGACCCATTCTGAACAGCGCTGCCAAAAGTAACAGGTGCCTCATGACAGAGCCGTCTATGCACTGCCTGCTTCAGCAGTGATCTAGTGGTCTAGTAGTCTGTCATAATTTTTTTCCGAAAATAAATAAATACATTTAATTTATTAAAAAATTTAAGCAATGTATTTTAAGATTTTTTTTATAATTCAAGAACTTTTTAAGCGCCTCTTGATAAAAATGGCAATTTTCAAGGGTTTTCCAGGACTTAAATTTGAAAAAGCCAAATTCATGTACTTCAAGCATATTGTACGCACCATTATTAGAGTTACTGTTACACCATTAGCTTAGCAAAATGCTTACGTTAAACTGTTTTGAAATACATTTTCTCTCATGTGGAACACAAAATGCTGCTGCCTTTTTGGAGCATTCCAAATTTATCATTTTTTAAGTTAAGATAAGTAGTAGATAATTTTTAAGTAGCTACCTATGTAGTTGTTAGGCTAAAGGTCCTGATATACTTCCAACGAAACCGAAGAACAAACAGGTGTGATGTTATTTAGAACAAAATCTCAGGAAAATGTATTACCGGCTGCTAAACACCTCACTGCCATTGGTCTATAAACATCTAATTTCTGTTCACAGCATTTAGTCAGTTCAGATCAGTCAACATGAACACACTGGCGTGCAGTTATTAGCGAACTGGTGCAAATTGACCTACATCGGTACGATTGTTCACGTTGAAACATTTTCTAAGAACATGTCATGCATTGTTTTTGTTTAATTAGTCAAATCTACTCAAATACTCTTAATTGCCCATTTACTCATTCGGTTTATATGTTACTTCACTCATGTGCCATCTGCAGCGAAAGTCATTCATACATTTGCCCCAAGTAAGATATGCCTATCATCAATCTTTTTCAGCCCATTATACTCTATTATACACCAACTTTTGCAGGAGTATCAGTGTCCTCATAAATGACAATAACAGAGGGTAATCGGTGCATATAATGGCCTTGTATATCGTATTAGCGTCATTAATATAAACAAGACAAATTACCATTTTCTATTGCATGTATATTATTTAAATAATCATCGAGTGGTTAAAAAACATATTTTACTGATCTAATGTGAATTCTACTCATATAATGAGGCATAAAGTCATTAATAACACATTTTAATATCACATTAGTTCATGTTTTACATGTAGTCTTGTTCGTCCTCATATTTACATGCTCCTCTAAACGCCTCCCACAACGGTGTGGTGGGTGTCCTAATGTTGTTTCTCAGCTGTTTTTAAACTTCTTTTAACTTCTGAATGAAGAAGAACTACTCCGAAAGTATATTGGGACCTTACGTGTCTCGTGTGTGTGTGCTTACAGTGCATCCGGACAAAACTCTGGTTGTAGTAGTCTTCGACCTTGAAGTAGGAAGACTGTGATGTCAAAGGAGTTCACATCAGAGTAAGGTGGAGCACCCCGGGTCATGAGTTCCCATAGCAACACACCAAAAGACCACTGTGTGAAGATCAAACGAAAAACAATAATTTCATAGGAAAGCAAGTGAACACCTATCTAAACAGCAGTCATCTGCATGAACTTTGGGTGACTCCAGAATGTCTTCAATTGTTGGAGGCCAACAAAACGGCATACAATATGCCAAAGAGAGGTAATTCTGAACACTCTGATCCATTTAAGCAAAGAGTCAAGTCAGTATTTACAGAAATGTTGGAAAATGATTTTCCCCAGAAATGGCATTGGAGTGTAGTCATCTAGTCAACAGGTTAGAAAACAGGACATGACTCACGACACACCTTGAACCTAGCTTGTGCATACATGCATGAGTCAGTGTGATGGAGAAGTGCTACTTATTGAACTCAAACATACAAATTCAGTCAAAATGACTCAGAGCCAAACAGTGGTTTGTCTCGGAGTTACAAATAAAAAGCATCTTTGTCCTTTCCTGGTGAAAATATGTAAATGTTCTTAAAATATGATAATTTACTAAAGAAGCAAAATTACATCATATATCAAATATTCAGAGAATGTCTTGTTCCATTGGCAGATTTTTTTTGTCACTTTTTATCAGCATACTGCTCAGCAAATTCAGGTGAAAAGGTCTGTCAATAGAATAAGACCAAATAAAATATACTTATATAGTTTACAGATGAAAAACAGATAATTCTGTTTCACACATAATCAAATTACCACAGAAACATCATCAATAAAACATCAATGTATTTAAAAAGAAAATGCTTATTACAAAGTTCCGAAATATTATTTGTTAAAATTATCTGTCAGTTTAATGTGAGAAAGATACTCACCACATCTGATTTGGTGGTGAACTTGTGTGTTTGAAGACTTTCTAAAGCCATCCATTTGACGGGCAGCTTCACCCCATGTTTGTTGTGCACACTGTAGTATTCTTTATCATACACATCTCTGGCCAGACCAAAATCAGCCACCTTTACTGTGTAGCTCTCATCAAGCCTGAGGAGGATATTACAAACGTTACATGAGACAAAAAGAAAATCACACTCACTATACATACAATATATCAGGCACATACAGGGCTTCAAAAAGAATTGTACGTAACTTGGCACAGAGAGAGATACACTAGATTTGTTGATAAACTCACATGCAGTTTCTGGCTGCAAGGTCTCTGTGTACAAACTTCTTGCTGGCAAGATATTCCATTCCTTTAGCCACCTGTAGACCGAAACCCATCAGATCCTTCACTGTGGGGTTCTGTGTGGGAATTAAAATATTTTTTAAATAAATAAATATAAAAACAATATAAGGTGGCACTTTCCCATCTTTTTAAGTTTTCTCCACTGTAGTGTACATCATACATATGTAACAACAGTCTGACACTTAAGTTGCGTTGAAAGACATTATTTGATATATGTTTGAGATGTTTCACCACATACATGAGTCTCGTCTCTGATAAAGTTGCGCAGATCACCATGTTTCATGTACGGCAACACGACGAGAGGTGAGCCCTCGCTGGGCAGGCATATTCCCAGGAGAGAGAGCACATTGGGATGGCTGAAATCTTTCATGATGATGCCCTCCTTCAGGAATTGAGATACTTCTTCAATATCAGTGATTCCTGCATGCAACATGATTTTCACAGGTTGAGTTTCACAGTTTTGAGCTTTAAAGAATTTATTTACTCATACCATCATGTTGTTCAAAAATGTCCTTGGAACACAAAATGTGATGTTCACACTGCTCTTTTCCATACAATGAAAGTGAACAGGGTTGGATGCTGTCAAGCTCCAATGAGGACAAAAACAAAAGCACAATTAGGGGCCGTTTACAGATGCTTTTTAATTGTTTATCTATGTAAACATGCACTAGACTGATTTCTATTACCGTTATGCCACATTACATTTTTTCAGCATCTTATTTTTATAAGTTATGTCACATTAAATTTTTTCAGCATAGTGCCACTAAAAGAAAATGTGTTAAATTTAAAGAATAACTTTTAAAAATGCTTCTCATGACACTGCATTCTGTTCCATTCGTTGCACTACATCTAGCTTTTTTTACATTTTCTTCACGATTGGTCTGAACGGCCCCTAACATTACCATAAATGTCATAAGCCTCAAATCCAAGTTTTCTTAAGCCATTCAATAGATTTTTGTGAGGATATTGATGCTGCTTTTTTTTTATTGATTTTGGAGCTTGACAGTCTGTGGGCATTTTATACTTTTATTGTTTGGAATATAGCAGTTTGGACATTCTGCTACACTTTTCCTTTAGTGTTCAACAAAAGAAAAAACATAATATGGGTTTGGAACAACATGAAGTTGAATAAATAATAAGATAATTGTTATTTATTTTGTGTGTGTTACTTTAATGGCATAATATTGATATGGCAAAGCAGTTCATAGGTCGTCCCAAAGCCTCAAACTTGCAAAATTTTTGGTATCAGCCCACTTATTTCTCTGTTATGCTACCCTGTCTGTGTTTACAAGGCTGTCCCAAATTACTCTTGAACTTAAAATCTATCCTGCTATACATTTCAATAAACCTGCCAAATTGTCAGTGAACCATTCACCACGACATATAAATTATCTCCAACACTATCAAGTGTTTTATCACACGCGGCCAGATATTTCACCCGGGAAGACTGCTCAGTTTCAGAGCAGCGACTTAATCCACTGTGACATGACCGTGCCATTACTAGCTGAGTTCTCAGTCTCCACTGGTCCTGCCATTTTAGCTTTCTGCCTCCCTTTAATCTTGTTGGGGGCGCTTTCACATTTTGAGAAGATTAAACAGATGTTTAACCTTTCACTAAGATGGAGAAAGCTTATCGGTAAAATAACACACCAAAAGAAAAGGCCTGTGTATATGTGTTTAGTCTACAGTAGACTGATCTTGAGCGATGAGGCATCCTATGCAACACAGATCACTGCTGGTATCCTCAAAAGACTAAAACTGATCTGGGAACAGCTCCAAAGTATTTATTTGATCAATTCCTTTCATTATTTATTCAATATGTATTTTCAATCCCTTTGACTTGATTACTAAACAAATACGAAAAACAAAGCTTGTCAAAATGCTGTTCAGTGTTAAAAAGTAAAAAGGACTACATATATAGTTGGGCAACAGTTCCTGCTGAAACAAGCCTTAATTCTGCAAGCAAACAGAGAAAGAAAAACAAAGCTCAGGTCATAAATCTAAGTGCTCCGAGTGACATGTTACGTGATTAGAGGCATCTCTAATGTTATATGGCTCCTCTGCTGTGCATTCATCATCATCACGCAGTCATATTAAAACAGCCTCATGTCACACATCATATCTCAGTAAAGAGATAACTGGAAATAGAGCCTATATAAAACAAATGGGCTGCATAACTAACTAATCTACATACAAAACTAAAATACAGATGAACACATTGTTTGAAATTTTTGTATACAAAATTTGAGGTATATTTATTTCTATAAAATTATTTCAGGGATTTTTGGTTCGTTTTAGAGAGTTCATTGAAGTAATTAGCTACTTAAGGCCATGTGTTACCATTTTACTATGGTAAATGCGAAATGGAATGCCTAAAACACCTGAAAGCTGAAGTATGTCATTTATGTGCCACTAGTGTCACCAAATGGAATCTCAAAAATATTGATTGTTTTCAAACCGGTTTCCAGAACACTCCCCAATCTTCCATTGGTCACCAAACAGATTATCCCGCCCCAAATTTACGTCATTGGTTGAGCCGATGTTACTGTGTCAGTATGCTCAAACAAACAGAGCAATGCTTTGACAGAACCACAGAGTAAAAATGTTGGGTAAGTCAGCCCACACATGGTTTACTTATAGTGTCTCTGCTTATTAAGCTGGGATAGGAGAAAATATTTTAACATCTAAAAAATTACACCAGCTTTAACTGAGCTAAAAAAATAAAAATAAAAAAATGGTTAATCTAATAAGATTTTAAAGAGTGAATGTGTTTGAAATTTCCAAAATGTAAATACATCAACAATTGTGTTGTCAAACTCACGGTTTAAGGACTTGATGGCGCAGTGCTGCTTTTGGCCATCTGGTTCGAGCAGTGTTCCGTGGAACACACAGCCAAAGTGCCCTGGTGCACACAAAGACAGGAAAAGATGCAGAGCTATGATTAGTACATCAATCTATCAGAGGTTTTTCTGTCTGAATAGTGTCGGCATAGCAGGTGTGTATCATGTATGGCCAAGAATAATGAAAGCAGCAACAACTGCATCAGTGAGAATATACTGTGTTGGGAGTGCACTTGCTCTGTCTCAAGCATGATGATGGAGTTTTGAATGATCGCAGAATGCTGCATATGCACAGGCAGCAATATTGATATTGATTTATGATATATATTGATATATGTAGTCGCTTATCACAGGAAGTGATATCAACACTAAAGGCATCAAATATGCCATCTAATATTAATGCAACCTATGAATGCAGTTTAGTTAAGTTAAATTCAATACAACTATTGGAATTTAAAGAAACTCACCCTTACCCAAAGTATTAATCTTAGACATAAAACCCTTCCTGTACCATTTGTGCTGTGGACATGAATGATAACTCAAATTTTGCGGCTTATTGAGTAGAGTAGATCTATTTTGTTTTATGCAATTGGACTTCCAATTTTCATCTGGTGGACGTTAAAATGGAGAAAGATTGCATAGACTTCCCTCATATTGAAGGAGGACCCATGCCATTTCAAGGACCCAGAATATTATAGAGACTCAGGGGTGGGCTCTTTTGACAAGTACCAGTAAGCTTCATCCTACCACTCAAAACGCCATAGCATTTTGCTGGCGAGTTTTGCAAGGCCAACGACCACTCGCATTTTCTACAGAAAAGGTAGAAATCTAGTTTTTATTTTTGCCACTTTTATTAATAGGGGCAGCAAAAAGAGGACAGGAAACGTCACGGTATCTATAGTAACCTCCGTTCCCCGAGGGAAGGAACGAGACATTGTGTCGAATGAAGTGACACAAGGGGTCTTCCTGGGATGCCAAACGTTCCTCTGAACCTGAGAAAAGGCCAATGTCAAGTTGGCAGACAGAATTTGCATGCCCCGCCCCGGACATATGGGTATAAAGGGAAGCGGGGCAGAGAGTGCCAGTCAGGATTTTGCACTGAGGAGCCGAAAAGAAGGTACGGGCGTTTACAGTGGTAGGTCTAGTGTTGTGGCATGAGGGACACAATGTCTCGTTCCTTCCCTCGAGGAACGGAGGTTACAACAGTAACCATGACGTTCCCCTTCTGTCACTCACTCAACATTGTATCGAGGATTCACATATAAAAACGGCATGCACTGACCGTGTTATGTGAACTGTCGAGACAGGTGCAAGCAGGCTACTGTGTGCTAGAGGCAACTGTGTCGGCTGCACGTAGCCCTCTCCAACGCCCCCAAAGAGATGTCACATACAGACCTTAGGTTCCCGGAGGGGGTGCTACATAACAAGCATGGGAGCAAGCCCGGCAGCCACAGCCTTCTCTCTCACTATGTCCCTCACATAGGATGTGAAGCGTCGGGGAAGGTGGTCTTTCCCAGTCCTATTCTTTCAGGGGGAAAAGACCCAGCGGAGGCCAGTTCCTGCCCAGTCTAGGGGGAGGTAACATGTGGCAAATACACCACAGATCACCTGTGACTCGTAGTGTGTCTGGACGCGAATTGCTCCTCTGAATTCGTAGATCAGAAGGCTAGGGAGGAGAACATCCAGGGAGCAACACTTACTGGCTAACCTGGGATAGAAGGCACACTGGATCAACTTGGTGAAGGGTGTTGTGTGCAAGCGGAACACCCGGTCGGTTGTGCCGCATTACCGAGTTCTACCGGCTCGGACCTGACAAAACACGGGACGAGACCGACTCAGCCCTGAGATTGTAAAATCTGACAATGGTATTGGGTGTTGCCATCCCGCTGCTCTGCAAATGTCTGCTAAGGAGGTGCCATGGGCCAGTCCCACGAGGATGCCACACTTCTCGTAGAGTGTGCTCGAACCCGCAAGGGGCGGGCGCGGCCTGGGTGTGATAAGCTAAGGAAATAGCATCAACGACCCAGTGAGCTAACCTCTGTTTGGACACGGCGTTCCCTTTCCGCCGAAGCAGACAAAGAGCTGATCAGAACATCTAAAGCTCTGCATGTGGTCCAAATAGATACACAAAGCACGTACCGGACACAGCAACAAGAAGGCTGGGTCTGCCTCCTCCCGGGGGAGCTTGCTTGCAAGCTCATGACCTGGTCCCTGAAGGGGGTCATAGGAACCTTGGGGATGTAGCCTGGTCGCGGCCTCAGGATAACATGAGAATGTGCCAGACCGAACTCCAGGCAGGTGTTGCTGACAGAGAAAGCATGCAGGTCCCCAACCCTCTTGATGGAGGCTAACGCGATCAGGAGGGCCGTCTTCAGGGAGAGGGCCTTCAGCTCAACTGAATGAAGAGGCTCGAAGGGGGGTCTCTGAAGGCCCAAGAGGACCACTAAGAGATCCCAGGAGGGGAATAGGCTAGGCCGGGGAGGGTACAGTCTCTGTGCACCTTTCAGGAACCTGATAATCAAGTCGTATTTACCTAGGGACTTGCCATCTACTGCATTGTGGTAGGCTGCGATAGCAGCTACATACACCTTCAAGGTGGAGGGGGACAGCCTCCTCTCCAGGAATGAAAGCACTGACCGAACTGCGCACCTCTGCGGGTCTTCGGCTCGGGAAGAACACCATTTCGCGAACAAGCGCCACTTTAGGGTGTAAAGTCGCCTGGTGGAGGGAGCTCTAGCTTGGTTGATCATGTCTACGACTGCACGTGGTAGATCCACTAGATCTTCTGCATCCCGTCCAGGGGCCCGACGTGGAGGTTCAAGAAGTCTGGGCGCGGGTGCCAGTGGGTGTCCCATCCCTGAGAAAGAAGGTCCTTCCTCAGGGGAATTTTCCAGGGAGGTGCTGTCGCGAGGAGCGTAAGATCCGAGAACCAGGCCCGGGTGGGCCAGTAAGGGGCCACCAGGATGACCTGTTCCTTGTCCTCCCTGAACATGCACAGAACCGGTGCAAGAAGGCTCACTGGGAGCCAGCTGTGTGCCAGCGTCTGTCCCGTTTAGTCTACAGTAGACTGATCTTGAGCGATGAGGCATCCTATGCCCGTTGCACACGGCACCGTGTGCCCGCTGCATACGGCGCCTCAACCCTGTTAAGAGGCGACTGTGGTCACCACGACACGTCTGGACACCTGCTGCAAGGGGACTCTGGTCCAAAGAAAGCAGAGGTCTGGCCAAGGGTTGAAAGTCAGACAGCAAGAAGGGGTGAATGTCACATGGTATGTGCCGTGGTGCCATGCCCATCTCGGGACTCGAGTCTGTAGTCAGTGCTGAAGCGTTCTCATATGCATCAACCCAGCACAGCCATGGCTGAGGATGCCATGTGCCCCAGGAGCCTCTGGAATTGTTTTAGAGGAACCGCTGTGCCAGGCTCGAAGAGAGCGAGGCACCTGAGCACTGACTGAGCGCGCTCATTGGTGAGGCGCGGTGTCATTGAGACTGAGTCTAACTCCATGCCGAAAAAAGAGATGCTCTGAACCGGGACGAGCTTGCTCTTTTCCCAGTTGACCTGAAGCCCTAGACGGCTGAGGTGCCTGAGCACCTGGTCCCTGTGAGCGCACAGTAGCTCTCAAGAGTGAGCCAGGATGAGCCAGCCATCGAGGTAGTTGAGTATGCGGATGCCCACTTCCCTTAGCGGGTCAAGAGCAGCCTCTGCGATTTTCGTGAAGACGCGAGGGGACAGGGACAGGCCGAAAGGGAGGACCTTGTACTGATATGCCTGGCCATCGAATGCGAACCGTAAGAAGGGTCGTGTTGAGGCAGAATGGAGACCGTACGCATCCTTCAGGTCTACCGCCGTGAACCAATCTAGCTGTCGAACGTAGGTAAGAATCTGTTTCTGTGTGAGCATTTTGAACTGGAGTCTGTGTAAGGCACGGTTGAGAACTCGCAGGTCCAAGATTGGTCACAACCCGGCACTTTTTTTGGGTACAATGAAGTAAGGGCTGTAGAAACCCTTCTCCATCTCGGCTGGAGGGACGGGCTCTATCGCATCCTTGAGGAGCAGGGTTGTGATCTCTGCTCGTAAGGCGCTGGCTTCCTCGCCGTGCACGGAAGTGGAGTGAACACCACTGAAATGAGGCGGGAGCGGGGCGAACTGAGCCGAGTCAGATGGTCCTGGCCAGCCAGCGCGACGGATTGGGAAGTGAAATTAACGCATTCAAACTCCACGCGAGGGGCACTAACGGGACGATCGCTTTTGACATACCGGGCGGGGCTTCACGGCCGGGGGGGGGGGGTTGGGGCAGAAGAGCGTCCCGAGGCATGTGTGCTGAGAAAAGACTCAAAGCACTTTACCTTGCTCCACACACCCGGCAGAGGGCAGGTTAGAGACTGAGGACCCAGGGAGTGAGGAAATCGCTCTTTATTGAGAGGTTGTGCGGCAAATGAAACAAGGATTCTCCTCCCGGCCCTCCACCGGGGGACGGAGTGGTCTTGGTACCAGCTCCGGAGCGAACGTCTGACTGCCTGGATCGCCCGTCTCAGGAGCGCTTTGGAGCTTTCCTGATCCTGGAAGGGGTCCTGGAGTGGGGGGCGTATGCCACCTGCGAGGTGCTCGACGCTGGGGTTGAGAGCTGGGCCCAGCTTGTTGAGGCGGAGCTACCTTTTGTTTAGCTGCAGGGGGACGCCCTCGGTGAGCAGGCGGGGAGTACTGGTTTGGCGGCACCACGGCAAGATGTGCCATCTGCTTCTTCACCGCTGAAAACTGCTGGGCGAAGTCGTCGATGGTGTTGCCGAAGAGGCAAAGCTGGGAGACGGGGGCATTGAGCAAGTGTGCCTTGTCAACGTCGCACATCTCGACCATGTTCAGCCAGAGGTGACTATGTGGCTATGAGCTAGCTAATCACTAGTCCACGGCTGCTAATTTTTAATTTCAAATTTTTGTTCTCAATAGAAGTGATAGAGGCTTGATTGTAACTTAAAGCGATAGTTCAACCAGAAATGAAAATCCGGTCATCTTTTTCTCACACTCATATTGTTCCAAACCTGTATGAAATTCTTCTGTTGAAAACAAATGGAGATGTGAGACAGAATGACAACCTCAATCACCATTCACTTTCTCTGTATGGAAAGAAAATGCAATGAAAGTGAATGGTGACTGATGCTGTCCCTAACATTCTGTCTAATATCTTCTTTTGAGTTCCACAGAAGATAAAATTCATAAATGTTTGGAACAACATGAGGGTGAGTAAAGTAAAGCAATGTACTGGAAAGTACTATCATGGAAATTGAATGCAGAAAAATGTCAGCTAACTCTAACAGAAATCTGGAGTACAGTGTGGTGTTTCACTGAAAGATTAACTAATTACGAGTGCTTAAGCTGGGTGTTTGCTCTAATGAGTGCACATAGATCCCTGTCTGAATAGAGGGTGAGAGAGAGCAGGGGTGTTGTGTTAAAATAATTGAGCGTGGAGTGCTGTAATCTCTCTCCACTGCTGCTATCACGTCTTCCCAGATGGCAGCCGAGTCAGATTACCGGCCGGAGCCCTGAGACAGCCCAACAATGAACCAGGAATTTAACACGGGTACAAATCACCACACATGCCACCCCGAGCACCCCAACATACTCACATGCAAACACACATGCATGGCCTCTTCCTCTCAAATCACTTTGCGTCACATGCACAAACACAAACACACACACACACACTGGGCTTAACTTTCCCACTTGGGTGGTTGTTTTTTTTTTAGGTGTATTGGGTAGGGGTGAAGGGGAGGACTATAGAGTGGTTTTCACCTGAGCCGTAACTGTAAATCTGATATACACGTTCACACCCCCACTTCTGTAGTACAATAAGAAGATTGGCAATTTAAAATGTTCAAATGTCACCCGCCGGGCTGATTGCCACTATTTAACCTTTTACATTTTTTAAGTTTAACCACATCTGAAATGCATTCCTTCTTCTAAATCACTAATTTGAGCTATTGGATTTCATGTAGCACACTGTTTTTCAACGTATCTCCACCGCAGATGTGTTTGTAGGTTACATTTATAGTAGATTTTGTACAAAATCTTTCTGAAATAAATCTTAGTGTTGCTTGCCCATGCAAACTTGCAGCCATAATGCTGAGGTGATGTGGGTGATTGAATTCAGTTGCTACATTTTTCTAAAAGGCTTGTTATGAGGTTGCTAGGGTGTTCCGGATGGTTGCTATTTAGATACATAGCATTAATAATAGAAGGTGACAGATTTGGTTTGTTGAAATTCCTAACCCTGAGTAAGAGAAATAGTAATAGCGATGCTTTCCTTAGCAAGCACCACTATCAAATATGATAATAGTAAAAATAGACCTGTCGCGATTACCAAATAATCGCCTGATCGCAAGTTTTTGATCTAACCGTGATTATTTAATTGGATTATTGTGCACTTCCAATCACATTTTACTACCCAAATAAGGGAATATTAGGTGAATATAGAGATGCCATGAACGCTGTGATTTTATGTAAAGTTTTTCATTGTTATATTGCATATAACATAATATACAGGTATGCATATAATGAGAGAACCCTGAATGAACTCTAACCGTCACACCGACTCACACGAAACTTCAAGCACAATTCATGTGAAATAAAGGCTCATGGGTTAAATAACATATAAAAGTGAATAATATTATATAATATAATATAATATAATATAATAATATTCAGGTTGGCTGGGTTTCCAAAAAACTGTGTAAATGTTAGACTAACAGAATATAAAGACTAAAGTTGACCAAAATAATACATATTAATATATATATATATATATATATATATATATATATATATATATATATATATATATATATATATATATATATATATATTGCACCTGCAATCCATACAGCTTATGTCATCAACAGTGCTAGGTGTAAAGCATTACTGTAATTAAATTACTTTCCCTAGAAAAAGTAAAGTAAGGCATTTCTCTTCATTTCATAGTAATTGAATTACAGTTACTTATGATGTACTTGTGTTACAAACTGTATAGACTTTCAACTAGGGCAGTAATTAACAATTATTTTGATAATTGATTAATCTAATGATTATTAGAACGATTATTCTACTATTTGGCAATTATTGCAACTACTATTCATTAGTTCTTAACCGATTATTCAGCTTGTGCGCCGTTGTATTAAATGTGCTCACTAACAATAAAGAGGACAAAATCATCTTTTAAAAATACCTCTAAAGGGAAAAAAATACTTTTTATTAAGTTTAATTCAGTAAAGAAATTCACTGCAAAAATATCCTATTGTTATCAAGTGTTTTTTGTATTGCTTTCAATTTTAATTTGTTTAAAATCCTTAAAACAAGATATTTACTTGAGAAGCAACATATAAGATATTTAGAATGTCTCTTAAATATGTGTATTTTGTATATACAGTGAGGAAAATAAGTATTTGAACACCCTGCTATTTTGCAAGTTCTCCCACTTGGAAATCATGGAGGGGTCTGAAATTGCCATCGTAGGTGCATGTCCACTGTGAGAGACATAATATAAAAAAAAAATCCAGAAATCACAATGTATGATTTTTTAACTATTTATTTGTATGATACAGCTGCAAATAAGTATTTGAACACCTGTCTATCAGCTAGAATTCTGACCCTCAAAGACCTGTTAGTCTGCCTTTAAAATGTCCACCTCCACTCCATTTATTATCCTAAATTAGATGCACCTGTTTGAGGTCGTTAGCTGCATAAAGACACCTGTCCACCCCATACAATCAGTAAGAATCCAACTACTAACATGGCCAAGACCAAAGAGCTGTCCAAAGACACTAGAGACAAAATTGTACACCTCCACAAGGCTGGAAAGGGCTACGGGGAAATTTCCAAGCAGCTTGGTGAAAAAAGGTCCACTGTTGGAGCAATCATTAGAAAATGGAAGAAGCTAAACATGACTGTCAATCTCCCTCGGACTGGGGCTCCATGCAAGATCTCACCTCGTGGGGTCTCAATGATCCTAAGAAAGGTGAGAAATCAGCCCAGAACTACACGGGAGGAGCTGGTCAATGACCTGAAAAGAGCTGGGACCACCGTTTCCAAGGTTACTGTTGGTAATACACTAAGACGTCATGGTTTGAAATCATGCATGGCACGGAAGGTTCCTCTGCTTAAACCAGCACATGTCAAGGCCCGTCTTAAGTTTGCCAATGACCATTTGGATGATCCAGAGGAGTCATGGGAGAAAGTCATGTGGTCAGATGAGACCAAAATAGAACTTTTTGGTCATAATTCCACTAACCGTGTTTGGAGGAAGAAGAATGATGAGTACCATCCCAAGAACACATCCCTACTGTGAAGCATGGGGGTGTTAGCATCATGCTTTGGGGGTGTTTTTCTGCACATGGGACAGGGCGACTGCATTGTATTAAGGAGAGGATGACCGGGGCCATGTATTGCGAGATTTTGGGGAACAACCTCCTTCCCTCAGTTAGAGCATTGAAGATGGGTCGAGGCTGGGTCTTCCAACATGACAATGACCCGAAGCACACAGCCAGGATAACCAAGGAGTGGCTCTGTAAGAAGCATATCAAGGTTCTGGTGTGGCCTAGCCAGTCTCCAGACCTAAACCCAATAGAGAATCTTTGGAGGGAGCTCAAACTCCGTGTTTCTCAGCGACAGCCCAGAAACCTGACTGATCTAGAGAAGATCTGTGTGGAGGAGTGGGCCAAAATCCCTCCTGCAGTGTGTGCAAACCTGGTGAAAAACTACAGGAAACGTTTGACCTCTGTAATTGCAAACAAAGGCTACTGTACCAAATATTAACATTGATTTTCTCAGGTGTTCAAATACTTATTTGCAGCTGTATCATACAAATAAATAGTTAAAAAATCATACATTGTGATTTCTGGATTTTTTTTTTTTTAGATTATGTCTCTCACAGTGGACATGCACCTACGATGACAATTTCATACCCCTCCATGATTTCTAAGTGGGAGAACTTGCAAAATAGCAGGGTGTTCAAATACTTATTTTCCTCACTGTAAGTGTATTTTTTTCACTTGGTTATACTTATGCGAGTGCAGTAAATTATATATTCAAGATATATTCTCTAAAAGCAAGTATAAATATCTTATTTTTTCTTCTGCAGTATAGCTGCTAAAGAAAATGTACGTTGTTTTAAAGGAGTTTTAGATATTTATATTGGAAAAGCAGCCAAAACAAAAACAAATCAAAAACATATTTTATTTCAGTGTATAATGGGGTGAAGATTACCCTCTCTGAACCTTTCTGTTCACTTTAATCCATCTTTAACTCACCAAAAAAAAACACTCTCTCTTATTATTAAAGCTGCATATTGCCAATTTTCTTCACAATAAGAAATGCACAGTGACACATACATTATGATTCAATAAGTCGCAACTCATCACGTTATAACCTAGCTGCATTAAGCGTGCAGGCTTGAGGGATGAGGGTCCCCACGACAGTGTGCCTCAGCTGGGTGCAGTTTCAATCTCTTTCAATCTTACTACTAGTTTATGATGAATGTGAATAAGTACCTGCTGAAGCACTTGGCACGGCAACATAGATATAAACTTTTATGAGATTGCACGGGCTGTTCATACCGAACGTGATTTTGCACACATCTGCACTGTGTTTTAATTGTTCTCTGATGTAATCATGCTCTAGACGGAGGTCTTTGACTGCTGTGGTATATCTTGCTGATTCATTCAAGTCTCACGCAGGACAGACAGATTTTAGACAATGTGTCAATTTAAAATGAGCTTCAGTATTAAAAATTGCACATCGAGACACCTGCATTCTGCGTCATTTGTTGCGCTGCGTCTAGCTTGTCTTTAGCGCAGGTGTCATTAAGATTCAATGTTCTGAAGAAGGTCAGATGTCAAAGAGGACTTCATGTAACTGTTGCACCATTACACAGGATTCAATTCAATTTTTTATCATGTTTAACCACATACATTTTTCATAAGTTTTAATCAGATTTTGAAAGTGCTGAAATTTGACAGTATATTTACTTTAATTTATTATCATTCATTTATTTCCATATTAGGAAAGAAAACAAAACAATATGTAGCAATATAATGCTTTAATGACATTTTTACAAACAAAGCCTTTCACAATATATAGGAAATGCACTAAAATATCACCAATTCAAGTAACATTAAACATTTCCCAAAGTTCAAGTGGGAGTTTGACTAATTTAAAGGACTAGTCCACACATAGGTTGCATATTTATTGCAATGGGCGTTAAATCCCTTAAATTGTCATCCTCCACCATATTAATTTGCTGGTAGACTGTGGCTCTCTCACAGCAAATCATGTTCATGATTCACATCAAAGTGGCAACACCAGCATTGTGCGCTGCTTTATCATTGAAAAGCGCTTGCAAACACAAACATCTCATTCTGCATTTTGGTAATAGTTAAGATTTGGTGTGCTTCTGTGGTAATTAAAACGGGTCTTACAAAGGCTGAAAAATACTTGATTTCTATCACAAGTCCCATCCGTGTTGTTTTTTGTACATCAAATAGTGTTAACAGCTCCTTTCTCCACCATTTTATCACTGACAGGAAAGAACTGACAGAGATTTTTTTTTTACTGAGATACCAACCTCAGCGGCTCTATCAACAGTCAACTAGCGTGTTAAGATACAGTAGTTATGCTCGCGTTATGCTTTTTTATGCTTAGCTTGTAGGCTGTACTAGTTAGAAGGGCTCTGGTGCTGTGGCGTGTTCCTCAGTATAATGACTCTGGGCAGACACATTACAAAGTTTCTGCCTTTCACACTAATGTATATGCAGTATTAATGGTAAATGCGTTAATCGCGATTAAGAATAATTAACAAGTTAAACTTTTTTAATTATCGCGCATGAATTAATGCATTATCGTGCTAATTCTGACAGAATAAACATTTTTTTTTCCCTTCTGCTCTGGTTTGTTGAGGGGCCGCTGTGCCTTGTTAAAACTTTTACTGTTACTATTCTATTAAGAATGTTGCATGCACGGCTAATATGAAATACATCCTTTTGCAACAAATGTAATTTCTTGGAGAAGAAATGTGATCGAGTTTGAGTGTCAGATTGAATTAACCATTTAGGAACAGTTTAAGAACAGTTCAAGAATAATTTTTTTGATGTTATAGGATTTATTTGAAAGAATTAAAAGAATAATTTGTTGTCAATCCTTTTATTGTCCATCTTGTCAAAGTTAATATGGGTTTTAGAAAAGTAATTTGTAATTAGTAATTAATTACTTTTTTGGAGTAACTTACCCAACATTGGTCATCAATCAGATAAGATAATCATTTTAACACTGATAAATAAACGTAGATATTTCTGTTCCCTCACCTCTCCCGATGATCTCATTCACATGCAGGAGCAGATCTTCCCTGGCAATGACCACATGCTGCACTTCCTTCAGCAACTCAGGGTGGAGGCTGCCCAAATCTATGGGTGCATTAGTGGGCAACAGCGGAGATGCCAGGTCCCCTTCCATTGGCAGGAGCATGGGAGACAGATCCACATGGGCATGTGCATAGAGATGAGGCCGGCAAGTCTCTGTCTGCGACAGAGGCAAGTTTAGGTCTGCAAAAGCAAGTGTGTCGAAAGGTCAAAGACTTGTTCGCAGAGGCCTTGGGTCACCTGAACAAAGTGGAGAAAGTCTGGGAGGCACAGTCATTACACCAACTACAAAGAGAAGAGGAAATTCTATACCCCGCTATACAGTTGAGAGGGTGAAAGGCAAAGATTTTTTTCTTTTCTTTTTAGAGAAGAAAGGAGGGAAAGCAAGAGAGCATGCAATCACTTCAAAGAGTGTGGAGAGTAAGTTCAGAAAGTTTGTGTGTTTGGAGAACTGGATAAAAGTTGCCTTTCAGTGGCGATCTAAGACCAGCCATTACTATCCAGATCCTAAGCCAAGTCATGGTAACAACAAAGCTGGTCCATTATAAGGATGAGAAGGGTCATTTTTAAACGTATCCAGTGGGTATCCAACCAGAATGACACTTTAATACCACGTAAAGAGAAGAAATTGTAACACAAAATATGGCATGTTTCCAACCTTACAGTTCAAAGAGCCAATCATCTTTTTGATAGAGACAATGCCAGTTCACTCGATATTGCACATGCACATTAGCTTGACCAGCCTGAAAAATAACATATTGAATTTGCCTGTTTTGCTGATTTGAAATATGTAATTTAAATTAAATCTTGACCAATAGTTTTGGAGATTTCTGTCTAATCCCTTCATGTAGATAGTAGTTGTATTTGCATGACAGGAAAATAGCTGCCCGAAGGCGTAACAAAAGTAGTTGTATTTGTATGACAGGAAAATAGCTGCCTGGAGGCATGCTGAAGATGGTCCCTGAGTGACCTGACATGCTTTTAAGGAACTTTGGCTGGTCTGAGATGGCAACCCTCCACCAGCAGTGTGTTTTGAGCGAGAAGCAGTGAAGCGTGAGAACATACCCTCAAGCAAAGTAGTTCTATAGTCCACCGACTCATGAGAGACCATTTCATTAGTCGGACTGACACTCCTCGCGTTTGCCAACATGTCCAAGTGCGGAATGTGAGCCCGGCCATCATACCAAACCATAGCCTTAGCTAAATCTACAACCAGAGAGAGACAGAGGGTGAGAGAGAGACAGAGAGACCGAGGGAGAGAAAACCGAGAGGTGAGGAAAAAAAGGGACAGAACGCTCCACCATGGACTTCAGCAGTGTCAACCCCCACAGAAACTCCTATATCTCGCTTTCTCTTACGCTTTCATTTCAATCTCATTGTTATTTTTAATTAAAAAACAGATTGAGCAAGGAAATGCAACTTCTTTGGCAATAAAAGCAGCTGGAATCAGAGGTTGCCGCTACGCTTAGCTAATTCTTTATGAAAGGCAAGCTATACTTCAAAATGCTGTAATGGCTTCACAGGCTTATGCATTACAGTGTATCTATTTTGAATGATAAAGTGTTCCAACCTGCAATATTTGCATTATTGCACAACTGATCTAAAGTAAAACTTTACAAATGATCTGTAACATTTGTGTGAGCAGAGTGCCACATTTAGCTGGAATAGCCACATGAGGCCATAGAAACTGATACAACCCCTGTCTCTCTCTCACACACACACACACACGTTGTGTTTCCATGTTTTATGGGGACTTTCCATAGACATAATGGTTTTTATACTGTACAAACTTTATATTCTATCCCCTAAACCTAACCCTACCCCTAAACCTAACCCTCACAGAAAACTTTCTGCATTTTTACATTTTCAAAAAACATAATTTAGTATGATTTATAAGCTGTTTTCCTCATGGGGACCGACAAAATGTCCCCACAAGGTCAAAAATTTCGGGTTTTACTATCCTTATGGGGACATTTGGTCCCCACAAAGTGATAAATACACGCTCACACACACACACACACACACACACACACACACACACACACACACACACACACACACACACACACACAGTTGCATACCATCAATATGCTTCTTTCTCTTGAACCAAACAAAGATTCCAATCAGGAGCAGCAGTAAGAAGGACACACAGATTCCTCCTGTAATCAGTATCCTATAGTCCTGGTCTTGAGCCAATATCACACGACCCAGGATCACAGAGGATGTGGCCTGCTTCCACTGCAAAGCACATACATATTATTTCAGATATCTGCACAGCAGAAATATACATTTTCTAGGGATGCGTGATACGTAAGTGACCATAAAAATCTTGGACAATTTTAGTGACATTTTACAAACATTGTTAATTAAAATATTACTGTCATTATCAGCATCCACCCAATATTGCAAAATATGATCACAGCCAAAAAATAAAGAAAAAAATATTTTATAAATATAATACATTACAGTATATATGTTTTATGTAGTAGTATTTTATTATATCAGTATAATGTAGTTCAATAATATTGGTCATTATATCAACTATCAGTCATAACATCATAATAAATAGTTCTACTCCATATTCTTTTTTTCCATCACTAATACATTTAAAAAGGTGAGACAAATTAATATGATCATAAACAAATGAAAAAAGTATCCATTTTATATATTATAAATTAAATCTCTCAATTCATATGAGGTCATATTAGTGCATGCATAATAATAAAGATAATTCTAGATGTATAACCGCAGGACATGCCAACTTCCAAAAAGTATTTAATGTCTATTACCCAGGCCAAAATTTCTATATTGACGCATCCCTAACATTTTAGGCTACATCACTGATGTAGGTTTCAAACAAAGAAAACCTCCACTTGTTAATTACTGTTCTTAATTCAAGGAAAAAGCAATGTTAAAACAGAAAACAGCAACCAAACAACCAGGGATTTCCATGGCATCACATCTGCAGCACATTTGTTTCAGATTTCATACCCTGCAAAGTGTTTACATTTGAACCTCCAACATCACAACAATCCATCTTGAAAACATATCCTGAGGGAGCATTGATGCTCAAAGAGAGGCCTTCATTGGTCATAAAGCAGCATGGCAAAATGAAACGCACACATCCACTGTAGGCAGGAGGGGAAATTGGATCAGAGATAAAGTTTCTCTTATGTGGCTGTGTTATTGAGTTTGGGCCGAGATGAGCTTCACCGTGCAGTATTGCAATGGGGTCAGATTAGAGCATCGTGTCACATGCATGCTGTCTCCTAATAGATAAGGACTTTATGCTGAGGCCAACATTTCCTTGATCTTTGTCCCAATCATATCAGACTGTCTGGGGCCCTGAAACTTTTTTTAATGTTCTTTGTTGAGCTAATGTGATCAGAAAGGAAATTTAAGGAAGGCATCTTATCAGGTGGGGCTTGGTATATAAAAATGACAATATAAAATCCTTTGAGGAAAATAATTATTGATACTACTTATTCACCTTATGCACCACAGAAACAAATTTTCTTTGAACTTATGGTCTAGTGTTTTCTATATAGATATGGTGTTGATGTCAAAATGCAATTAGCTAGAGAAGTGGAATTACAGGTTGTATAGTTGCCAAAAGTTATCATGAGTATTTTAAAGTGTTCAGGGGACATCATAACAACTGGAAGTAGAGCAGGGAGATTTTAAATCGAAAGTACTTCATTCATAAATACACATCCTATCCTTACTCTGTGGACCTAATGAAACAGTATGCCTCTGTGCTCATGAAACTCTAAGAGACAACACAAAGTCATTAAAAAGATATCTCTGGCCATCTTCTCATGTCATTTTATTTTATTTTCCATTTACAACCATTTTAATCACAGTCAATCCTTTAACAATGTGGGGTGACACATTAATTTTTAAAAAGTACAACTGTAATTTCCTTTAATATTATGAATTTGCATGTGAAATAATATGAGCTGTCACTGTCACTGAAAACGACACATTTTCACACAAATTAAAAACTAAAACATAAAGCAGAATTACAAATATAACAATGAAATGCTTGTATCATGATTAAGTGCAGTGTGTCATAGCTGTCTGAATGTGATTTGCCAGGTTTAGTTCGGAAAAACATTTACAGTGACAGAAAAACACCTCACAAGCATTTTCACGTAGTAAAGGGGAAGTGGTGGCTCACACCATCAACTTGAGTTGAAAAATGCTTTCTGTGCTCCCACATGAAATCCATTTTGATCTACTCTTCTCATTAGCTTCAATACAATTTGGAAGCTAAGAGACAACACACAGAAGAGCAAAGTGCTGAAAAGGGGTGGGGCTGAATAAGGTGAATATCAAGGGGCTATTAGGAGGACATTTTTTGAGATAATATCTGTAATGGAACCAATCTGGCAACCAAAATTATGTGTACAGAGGCATTTGTACATAGCAGCCCTACAGATGACCAACAGTCCATTTACTGACTGTCTGATGTATATTTTTCACATAAATGGAAGTTCAAGTCTGATTACCTGGCTGTATGTAACCTTTGAGGGTTAGAGCAAACCTATTTTTAAGCAGTCAATCTAGAAAAAAAGTTATGTTTACAAAGTACCGGATTGATACAATAAATGCTTTGAATGAAAAACTAAACACTGGTTTTGCCAAAGTTTTCCCTTCCTGTCTAAGTTGGCAGTTTTTAGCCAGAATGTGGCTAAACAGTAATGTGGACCAGACTTCATGCCGCAAGTCAAAAGTCTGGCTATGGGAGACTATCAGATGCCTTTCTAGGGGAGGATCAGAAATATTTCATGTTTGGTACTTTAAGAGGCAGAGAGACCAAGGCAGTGCAAGGCTGTTGGAACAAGGGCATAATAGGGCAGAGCTGGCTCTTGAGTCTCGACAGAAGTGGCTCTTATGGGGGCCAGTCTGGATTGAAGTGGTCTGAAGTGGAAGACAGTGTAACGTTTAATCAGGCACCAGTCCACCAGAGGGAACCATCACCTGAATTTTGAACTCTGTTACTTCCTGTTCCTGCCACATCAGTTCCTGTCTTGTCATTTCCTGTTACTCTGTATTTAAGCCTTGTGCTATCACTGCCTTATTGCGTAGTATTGCCAGTTCTCTGCCTTACTAAGCATCCTACTATCCTGTTTGAGTTACTGTTATGATCATTGTTTTGTTTCCTGACTCATGCTTTTGGATTGCTGTTTTCTGGAGTTGTCTGCCTTTGGATTGTTTTACATGTGCTCTGACCTATGCCTGTGACCTGACCTCGAATTGTGACTGTTGTTTGGATTCTTTGCACAGATCCTTAATAAAGACCCGCTTATGGATTCTACTCAGCCTACATCTACTTTACAGACAGAAGGAGAGAGAGAGGGATAGAGAGATGAAGTCTTGTACCTCCACCTCCAGCTCATTAGTGGCTGTCTGGAGCTCCATTGGCACGGTGCATTCAAGCGTGTCGCCCACCAGAGTGACGCTCTCACAGGTCCGGTTCGAAACTCTCAGCACCTCTCCATTTTTCACTGCCTCTTGATTCACAGGAGGGACCTGTTGTGAAAATATGAGAAAGAAACAGAAAGATGAGACATGAGTTCTGTTGCAGCACACAAATAGTGCTTAGCATGGGAGACTCGACTTGCAACTACTTAAAAAAGTTTAAACGCTCTAAAGGTGTAGTACTCTAAGGCAGTGGTTCTCAACCTTTTTGACTCCAATGCCCCCCATTGTTGTAGAAATATTCGAAGGCTCCCCATGTAGGCAATTAGATATTTATATTATAAGATATTTCATTTGATACTTATACTATATTTATGACAAAGCTTGTTTTCAATGTTTTATAATGAAAGAAAATACAAGCGTAAAAATATTAAAACAATTAATTACGATAAATGTGTGATTCTAGAAATGGAAGCGCAGCGTAGTTCTAGCGGGAAGACTAGCAGCTGTACATCATCACATCATTAGCTGGGTAATTCCTAGCCAATCGCATGTAAGCCATTGCTTTATAAGTCTGCTCACAATCTATCACGCTGTTACAGTGTGCTAACACGGCAACCTCCACCACCCCACCACCACCAGTTGAGGCTTGTCCCACATGAGGGTAGGCTCCTCGGCCCTGCCTCCTATCTCCGGCAGGACATGACGGTTCCGGGTACAACTCCCTCGGACCGCCGGACGGGGCCTACGCCAAAGAGAGAGAGACATTACATTCTGTTTTACATTTATCAAATAAATGGCATCTTAAACTTCACTCAAGCCTGCGTGTCTTCCCGATAGAACTGTATATTCTTCAAAAAAAGCAAGCTGTTGAAGGGAGATATTACATTTTTAGCATTTTCAGTAAGCTTAATTATAATAATTATATAAAAATTATAATAATCTACCTTATTTTAGAGAATATTAAGAGACCTTGAGGCCCCCATGGAAGTGTACTGAGGCCTCCTCGTGGGTCCTGACCCCCTGGTTGAGAACCACTGCTCTAAGGGACAGTTCACACCAAACATATTGTAGCATCCATTTGTGCTATTTTTTTAAATAGTTTTTTAAATGTACAGTGCATCCAGAAAGTATTCACAGCACTTCACTTTTTCCACATTTTGTTATGTTACAGCCTTATTCCAAAATTGATTAAATTCATTATTTTCCTCAAAATTCAACAAACAATACCCCATAATGACAACATCAAACAAATCACATGTACATAAGTATTCACAGCCTTTGCCATGACACTCAAAATTTAGCTCAGGTGCATCCTGTTTCCACTGATCATCCTTGAGATGTTTCTTCAACTTGATTGGAGTCCACATGTGGTAAATTCAGTTGATTGGTAATGATTTGGAAAGGCACACACCTGTCTATATAAGGTCCCACAGTTAACAGTGCATGTCAGAGCACAAACCAAGCCATGAAGTCCAATGAATTGTCTGTAGACCTCCAAGACAGGATTGCATCGAGGCACAGATCTGGGGAAGGGTACAGAAAAATGTGTGCAACATTGAAGGTCCCAATGAGCACAGTGGCCTCTATAATCCATAAATGGAAGAAGTTTGGAACCACCAGGACTCTTCCTAGAGCTGGCCGCCCAGCCAAACTGAGCGATCGGGGGAGAAGGGCCTTAGTCAGGGAGGTGACCAAGAACCCGATGGTCACTCTGACAGAGCTCCAGCATTTCTCTGTGGAGAGAGGCGAACCTTCCAGAAGAAACAACCATCTCTGCAGCACTCAACCAATCAGGCCTGTATGGTAGTGTGGCCAGACGGAAGCCAGTAAAAGGCACATGACAGCCCGCCTGGAGTTAGCCAAAAGGCACCTGAAGGACTCTGACCATGAGAAACAAAATTCTCTGGTCTGATGAAACAAAGATTTAATTCTCTGACCTGAATGGTAAGCATCATGTCTGGAGGAAACCATGGACCGCTCATCACCTGGCCAATACCATCCCTACAGTGAAGCATGGTGGTGGCAGCATCATGCTGTGGGGATGTTTTTCAGCGGCAGGAACTGGGAGACTAGTCAGGATCAAGTGAAAGATTAATGCAGCAATGTACAGAGACATCCTTGATGAAAACCTGCTGGGGTGAAAGTTAATCTTCCAACTGGACAATGACCCTTAGCACACAGCCAAGATAAAATAGGATTGGCTAGGGTACAACTCTGTGAAAGTCCTTGAGTGGCCCAGCCAGAGCCCAGACTTGAACCCAATTGAACATCTCTGGAGAGATCTGAAAATGGCTGTGCCCCCATCCAACCTGATGGAGCTTGAGAGGTCCTGCAAAGAAGAATGGGAGAAACTGCCCAAAAATAGGTGTGCCAAGCTTGTAGCATCATACACAAAAAGACTTGAGGCTGTAATTGGTGCCAAAGGTGCTTCAACAATGTAGCAAAGGCTGTGAATACTTATCTATATGTGATTTGTTTCCCCCCATTTTTTTTTTTATACATTTGCAAAGATTTCAAACAAACTTCTTTCACGTTGTCATTATGGGGTATTGTTTGTAGAATTTTTAGGAAAATAATGAAATTAATCCATTTTGAAATAAGGCTGTAACATAAATATTTTTATCACAGGAACGTGTTCGGACTGAATGGCCCCTAATAAGCATAAAAATACATTGCAAACGCAAATATTGTGTATTTTTTTTATCAGTACTTTTAAGTAATAAATTGAATATACATTTATTTATTGTTTACATTTATGGCCTCATTCACCAACTAGGATTTATTATTTCATTGAAATTGTCTTAATGAAATATGAGATTGTCTTTCCACCAAGGATACATGCCAAACAGGGGTATCTTAGGAGGCATATTTACATTGCCCACCTTTTGGAACGGCCTTTGTGTCAGGAGTGTGCCTATGATGCCTTAAAATGCTGCCTCCTTAGCAAGCTTACTATGTTTTAGAACAGAGCAATGGAAACATATACTCTTACTCGCACACAAGACACACTGAACTAATCCACGAAACATGAACATTTACATTTATTTACACCTTTTAAGAATAGAAAAGTCTCCATAAGTTGCCATTCAGTCTGTGCCTTTCTCTAAATTGCCCCATGACTAAGAGGCGTATATCGGGCATATAAATTGCGCAGCATCTATTCCTCTGTGCACTTTACAGTCAGTCAGTATGGAACAGAGCAGAAGGCAATAAAGAGAGTGATCACATTCCTCACATGACAGCCTGGGCTTTGCAGATTGGACATGCTCCACTCTTGCACCTGTTACCATATAGTGCAGGCCAGCCTGAGACCCATTGTGAACAGACATGCATACACTCACACACAAGACTTGGTTTTCTGGAGATGTTTACAACCATTCAAAAAAAGCAAATGATCACAGCATCACACAAAAGGATAGTTTCTCCAAAAATGAATGAATATTTGAGTAAATGTCATCATTTACTCAACCACATATTGTCCTAAACCCGTTACTTATGAAAATGAGATGAGATGTTAGGCAGAAAACCCACAGTCGCCATTCACTTACTTGCAATAAAAGTAAATGGTGACTGAGGCTGGCATTCTGCCAGACATCTCCTTTAATTACATGGAAGACGAAAAAAAACAAAAAACATACAGGTTTTGGATCAACTTGAGAGTGAGTAATTTATGACAGGTGAATAACTGGAATTACATTTAAGCATTTAATTGTGATTTCAAAAGTGGGAGCTCCACATTAAAGCATGGATCTATGAAAAGTGATGATTATTGCTAAGAAAGATGGAGAAATAATGATTCCAATGCCCTTGATTGTGAAACAGGAATTACACAAATAAGAAAACTTCAATGGAATTAAACCAAACTTTCCATGAAAAAATTATTTTGACAGGCCCTTTTAACAATTTCTGACATTTTGATAAACCCCTTAAGCATCAGCAGTGCTGCCAAGTGCAATTCTGTTTCCCTAAAGAAGGCCTTAACTATCAAGCTGCAAAACTAAACAAACAAACTGCATGGAATGAGAGTGCATGATCTGAGCGATAAGGCAGTTTAATGACAATTAAGCTAAACAACGCCTGCAGTTGTACCCATTATTGAATATATAATGCCTTTAAATGGGCCTGATAAGTACATAATGCCTAGTGTGTGTATCTGTGCATCCAGGGTCCCAAGGGGGCATGGAGGGATTTGAAACTGAGGTCTTGCATGGGAAGAAAAAGTAGAATCTCGCGCGACCTTGCTGCCCCCCTCTGCACAACAGCTGTGCTTGTCTATTGAGTGGCAGTTAAAAAAAAAAAAGAACTTAGAAAGAAGAAAAACTTTACTCTTATTTTTCATTGTTTAAAATGCTCGGTTTTTGACCAGCCAACCCTCGGCAATGTAAAAGATCTCACCATCAATGTGTCAGAGGCTGTAACCTTCAGGGGTTGAGAACAATGTAAAAGATGAAGGGACAGAGCAGGGGAAGGTCCAGGAGGTACGCAAAGGAAAACACACTAAACTTCCTGTTTTGTTTCAGTGTAGTTTCCTTGAACTCAATGAAGAGTGTGAAATACTGTGTGTGTGTGTGTGTGTGTGGGTATGTTTTGTCTGAGATCAATTTTAATGTTATGTGTCCATTGGCACTGAGTTCATCGACCATTTTCAATTCATTCTGGGAGCTATGGGGCAGGTTCGTGCATCAAAAAGCTGACAAATAATTGATGATGCATTTCATAAACGTTTAAAAATCTGCCCATAGTGCTAGATTTTCTGATGGATTCAGTGCTTATTGTTTATTTTGGGGATAGTACCCCTCCAAAATAAAAATTGTCATAACTTTCTCACCTTCATATTGTTCCAAACCCGCTAAACAACGCAAAGTTGTTGCGTGACCATGCAAGGCACTGAGCTTACTTATAATGCTCACAAATTCGCAACGGATGTCAAGATTTTCATTGAAAAATTACTTACATTTCAGGTTGTTTCTTATCAAACAAACTGAATAATTATTCTTTTTGGTCCATTTTTAAGCTTGAAATTAATTTGCTATCGACTGCAATGGTATTAAAAGATGATCTACTGAATATACTGGCCTCATTTTGTGTTCCATATAAGACAGAAAGTCATACAGCTTTGGAACGACATGTGGGTGAGTACATTTTCATTTCTGGTTGAACTATTCCCTTTAATCACATTGTTACATATCTGCCTGGATATGTGAAAAGGGTCTATTGAGCAAATTTCTTTTGTGCCAGTGGACATGTACAGTACCATACTCCTGCAGAGCACCTCTTACCTTAATCTCCAGAATACTCTTGTTGCCTCTTGGTATAACGGTGGGCTTCTGAAACTCCTCGAACTTGGGATCCTCCACATACAATAGGTCGTATTGATCGGTGGAGAAACCATCTAGTACAAAGGTCATTTTTGTGGCAACAGGAGGCTGAACATTGAGGCCCTTCAGGGAAGGAGTGATACACAGGATATTTTGCTTGTCCTCATCATGGCTGCAGGTCTAGGCACAGAAATGTAAAAAAACAAGCATTAGCCATCTCTTCCGTTTAAGCTCTGTGCCAAATCATTGCTGAGGCATGTTACATTTTGCAGTACTGCACTTTTTTGCATAGCCAATTTACTTTTACGTTTAGGCAACTTCATAACTAAGACTTCTAGAAAGTGCTAGAATTTACATAATTTCAGTCATTTAAGATTATTTATTCAGTTCAAGATTTGTTCTATTTTCTCTATTGGGCAAAAGGTCAAGGTTCATTACTGGACTGATATTCTCCAGATCTATTTTAATTAAGTTGATTTCAGAAATTCAGATTTCAGAGACAGAGCAAGCATTAAACACCTCTATTGTGAAAGTAATGTAATATGTACAGTAACAGTCCATTATAGCTGCTTATCTTAATTTAAGTGGTTGCCAGTGGTTGCTATCCGGTTGCTAATATGTCCTGAGTGGCTTTTAGCTTACTGGCCAATTCAAAAGTGGCCACCCCAAGTCTCTATGATACTCTGGTTTCTAGATATAGCTTGGCCTCATTCAAAGTAAGTCTAAGAGATTTTTACACCCAATTTGTTGTCTGCCAGGGCAGTATGTCCAATTACTTAATGTTAAATCCATCCATCCATCCATCCATCGTCAACCGCTTATCCTGTGTACAGGGTCGCGGGGGGCTGGAGCCTATCCCAGCTAACATTGGGCGAAAGGCGGGGGACACCCTGGACAGGTCGCCAGTCCATCGCAGTAATGTTAAATCTCTCTTCAAAAAACACACGACACAATTTGAGGTTTAATTTATGTTCGTAGCACAAATGGTTTGGGTTGAGTTATGCATTAAAGTTTAGGACGTATGAGCAATAATAATAGAGATGTTTGACTTAGCAAGTGCAACTATTAATGTAAAAGGTGTATTTTACAATTTTTATTAAAGGGCATGTTGAACATTTTGTGCATTTAATAAAAAGTCACAGTGAATGAATCCATGCCAGAGTACATAATATTGTTTCAAATAATTTCAATATATTTTCATCATGCCTTTGAATACTTTCAAGTATTTATATGAACTCTAAAGCCAAGCAATGCAAATGGTGTCATATAAAATCATGAACTTAATATATAACCTCATCAATCCAGATGTGAGACTTATTGGTTTGCATAGCATGTGCATCTAAGTGGACACGGAGTCTTTGAGTGAAGATGTGACTCAATGCGATTATGCAGAAGTTATACAGTAACTCAAAGGGTTCACAAGCCAACTGTGACTATCTTTTGGAAACCCTCTCAGGTCTATCCACACACTATTTTCATATTTATTGGCTGTTTTATCCACATAGCTGTCACTTGCTTGTCCTCCATTTAATATGCGGTCCACAAGTGAATGTTCCACATTCTAAGTGTGTTTAAAGGAATAGTTCACTTAAAAATGTTTTATTCATCATTAATTCACTCTCTTGTTGTTCCAAATCCATATTACTTTCTTCCGTGGAACAAATAAGGAGATGTTACGCAGAATGATTGCCTCAGTCACCATTCACTTAAAGTCATTAGAAAATTTTGACAATTGTAATTTTATTTGGTGAACTATCCCTTTAAGACATAAGTAAGAGGCACATCCAAAGTGTTTGACACCATTATTTGTGAACATAAGGCATGTCAGTCCTCTCTGCTCCAAGATTTCCAGCCAGCAAACCTGGGTCTCTCTTTGCACACTTGGCAGGTTAAGAACAATGCTGTGATCAATGTGCATACGTTTTCATGACTGATCAATAAACTCACACATACAGTACACAGATTCTTTGGGCCCTGCAAACATGGGATGTGTTAAGTGTCATATGTCAAGTGTGTTTATTGACATATGACACTTAACTTACACACACACACACACACAAACACACACACACATATATACCGTATATTAGAATTTTAATAACTATGTGACTCTACAATAGACCAATCCTTTGGCAACATCACCGCCTACAGTTCCGGCCACCACTTACTGTGCAATAAAACAATAAACCTTTATCAGATTCCGTTATTGAAAAGTTACTTGGAGGGTTCTCGTAAATGGCTATGTCTTCAAGCTATCAACAGAGCTGACTGGACTGAGGTAATCACTTTTTTTTTTTTTCTCCCCAATTTGGAATGCCCATTTCCCAATGTGCTTTAAGTCCTCGTGGTGGTATAGTGACTCGCCTCAATCTGGTTGGCAGAGGACAAATCTCAGTAGCCTCTGCACCTGAGACGTCAATCCGCGCATATTATCACGTGGCTTGTTGAGCACATTACAGCAGAGACATAGTGTGGATGGAGGCTTCACGCCATCCACCTCGGCATCCACGCACGACTCACCACACGCCCCACCGAGAGCGAACCATATTATAATGACCACTAGGAGGTTACCCTCCCTAGCAACCGGGCCAATTTGGTTGCTTAGGAGACCTGGCTGGAGTCACTCAGCACGCCCTGGATTCAAACTTGCTACTCCAGGGTTGGTAGTCAGCGTCGATACTCGCTGAGCTACCCAGGCCCCCCAAGGTAATCATTTAAACTCAGGGATTTGCAGCAAACATTTATAGCCAACATTATTTCAGGTATCTTATTAACAAAAGGTGTATACAAATACTTTGTTACTGTACTTAAGTACAGTTGTTTCATATTTGTACTTTACTCGAGTGTAAATATTTCTTTGTACTTTTACTTTCACTTCACAAAGTTTTGAAGAGAAAATTGATACTTTTACTCTGATAAATTTCTCCAGGCCCTTTTGTTACTCTCTAATCACGATAACACCAAAAAAATGTATAAAATGACAGCTGTATGTAAAACACAGAACAAAAACAAAAACACAGGCGAAGCATGTGCCAGATAACGTGTTCCGTCATCTGTCTCCTCTGGGGAAGACAAGAAACTGCTCATGTAAGATACCTTTGTTTTTTTCACTAATTCATTTGATAAGTTTAGGCTTAAACTTTATGAAAGCTGTGAAATAATGAAGTTATGTGCGATCAGTCTCCTGCCTTTCCAGGAGACCTTTTCATATAAAAGTCAATCACATGCGGTCACATTTTACATTTAACCAAGGTGCGATGTGCATGAATAATTACTGTACCACTGCTCATGAAACTGTCCAACAATATTTATTGTTTATGCTAATATGATTGTTTATGACAATATTAAAAAGTTAAAACAATATTTTATGAAGATTGATGAATGGTCTTTGCCTAAGCAAAACTAGTTTTCTGGTGGTTGCTTAAGTGTTATATTTGCTTTGGAGCACATTTATGCTACAGTGTGTGCTTACTAGGGTTTTCTGGATGGTTACTAGGGTATGCTATGCAGTTGTCAAGGCGATCTGCTGTGTGGTTTAGCACATTGCTACAGTATGCGGTTGCCAGGTTGTTACTGTGCTGTTGCTAAGTTGTTTACAGTGTTTTTAGCACATTGCTATGCAGTTGCCACGGTGTTCTGGGTAGCTGCTTTTTGGCCCAAATGAAAAGAGCCCACCCTCACAAGTCAATGTTCAGGTCACCAATATGACTCAACTCTCTCCTTCAATGTTCCAATTTTTATGGACTATGGTGTATATTTACACTCATCCCATAAATATGATCATTCTATTGTGACTTGAATGCACCATTAAAGGGATAGTTCGTTTAAAATTCTCTCATAATTTTCTCACCCTCATTCGACTCCTGAAGAATCTGAAGAACATAAACAAAAAAAGGTTTTCAGAAAATATTGCTGTTATGTCAGTCAATTCAATGTAAGTGAATAGTGGCCAGGGGTGGAAATATGGAATGATATTAATCTCATTATTATTAATGAATGCACACACAATTATGCATGTACTAGATACATTTTGTGAATGTATTTTACTAACCACAAACAAATGCCATTTGATTTGATTCTGTGGAATTCGGGATTGAATGATTGTGCAGCGATTTGTACAAATACAGACATGTTTGCAAATAAACATGGTCTGTTCTACATTAAATAAATCAAAAATTGCTCATGCAAAAATTAATCCGTGCATTTGTGGATCAGAAGACACGCGTGCATTTATTGACATCTTGTTCGAATCGATCGTGTTCGGTTCATTTGGATTTTGAGACTTCCTTTTCGCAGTTTACAGCATTCCACCCACACATACACACACACAACTAACGAACAAGCCAGTGCTATTCATTAACGTGAACACGATTCGTAAATGTGTGTCACTATACAATGAAACAAATGCTTTTCAACCGGTGTCTGTAGAATTAAGAATTACATAAATGTGCAGCAATTTGTACAAATAAAGTCATGTTTGTGAGTATAAATGTTCTGCTTTGTATTAAAGTGTGACAATTTCCGCGAGCAAAAAGGAATCCGTGCATTTGTGGATCAGGCGACACGCGTGCATTTATTGATTCCTTGTTCGAGTCGATCCTGTTCGGTTCATTTGGATTTTGAGACTTTCTTTCCGCATTTTCAGCAGTGAGGATCCACACGCAACTGAAAGGCAAGGCAGGCAGCTACCACTAGATGGCAGTCGCAGAGAATTACAGAGTTGGCCTGCCCTGGTTTGAGAACAGGTGATAATGGACATTGTTCGCATTCTCCCGAAGAACCTTTAAAACATGGATAATGCCATTTTAAACCAACAAGCTGGTTGGGTAAGTAACACTAATCTTTTTTTCTTTTCTTTTTTTCTTTTATTGCATACTGAATAGAAGAAGAAAAAAGTAACTTCCTATAGACTAGCAAGTTAAAAACACTGTACATTTGATATATTTGACATATTAATTACATTTTATATATATTCATTTGATGAGATATTAACAAAAAAAACGTTGGCTCTTCATTATGTATGTTAGATTATTGTTCAGGGAGGAGAGAATGTTGGCGTGGCTCGTCTGATGTTTTCTGTACGTGGAGAAACTGCAAGAAAAACAAAACTAAGGACACTTGTGACAAATGTCAAAAGGTAGTGTGTGGGATCTAAACATGGAAGGTAGAGAGTACATGTGTTGACTGTGAGTAATTGATCCACAAGCGTCAGTGAATGATGTGCGGGGTTTGCCCCCAAAACAGCCAGATGCCTTGTTCAAGTGAGCCCACTTTTAGGAGAATTCGTTCATAATGATTTTACAGCATACTATTTTTGCTCACAGTAAAACAAATATTGCTTTCTAAATCAGTTCGTTTTCCCACAGTTTAGCGAATGTTCATATTTTTATTAACTGTTTTGGCCATTTTGGGTTTGGCCTATATGTGTTTCATACATGTCTAAGGTTTTTACTATGCATTGAAATACACATTGGTGATGTTTTTATAAGCTATTGTATTGATTTGTTTTTATTTTACAAAGAAAATAATTTAATATAAACAATCAAAGTTGCATCTGTAATCAGCTACAATAGCAAGTTCTGTGATTTTCGATGAACTCGAATGGTCATAGTGGTCATTCTGACCGATCATACTATACTGTACCAAATGTCATGTCATATTTACATTCGACACTTCTATTGAGGTTTTAGAATGAAGCTTCTAATGTCTGTCGTCATATATTATGATGTCATCATCCTAAAAAATGTCAAAATCCTCGAACAAAATCCTCAATTTGAATAAAATAGAATAATATGGACTAAATGGAGCACGGAGCACCAAGCGAACGCAGATAGTCCAATATAATACAATCTTTTTTTGTAATATATACTAGTGCTAGACTATACAAACATATATATTAGCTGCTAGACTGCCCCGGAAGGTGCGTGCCTCGCTTTGTGTCCAGCAAGTTTTTTCACCACAGTGAAAATGTTTTTGAAAGTCTAAACGCCAACAAACATGGATTGAGGTGGAATATTTTGTTAGATAAAAACATGTTGTGAATTTGGGAAATTATTAAATCTATATTTTTTCAAAACATGTTGACATTTGGACTTTACAACGCTCTGGAGTTATTGGAAATGTTTGGACAACACGAATTGGAAACAATCCTATGCAGCCACCACTGGAATCGAAATCCATGAATAAATGAATCTGTTATATTAATAATAAACACCAGGACATGAAATTTTAATTCTAATGAATGTGAAAATGTATTAATTCATCGAAAATCACAGAACTTGCTATTGTAGCTGATTACAGATGCAACTTTGATTGTTTATATTAAATTATTTTCTTTGTAAAATAAAAACAAATCAATACAATAGCTTATAAAAACATCACCAATGTGTATTTCAATGCATAGTAAAAACCTTAGACATGTATGAAACACATATAGGCCAAACCCAAAATGGCCAAAACAGTTAATAAAGAATATGAACATTCGCTAAACTGTGGGAAAACGAACTGATTTAGAAAGCAATATTTGTTTTACTGTGAGCAAAAATAGTATGCTGTAAAATCATTATGAACAAATTCTCCTAAAAGTGGGCTCACTTGAACAAGGCATCTGGCTGATTTGGGGGCAAACCCCGCACATCATTCACTGACGCTTGTGGATCGATTACTCACAGTCAACACATGTACTCTCTACCTTCCATGTTTAGATCCCACACACTACCTTTTGACATTTGTCACAAGTGTCCTTAGTTTTGTTTTTCTTGCAGTTTCTCACGTACAGGAAACATCAGACGAGCCACGCCAACATTCTCTCCTCCCTGAACAATAATCTAACATACATAATGAAGAGCCAACATTTTTTTGTTAATATCTCATCAAATGAATATTTATAAAATGTAATTAATATGTCAAATATATCAAATGTACAGTGTTTTTAACTTGCTAGTCTATAGGAAGTTACTTTTTTTTTCTTCTTTTCAGTATGCAATAAAAGAAAAAAGAAAAGAAAAAAAGATTAGTGTTACTTACCCAACCAGCTTGTTGGTTTAAAATGGTATTATCCATGTTTTAAAGGTTCTTCGGGAGAATGCGAACAATGTCCATTAACACCTGTTCTCAAACCAGGGCAGGCCAACTCTGTAATTCTCTGCGACTGCCATCTAGTGGTAGCTGCCTGCCTTGCCTTTCAGTTGCGTGTGGATCCTCACTGCTGAAAATGCGGAAAGAAAGTCTCAAAATCCAAATGAACCGAACAGGATCGACTCGAACAAGGAATCAATAAATGCACGCGTGTCGCCTGATCCACAAATGCACGGATTCCTTTTTGCACGTGGAAATTGTCACACTTTAATACAAAGCAGAACATTTATACTCACAAACATGACTTTATTTGTACAAATTGCTGCACATTTATGTAATTCTTAATTCTACAGACACCGGTTGAAAAGCATTTGTTTCATTGTATAGTGACACACATTTACGAATCGTGTTCACGTTAATGAATAGCACTGGCTTGTTCGTTAGTTGTGTGTGTGTATGTGTGGGTGGAATGAAGTAAACTGCGAAAAGGAAGTCTCAAAATCCAAATGAACCGAACACGATCGATTCGAACAAGATGTCAATAAATTCACGCGTGTCTTCTGATCCACAAATGCACGGATTCATTTTTGCATGAGCAATTTTTGATTTATTAATGTAGAACAGACCATGTTTATTTGCAAACATGTCTGTATTTGTACAAATCGCTGCACAATCATTCAATCCCGAATTCCACAGATTCAAATCAAATGGCATTTGTTTGTGGTTAGTAAAATACATTCACAAAATGTATCTAGTACATGCATAATTGTGTGTGCATTCATTAATAATAATGAGATTAATATCATTCCATATGGAAAGAGTACTGAAAAATCATACTCAAGTAGAAGTACTGTTACTTCCCAAAAAATGTAGTGTGAGGAGAGTAAAAGTAGCTGTCCTCAAATAAGAGTAAAAGAGTACCTCATTTAAAAGTACTCATGAGTATTGAGTATTCAAAATGAGTTGCAAAACCTATGCCCCATTATAATGAACACTGTATGCCAACTTTTAAAATACATCACTTATCTATGATAAACACTACTAGACTCTGATTCCAAAAAAATAAAAGGGAGACATGATAACAGAAATGAAAAGTTTAAAAAGTAATTTTCAATACACTGATCACCATTTTAAATCTTAATGTATGAAACAACTACATTAAAATCTGTTTATGTGTATTATAATTAATATATAATATATATATATATATATATATATATATATATATATATATATATATATATATATATAATTTCCTTAATGCTGACAGAGCATTATTGTTGTGCATAAACAAGTTCAAACAATTCAAGGAATCAAGCAGGATCACTTGGTACGTCATGTCCTGCACAATATAGGAGGTAGAGAAGGCATGCCAAAAGTTGTATGGTAGAGGGATTACATCACACTTAAAAAGGAATGATTCACCCAAAAATTAAATTCCTCTCATCATTTACTCACCCTCATGCCATCCTGGATGTTTATGACTTTATTTCTTCTGCAGAACAAATATTAAGATTTTTATAAGAATATCTCAGCTCTTTTTGTCCATACAATAAAAGTGAATCGGTGCTAAAATATTGAAGCTCCACAAATCAGCATAAAAGAAGTCTAATCCATTTGCGTCCAGTGGTTTATTCCATGTCCTCAGAAGTGATAGACAGTGATAGATGTGGTGAGAAACAGATCAATATTTAATTATTTTTACTATTAATTATCCTCCCTGCTCAGTCAATCTCCACTTTAACTTTCACTTTCTTCTTGTGTTTTTGGTGATTCACATTCTTCAGAGAGAATAATTTCTAGCAAAAATGGACTTAAAGATTGATCTGTTTCTCACCCACACCTGTCATATAAATTCTGAAATCATGGATTAAACCACTGGAGTTGTATGTATTACTTTATGCTGCTTTTATGTGAATTTTGGAGCATCAACATTTTGACACCCCTTCACTTACATTAAATGGACCAACAGAGCTGAAATATTCTTCTAAAAATCGTAATTTGTGTTCTGAAGAAAGAAAGTCATAGACAGATGGCATGAGGGTGAGTAAATGATGAGAGAATTTTCATTTTTGTGTAAAAGTAAAATGTTATTAAAAGTAGCACATGGGGGGGCCACATTGTCCTCCTTTTGAGATACAGTGTTCAACATTGATTTAGTTCTTGTATATTTAAGCCCAGAAATATTGGTGTTCTCATTCTAATGCATGATTTTCTGAAGTTTGTGACTGGTGAAATGTTCTGCTGAAGTATTGCTCTACAAATATTGATACTTTTCTAATTTATAAGCAATTATAAATAATTTTATCATCTCTACTTTCCTGGTAATTTATTATATCAATGAATACACTCTCTACATCAGGGTTCAGTATTTCAAAAAAATTAACAACATTTTCAAAAAATATTATTATAAAAAACCCTGAATGTCATCGAGGTAGTTGAGTATGCGGATGCCCACTTCCCTTAACGGGGCAAGAGCTCTCTCTGCGACCTTCGTGAAAACACGAGGCGACAGAGACAAGCCAAAGGGGAGGACCTTGTTCTGATACGCCCGGCCGTCAGAAGCAAACCATAGGAAGGATATGTGATGAGGTAAAACCAAGATGTGAAAGTACGCATCCATCAGGTCTACTGCCGCGAAACAATCTTGATGCCGGACGCACCCCAAAATGCATTTCCGCATCAGCATCTTCAATGGGAGACTGTAGAGGGCCCAGTTCAGAACTCGCAGGTCCAAGATTGGCCACAACCCACTACCTTTCTTTGGCACGATGGAGTAAGGGCCGTAGAACACTTTCCGTATCTCGGCTGGAGGGACAGGCTCGCGCAGAATGGTCGTGGTCTCCATATGCAGGGTCGCAGCATTCTCACCCTGCACTGTGGTGGGCAACTGGCGAACTGAATCGCGTAACAGAATCGGATGGTCCTGGCCAGCCACCGCAATGGGTTGGAAGCGTTAGCAACGCATCCATGCTCTGGGCGAGGGACACTAAGGGGACAATCGCATCTGACATACCTGGGAGTGGGTCCTCGCGGAGGGGAGGAGCAGGAAAGGCCACGTCGGGGGGCCCGCGTTCGTGTTGTCCAGGCCGCAGGTACTTCATGTCTGGTTGCAGTGATAACAGTGTGGAGGAAACCGCTCTTTGGAAATGTGGGTACCTGCAGCCCATTCGGGGTGCGTCGAACACAAAAGGAAACGCAAAATTTACCTACCAGCCCTCCAGCGGGGGACGGAGTGGTCTGGATAACAGCTCCAGGGTTCCGGTAAACGTCTTGCTCCTTGGGTCGTCCGTCTCAGGGGTGCTTAGGAACCTTCTTTTGGGTCCTAGTGCCAGGCCGTGTGGCGGGGGGCTCTACACTGGGGACGAGGACTGGGCTCGGGCTGTGGCGGAGGCACCTGGGCTTTCCCCACCGCAGGGGGACGCCCTCGGCGAGAAGACGTGTACGGAATCTTGAGCCGTGTTGGGGCAAGATGTGATGTATCACCTCAGTATGCTTCTTCACCACCAAGAACTGCTGGGCAAAGTCCTCAAATTCCACTCTGCTATTTGCATTGGCTTTTTCTAAAAGATTTGGTGTTTGGGACTCCCAAGAGCGACCCCTAGTGTCATTACATCGACAGAAAAGACAGAAGGGGAACAATAAAAATAAACTATCGAAAAAACAAAGGAAATATAATCCAGGCTGGGGCAGAGGGTAATGTGGAATCAGGACTGACTGGACCGAACAGGGCTGATAAACAGGATGACATGAACAAGACTAACAAACAAGACCAACTGGAACACACAAGACTGGAAACAAGATGAACTGGCCCTAGCAAACACGAGGAAACTAAAATAGGGAGAGAAATCTACAGGCTAACAAGACAGAGCTGGTGTGATTAATAAACTAATAATGGGCCAATAGGTGGGGTACGATGTAAGACAGAGAGTCATGCGGCGATACAGAAAAAAGAAAAGTGCTCTCACAAGACAACAAAACACCTGAATATCATGAGCGCACATCACCAAGAGAATAAGGCAATTTACGGCCATGCCAACCGATAAAAAAGATGGGAGAATGCGTAGCAACGGCAAACAAAGCGATGCAAGACGGACCGAAGAGCACATGGCAGGAAATACAACCAAAACCGTGCATTCACACAGAGACAGACAACGAAACACATAACAGACATGGGACAATGATGCCACGGTCCTGTCAGACCAAAACCTAGACTGAGAGAGTGACAGGACCGTGACAGTTCTGCAGATGAAAGAGTCATACACATCTGGGATGGCATGAGGTGAGTAAATGATGAGCACCACCAATCAAATAAGTTGACATGGGTTTAATGAACTGTTCCATAATTTTTGCAATTTACTTCTCCTTTTGATTCTTAAGTAAATTCAAAGTCAGTTACATTTACTTAAGTCGTTTTCTCATGAGCTACTTTAACTTTTACTTGAGTTAATTTCCATGAAGGTTTCTTTGCTTTTACTCAAGTATGACAAATTAATACTTTATACAACACTGTTATTAACACATTTCATTCAATTAATTGTACAGCTAAGAATATTTATGATGTTTTGTGTTGTACTTTCGTTTTATCGTCTAATTTGTCAAATCTAACACAACAGTTTGCCTGCTTTCTGCCACCACTTACTGCGCACACGCTGAAATCTTTGTAAACCGATAGTTTACAAAGACTTACAGATTAGTCTATAAGTATTAATTATTTCAGATTAACAAAATAATGTGCATTATAGCTCGATCTGGGATAAATTCTGCATAAAATGCAACTGATCAAGTTTAGACAATGCCTAGTGTTGAGTTCGAGTCCAGCTTAGCCGAGTCCGAGTCATTTCTGAGTCATTAAACAACCGAGTCCGAGTCCAGTCCGAGTCCAAAAGGGGCCGAGTCTAACTCGAGATGGAGTTCATAACAGACAGAGTCTGAGTCAAGTTTGAGTTTGAATGAATCTGTTCATGAATCTGAATTAAAATTGAAATATAACACAACATCAATATTTTAAGCTTATTTTAACCTTCACAACTAAGAAAAACAATTTGTCAATATAAATGCAACAAAAACACCTCTGTTGCATGACATATTCACATTTTATGATTAGTATCCTGCTGAACAAATTTCAAAATGGTTTCAGAATGAAAGCATATGCTTAAGGTATATGAAGACAAAACTGTCCTTCAACACACTTCTGTTGACTTTATCAATGCGTTAGTCATTACATCCAGAGTTATTATTTCACATTTTAATTGAGATTTATTTATTTTTTTACTTCATTTTCAATTTAGATTAGTTCATCTAGAATTATCGGTGAAATACAAGTAATGTAATTTATTATATACATTTAATAAATGGTAATATTAAAACATTGAATAATTCCTAAATTAAACCAAAAATAAAAAACATTATACATTTATTTTTATTCTACTACACTTCACACTTTTTAGTCTTCCAGCTGTGTCCAGGTCTCATTCATTACCATTGTGTATTTAATGCCCTGATGTTTGCTTAGTCCTTGTCAGTTGTTATGTGTTTGACCTCCTGTGTATGACCAGTGCCCATCGTGTATGTTTTCTCTGTTCCTGTGTGTTTTCCCATTGTGGATGTTTCTTTTGTTCCTGTGTTTACCCCGTTATTCTGTACTTTGTTTATTTTATTAAATACTGTTTCGCCACACCTAGATCCAGCTCTCGTGACTTCCTTCCAGACGTTACAATTATATTTTAGTTTTGCCATTGAAATGCAAGTGCCAGCTTTACATGTGGTTGCACTACAAATATGTAACTAACAAAGTTGCCCAATATCCATCATGGTCTATTTCATCCATCATATTAGTTCAAATATCCCTAATACATAGCATATTTGATTTTGTCTCGCTATATTCAACATTTTCAATTAGAAATGGCTTTGCATAGTAACGTGAGTCTGATAAAGCATTTGTTCTATTTAATCATTTGCAGAGTTGGGGAATGTACTTTTAAAAGTGTAATTACGTTATTGATGTTTCTGGTTGAGAGTGGCAGAGAACATGTGGCGATCGCTTTACCGCACACACATACAGCAGAGGTGTGCGGGCGAGGGAGAATGTACTTTAAATGAGTAAGCTCTGCTGCTCTGAGCCAGAATAATCACATGTAAGGGCATATACAGTTCGTATGAAAACTGATGTGCAGTATCAAATACACAATGTTTGATGGTACTAACTGTAGAGAGCACATCATTATGCATACAAAGCCAAATCCCAGACATTTAGAGGCAATTTTGATATCCTGACTGGATGCTTTTTTCAGGTCTGAAAAAGAGCACATGTCTGGGAAAAAGAGGGTGTATGGTCATCCTATGTAATGTTATTTGTTTTCTCGTTTGTTTATCATTGCATCACAAATGCCATGGACTCGGCTGGACTTGGTAAAAAAGTTCTAAAGGCGCAAGTCAGAGTCAAGTCGGAGTAAAAATGCATCCGAGGCCGTGTGACAAGTCCATTAAAATTGAGCTCGGACTCCAAACTCGAATACCCCAACTATATCTATAAGGCCTCCATCCATCCATCCATCGTCAACCGCTTATCCTGTGTACAGGGTCGCGGGTCTATAAGGCCTATGGTATATAAAAGGTGTTTATGGTTTCAAGTAGTTTAGAGAATATCACACTTTGTTGCACTTGATCGTGCTGCATAGGCTCTCAGGCAAGAGCACATCTTTAGAATTTGTAAGCAAAAATATTTTTGCCATGAGTGATGAATGACCTTTGCCCACAATCTCTGAGTAATATCCCAAATGCAAAGCAAACACACTGCTCCATGCTTTCAGCCTCATGAAAATACACAGCCTCCTGTTCTGACCTTTGAAATTGATGGGACTGAACTATGGAAAAGCCCATGCAAATGAATGCAGATCTTGTGTATTTTAATAGCCAAGTATTAACTCTTTGCATATTTAGAGGATTGAGGACCCAATCACTGAGGCTATTCAAATATTTTTGAAGCAGTTAGGCTTGGTGTGCTGCTTGATAAACACAACTTTAATGGTTTAGAATGGATCAAGTATCTCAAAGGGCTTAGGGATGTGTGGGGGATAACAGCTGCTAAAGAAAGCAAGATGAGGGGAGAGACTAAAAACATTTCAAATTGGTGTTTAGGGAATGGATGTTCTCAGAGGGAATTTTCTTTACGCTCCTTCATTCTGGTTGCAGAACGTTTCCATGAATGATTACAAAAAGCTACTGATGGTTAACAAGGATGGTCACAGCGGCCTTCTTCTTGAGGAATATACAAGCAATCAGTGTCCGCTTTTCCTTTGTTTCAGGCCTGTCAGCAGCTAGACTGTGCCTGCAGCCCACAAGAAACCTGAACTACTGACCGCATTTTTGTTTCCGCCATCGTTGATCGAAGTGCAGTGTAACAGATGACAGCTCAGCTCAGGTTACACAGTCGTAGTTGGTATGATTGAGAAAAAAGCAGACAGAAGACAGGAAGCTTTCAAGCACACTGTTCCCCAATAAAAACTGAGGGGGAAAAATACACCTATTGTGCTTTACATTTTGGGACAGTAATATAGTCCCATCCCCACATTTATTGAGAAGAATTTAATGTCTAACAGCTGCAGAGCCATCTTAAATCATCTGTAAACCTGTTTCATACAATTTCAGCTCATTTCATGTACTTGATGCCTTATTAAGAGCAAACGCATCTATTGGTAAAAGCCGGTAATATTCCACTTTCTAGAAAACTTAAAATCCTTAGACAATCCTTTGGGAATTATTAAAAATTACACTGTCTACTTCCCTGCTGAAAAAAGTATTTTGGATACTGGTCTCCAGCATGGGATGCTAGTGTGCTGGTTTACCATACAAAATATATTTTTTAACTGGGTTATCCAGCAAAACAGTGGTTTGGCCAACAAACTGCTGATAAACTGTATCTATGCTGGTCAACCAGCCAGACCAGCCATGACCAGCATGGATATTTATGTTGGAACAAAATATTTGAGACAAATTAGATAATTAAGTGTCTTCTTGCAACTTTGAGGAGGGTAGAAACTGTGAGAGTGAATAGAAATAAAAAGAGACAATCACAATGAAGACGTGTGTTACAAGCCCTTGTCCTGGGCAATGACAAGACTTGTATGCTTAAGATTAGATAGCTTTGTATGCATGTAGCATTGCAAGACCACACTCTGTCTCCACAGATATCAGATAAGGGAAAACTGTGTGTAAATTAGTATTTGTCTGGTCTCATTAACAGGGGGGCAGTTTAGGTCAGCCACAGCAAACAAGAGATGAGATGTGGAAGTGTTTTCAAATGGATGAAGAAATATGTATGGGTGAAAAATTATATGTATACAATAAATTAAAAACTGTTAAAATCAACTAATTGTTAAAAAAATGACATAAACCAAGTTAAGGGAGTAGTTGGGAATTGAAGTTCTTTGGTGAAGCATTGAGACCTTTTGATGCAACTGTTGTTAAAGCAATTAGCCAAGAGAAGCCATGCGATAAAGTGACTTTTCCATGGTTAAAAGGTTTCCATAGGCACAACGTGAAATAGCAGAAACAGCATTATGACATCAAACACCAATGCTCAATAAACAGTAATATGTCCTATTAATAAAAATCTGAATAAACTATTATTTGGCCAATTAATATAGTTAATTAACTTGAATGCAGGCTCTTGTCAATTGCCAAGCAACGTGGCAAATTGTCACATTAATATAGAATTTTACTGATGTACAGTCAAGGTGTGCACTTGTCACCACTTTACAATGGCTTCAAACGTGGCTCATCTAATCAGAGTTTAGAGTCAGATTTATCTGCTTTATAATTAATATTTTAGCTGTTGCTTTGGGAGCCAGAAGTGATAATCAAACTGTATTTTCCATTTCCTCTTCACAAGTGCAGTCCTGAAACATTGTTTCCTTTATTTCTTAGGACTGCTTTTCTGTTCAACTGTGTTAATGATAATAACATGCCTGTGGCATGATAGGGGAGGTATTAGATGTGTCGGCATACTGTGTGGGTTGTGCAGACTCACCACTTGGAAGACTTTGCCCTCTGTGGCGGCGGTGAGAACCATCTGAGGTTGAAGGGCTGATTTGAGGAACATACCATTCACTGTCACTGTGCTTCCTCCACTGGAGACATGTGTGCAAAATAAGACAAATTTGCTGTTAAATGCAAATCTGTACTATTCAGTCATGTTCCCTTCCTGTTTAACTCATACCTCCACCAGATGCCTAATGCATCCCAATGGCTAAAGCAATCTTAAGCAATGTCTTCTCATGTTCTTGTTCCACCCTCAATCTATAATAAGTTCTCTGAACTTCTTAACAATGTGCATAAAACATTGAAACTCTGAATGGCGCAAGCTGATAGGCTCTTTGAACTTGTTATCTGTTAGCCAATCAGCTCAAATGTGATATGCCATGCAATCTGCTCACAGAATGTAAGCTTCTAGGTCTTTTGAAGTGTAATTGGGTAGCCAATCAACTTGCATACTATCTCACTGCCTAACATTTAAATTTACTCAGTTTGCAAGTAAGCCGGTTTCACTACAGCGCACTGCAAGTTTTTTCTAAAAAGGCTACTTACTCAGGTAGATTCTGGGGCTTTTCTTGTAACAGCTTGCACGGCAAAGTCTGCATTTTTGTCAAGGTAAGTCTTAGGCAAATCAGGCACCGACAAATCACACTCTATTTTTATACCTTGAATCTGCCTACCTCTCTCCTTCTGCTAATTCTCTGTAAAGTCAAATCTCATTCTCCTCACCTCGTTGTACATTTTTGCAGTTCTTTTTCTTCTGAACTCTGAGGAGGGAATTCACTGAGAATGAACTGGGCCCAACATTATTTGCTTACAATGTCTGTATTGTTTCACTGTCCAATTCACTAATGGAATTATGCAAAGATAACAGCACAACTGCACTCACAATATTAGAGCTAAAAACAATTTGCACCTCACAGTTGTAGTTCTGATAGCTAAGTACTGCATCGCTCCACCACTGAAATACAGACACCTGAATCAGCTTTTAAAAATGCTGAAAGTGGGTTCAACTTTTCTCTATACAGTATATTGGATGTCTAAGTATAACGTTCTTCTCCATAATTTTATAAACAAAAAAAGTTCACAAAATCTCTTTTAAATCAAATGTAGTTTTACTGCCTGCTTTCCGCAGGAAAATAATGATGCATTTTGTGGATAAGGCACAATTTATATTTGTTATTTACAAAAAGAAGGAGTGTTTTAGCATTGAAAAGAAGGATATTGACTTCAAGTAATAGTCCACCCAAAATTAAAATTCTGCTATAATTTACTCACCTTCATGTCGTTCCTAACCCGTAGTGAAAACTTTAAAAAAGGACCCAAAGCATCATAAAAGTAGTCTGTGTGACTCGTTGCACATTCATGAGTGCTATTAGAGAAGCTTGTGTTTTTAGTGCTAAAAGTTCTCACAATGAACAAGCTTCTCTCTTAGTGCTCATGAAAGCCCAACGGACGTCAAGCTTTTTACTAAACAATTACTTTTCACTTTTCACCAAAACCTGGCGTATGCCTTGAAATACGTTGCATGAACAATTATGATAATTTTGGGTGCTTTTTAAAGCATTTACATTTTTTATTTAAATTAGCACCTGGTTCAAGTGGACTGTCGGTAGTTAGTGAATAAGGCCCTGTTTTTACCTGGTATTAAGATGTGATTTGGGTGATCCGATCACATGTAGTCAACCCTAAATACAGATCTAAACAGGGTCTAAAACGGTTTGTGATCGGATCACAAAAACCACATACGAAAGTGGTCAAAAAAGCTTGTGACCGCATCACATTTAAAGTGTAAATGCTAATCCATCCATCCTCCAAATCCGAACACAAGTTGTCACAGGAGGTGCATTTAAGTGACCAGGTGTAAACAGCGATGTGTCTCATCTGACCACTTGTGATCGGATCACCCGAAATGCATAGTAATACCAGGTGGAAACGGGGCCAAAGACCCAGGTTTTTGTGCTGAAATACAGCATGCAAAAAAGGAGTAACTGATTAATGAATTCGCCCCTGAGTGTCCTCTGTTTAGTTTCATGTCAGTGATGTCTTTCAAAGTCTTCTGCATGTAGGGGTATGTTGCAGCAGTGCTGACCTGATGAAGGAATGCTTAGGCTGGACACTGGAGATGTGTGGGTTCTTATTGTAGGTGTAGATGACGGGAGCTTCACGGATCACTCCATCAATGTGCAGCAGTACCTTGTTTTGTTCAGACTGTGATGGCTGAGGTGGAGTCCGACATTTCAGTATTGTGGCTGAAACACTGCGGAACACACACACACACACACACACACACACACACACACACACACACACACACACACACACACACACACACACACACACAAATATATATTTTTTAAATGCAGTAGAATTCTTTTTTGCAGAATATTCAGAGGTTATGAGGTACCTACACACACCTCTGTAACACACAGGTAGCATTTCCCATGGTAACCAGTTGCACATTTCCACTGTCCAGGAATGAACCCCTGAGAGTAAGCACCGTTCCTCCAGACTTGGGTCCAAACTCTGGGAAGATCTCTGTGATAACTGGGTTCTAGACAGATAAAACAAAGAGACAAGTCTCTTTCTGTCAGGAAAGTAAAACTGGACCACACATTGAGGGTCTTCAACAAAAATCACATCCATAATATATAATCATCTCCAGAACAGATAGGACAAGTTTTGTTCTCACATGTCCTGACAGCAACAATACGCTTGGTTTGTATTTTCAACGCATAGCGCTAGGTGGCCCCACCCACAGTGAAATCTCATTGGTCCAAAATCCTGCCTCATAGAGCTGTATATTACACATCAATTATACACTTATTGGGCCTTATTCATGAAACATGACCAAAACAAACCAGTGTAAATTATTAGAAAAACATTCTTATGTTAATTGTCCACTGGATTTAATGGAACAGTTTATAAAAGAATGGATTCATGAACAATATTAAAAACAAATCTTATTGCTCATATTTCAGTAAGGCTAAAAGATTAACTTGATGCTGGAAACTGGTTAGGACATAGTGTAACCCTAAACCAACTCCAGGTAAGTGGCAAAAAAAAAACATAATTAATTTGATTGTTTTTCGAAGTTCTTGTTCATTTTGAAAACCGTGGTACTGGAACAGTGTAAAATGTAAATTAAACAAATGTGTGTTGAAATACAGTGATTTGTGAAAATTCTTACCACAAATGAGAAACCATCTTTCTTAGCTTCTTCCTTGCCACTGCGCACCCTGACCGAAGAGTCAACGCTGGATGCATCATTCACATGATCGAGTCCGCAGACCAACCTGACATACAACACAAAGACATAAACATCTCCCGCCACAAAAACAGCAAACAAGATGTGGTTGTAAACTAGTGGAGTAAGAAGGCTATTAGTCCACACTAATTTAATGATAACCGTACTACCCAGCAGAAACTACATAGGAGCTATTCTCTAAGGGAATTTCTCCTCTCCTCTCACAATAGGAGGGCTGTAGAGTGGTATGTCCGGGTGCACAAAGGTTCATAAGTTTTAAGTGTTCGTTGTACGATAGTTTAACATGGAAGACCAAGATGCACAATAGAGCACTTTTGCAAACCAATTTAATGCTCTGCAGAATTGCAACACAAGCACTATGTTGAGAATGTGACCTAGGGTCTCTCTGAAGTTGTATTACAGAGTCTATAAGAGAATTTGCTTCTCTTCACTTATTAAACCACATGAGAACACAAGATAATGAACTACCAGTAAATTAAAATGTAAATGCACATTTAGAATTAAAAGCATAGCTCACCCAAAAATCTAGGTTCTGTCATTCTGACTTACATCTACTTTTGTGTTCCATGAAAGCAAGTAAGTCATATGGGTTTGGAACAATATGAAGGCGAGTAAATTATGACAGAATTACAAATTTTCAGTGACCTAAATAACTAATTTACATTTACAAATAAATTACATTATGAAAGAAAACACCTATCATTAATACCAAGAGAATCTGAAATAATACTCTTAATAAATTATAAACTAAATTATTTATAAACTTACCGATTACTGCTACTGTCTTTCCTTTCCAATTTGCACTTTGTTCCAGCAACAGTCACCTCGATCAGCTTGGTATCAAAACGGTCTTTCTTATTAAAACCAAAGTTTTTGCCACATATTGTCACATTGGTGTGGCCTTCGAGTGGAGCAGAAGAAGGAGAAATCTAGAAAAACAAAAAGGTTGTGAGGTCAAATTGTGACAGTATTTTTCTTTCAAAGTTTACCCTCCTACTGCATTTCTTTATGCCAAGCATTTCTCTGCACTCATGAGGTTGGTTACCATTGACAATAATTTGTTTTGGTTGTATGGACACTCTGAAGGCAGGAGGTATTCCAGTAAATAGTAATGGAGACAAAAAACAAGAACAAAAAAAACTTCCCATCTCCCTCTGTGCTTTAATCTCTTGGGTTTAAAGTGCTCTTTAAGTTGGGTCACCAGCCGTGGTTAAAAACTAGAAAACACTGCCTTTGCAGACAGCATAAAGAGGTAGGACAACACCAAGGCAAGCCCAGATCCAATGTTTGAGGAACATCCTGCATGCAAAGGTGCCTTCATCTGGCCAGTTTTTTAACATGATAGACCCATGTATCCTTTACTGCTTATTGCCTTACTGCCAATGCATACCGTTGGCGGTTGTTGGAAAGAATAAAAATACCATAACTCATAAATGAGCATTTGAATTTGATGAAACATTTGAAATTGTTCTAGATCATTAGGCAAGATGTTGTGTCTTTTAAGTCTGTTTCCTTAGGATGTACTTTCATACAAAAATGCTGCCTGCTTAGTCATTGACTGGGCAGTGAAGCAGCAAGGCACCTGTCTTTGGTTTTGTCACAACCATTTTGTCAAACAAAAAGGATTTGGTGATCTACAGTACAAAAGATGTCTTGATCTTCTTTTAGAGTTTCATCACTTTTTTTAATTACCTCCTAAACTGCCATTTACTGTCTCCTGTGGGCTAAACCACTATAACCGCATAATTCGAAGAACGAGCTGCCAATTTTTGGTCTACAATAATTTTGTTATAAGTTTCAAGCATTCATTATGCTACATCAGTTTGAACTGATCAATTGAACTTGTTATGCTTTCTATATGGGATCTCAGAATCCTGGTTTTATGATCTTAGTTCTCCGCTGATAAGCAGATGTTGTTTTGTACACATGGAAGACATGGCCTCATTTTGAGTTAATTATTAAGTGTTCAGAGCACCACATATCATAAAGTAAAGAGCTCTTACACAAATCCAAATATAGTTCAGGCCACTCTGCAGAAATGCAAGTGTTTGGAGGAGATATACAACACACATGCCCAGGCTCAAAAGGACCAATGAATACTTTCTGACATATAGAATACATTTTAGCCTTTAAAAGAAAACCAAAGGTCTTTGAAATCCATGCATCAGTGCTTACCCCTGAAAATACTGCAAAGCAGGCAAAATCAATAAAGGTCAGAGTTTTATCTGTGCTTAGAAAGCACTTATTCTATTAGCTATTTGCTATTAGTTGCTTTAAAACTGTGGTAATATGGATTGTGGCAGGGTGGGACAGTTACCTTGGTGATGAGGAGGGGGCAGAAGTCCTGGATCCAATGGGAGAGGGAGCAATGAGGAGCCCTTGTGCAGCTATCTGCAGTCTTACACCATCCACAACCCATGAAGGCTGGAGCCAGGAGACACGAGCTACAGGACCACAACTGTTCACAGCCAGGGCCTATCAGAGGAACCTTAGTAACCTGACGGTCACACACAAACATAATCAAGACATATAAAATATTAGAAAACCTCCTTACTGAAGTCCTCACTTACAGGAGTTTTTTAGACTCTCTGTCCCAGTCATACCCTGTTTACTTATGAATTTGTCCTAATCACCAGTAACACATTTTGAGAATGGTTGTGTCTTTCACCTTGTTTCCTGTCACCAACAATAAGGAGCCACCCTGACGCTGTGGAGACATCAGGGCCATCTCTGCAGACACAGGGAGTGTGTCCAAGCGGAAATCGACATGCGGCTCGGTCTTGCCAAAGCGGGAAACCACCACCTGTAGAGGATGCCAGCAAAAATGGGTGGCCTTTCACATCAAAAGCCTGAACGTTTACTGCACGATCTTAATAGAGCATGCTTACCGCTACAAAAAGACATCAATAGAGCATGTTTACCATTTACTGGAATAAGTCTGCATTTCACATCGATGATTAAATGCTGGCATTGAATGATTTAAAAACTCTTGGCTCATGTTTAAGCTATTTATAGAGGACACTGTTCCAGTTTTTAGGAAGTTCAGGAGTAAGTCAAATGCTTGATATAGGTCTCATTTTTGTGTTTCTTTTTTGTATCATGAGTACATCTCACAAAGTAATGGGTTAAATTTCACCCCAAATTAAAAAATAATACATACATATATATATATATATATATATATATATATATATATATATATATATATATATATATATATATACAGTGGCAAGAAAAAGTATGTGAACCCTTTGGAATTACCTGTATTTATGTATAAATTTGTCTTAAAATCTGCCTTAAATACAATTTGATATTTATCTAAGTTGCAATACTGAATCTATTTGAACTAATAACACACAAATTATTGTATTTTTCTAGTACATACATCATTCAAACATTCACAGTGTCGGTTGGAAAAAGTATGAGAACCCCCTAGGCTAATGATGTAAACAAAAGTTAATTAGAGTCAGGAGTTGGCAATCCTGGCATCCAATTAATGAAACGAGATTGGAGGTGTGGGTTAGAGCTACTTTGACTTATAAAAAGCACTCAAACATTTTGAGTTTGCTATTCACAAGAAGATTCTGCTGACGAGGACCATGCCTCGCGAAAAGGAGATCTCAGAAGACCTACGATAAAAAATTGTTGATTTGCATAATGCTGGAAAGGGTTACAAATTTCTCAAAGATCTTAGATATTCATCTGTCCACAGTTGAGGCGATTTAGTACTGTGGTGGCTATCCCTAGAAGTGATTCAAAGATGACTCAAAGGTCACACCTTCTTATTGCCATTTTGTTATTTTATTCCTCAAAAAAAAAAAAAAAACATTCTACATGAGTTACTGCAACTTTTAAATCCTTCTTATTTATTTTCTTCAAGTGATAGGTTATAAAACATTAAACTACAGATCATGTCTGTAACTTTCCTTGGGGAAAAAAAATGTATCAAAGGAGAGTGTAATCTAGAGTCTAATCTACAACCTCTGCTTGTTATGGATACTGGTGTATCAGCTTTTCAGGGCAAAAGATGACAGACTGAACTGCAATAACTGCGGTTCATGGCAGGGAGTGGAAACAGACAAAAGCTCAGGCCCGTAGCCAAGTGTAGATGTAAAGACCTCTGTTTATCTGGCATGTTGGGAGGTGTCAGAACAGTGGCTCCATCCACACACCTGGACTAACATTTATCATGGTTACATTGCAATTACAGGTCTCCAAGAAAGCCAAAGTGTGAAAAGAGCTTGTGCTCCATTAGCGATCAGTGGATCACATCATTAATAGCCCTGGGCTTCGAGTGTGGGGCATCATGATGGTAGAAGGTAGGGAGTATGTCATTACTGTGGTTTTAGTAATTTTGGGTTAGTGTGCGTGAGATATCTCCATCTCACTCACAATAGTGCACTAATGTGACTCCTTTTGCAGTCAGGATTTGGAAAAAGTTCAAGAGTGACAGGCCATTCTACAAAACTGAATCTTCAGTAATTAATTGGATAAGAGGCAAATATTCTATTTCATTCAAAGCTCTGACTATTACAGGAGTCTCTCTCAATGTAAATTTTAGAAACCTTTGTGCATGAAAATCCCAGTGAGATCTGGCCATTCTCAGTTACAGAAATACTCAAACCAGCCCATCTTGCACAACAATCATTCCATTATCCAAATCACTGAGATCAAATTGTTTCCCCATTCTGATGGTTGATGTGACCATTACATGTAGCTCCTGATCCATATCTGCATGATTTTATGCACTGCACTGCTGCCACACGATTGACTGATTAGATAATCGCATGGATTATTATTGGTGCCAGACCGGCTGGTTTGAGTATTTCTGTAACTGCTGATCTCCTGGGATTTTCACACACAACAGTCCCTAGAATTTACTCAGAATGGTGCCAAAAACAAAAAACATCCAGTGAGGGGCAATTCTGTGGATGGAAACACCTTGTTGATGAGACAGGTCAACAGAGAATGGCCAGACTGGTTCGAACTTACAAAGTATATGGTAACTCAGATAACTGCTCTGCAAAACTGAGGTGAGAAGAATAGCATCTCAGAATGCTATTTTGAGGTGCAGGTTAAGGCTGTTTTGGCAGCACGAGGGGACCTACACAATATTAGGCAGGTGGTTTTAATGTTGTGGCTGATTATTGTATATGTTGGGATAAGGGATCAAATTGAATGTGACTAGGGTCTTGAAAAGTCAACAGAACAGCTGAGTGATGCTTAGCTAATGGAGACTGTGTCTTGGTGCTGGGCAAATGTGATGTGATACATTCACAATTCCAAAGTTGAACTAAAACCTGGAAAGTCTCTTGTGGACCAGAAAGTTTCCAATAGCATTAAGCCATAAAAGGATTTTGAGCCCCATAAGCGACCGAGCTAAGCCAGGCTTAATTAAGCCAGGGCATGGCAAAAAATGTCTACAAATGGACCCGTTATTGAGGGAGGAATGTTACACACTCTGGGGAAAAATACACGCAGCCAAGGCCTAATAACTGTGTGAATTACAGCTCATTGTGTATGTAAGGGAAGTCCTGCCTACAAACACAAGACAAGGTGTTGAGTTTTTCTCACCAAGAGTATGACAGAGTGGGAGCACTTCCTAATTCAGAATAAGGGCCACTGGGACATTTGCCCTGCTGCCACCCCCATCTTGCTTTTTAAAAAACTCACAGGGCTCTTATAACTTTCATTCACATAATTACCCTTGTTGCTCTGCACTCATTTCACTTGCATTCCATATTTTATCAAACTCTTTTTATTGTCAAGGCCTCTTAAAAACTCACCCACTCTCTTCTCAAACTCTCATCTCCTTCTCAAATGGAACAGCTGGACTAGCACTCACCATTTACCAGGCCTCAACATCCAGACAAAAGAGGTGAGAAAAGGTTGAGAGGAAAAAAGGAAAAGAGAGAGAGCGGAGACGACAGCTGCAACCGTTCCAAGAAAATGGCATGCGAGTACGTGTCATCGAAGCCCAGTGCTTTTACTATTAGCGTACAATTCGGGTTCCTCCGCTGAACTTCCGTGCAGCTGTTAGCCTTTCTATCACCACTCATATCTCAAAAATTTTCTTGCGGTATTTGTAAAACATGAATGGAAGTTTCTGGAAGCTTGCATTGCATTCTCTAACCAAGACTTCTGTGAGCAAATATGCCCATATATCTGGTGCACATGCAGCAGAGATTCAATATTTGAGTGAGTCTGTCTCATTCCTGTGGTTTCCAAACAATGAACATATTGAGAAAACATTGATAGGTGAAAGTTGAAATGTTTAACCTTGTGTGCTTTTTAGATGGGAGAGCCAGTGTAATGGCGCTCAGGAGTCAAAGGTGACTAAGAGCAAGAGGAAAGGACCAATTTTCTAACCTGCCACTGGCACCTGCATTTTCCTTCTTTCAGAGATGTTTTCACTAGTCATGTACTGACATTCTGCCTATTTACGTGCACAATAAAACAAGGAAACAGTACTGGCAGCAGCAGGACTTTGACTAAAATATTTGATTTACTTTTAGATTCTGACTACTGCAAATGCATAGCTCTTTGTTCTTTTTCTGGAAAGAGATCAGTGATACTGCTCTATGATTCATAGGAATGGAAGCAGTTTAACTGTTCAGACCTGTTCAATATAATGCCTGGATTAGAAAGTTAGCATTTATGTAAAAGTTCAGCATTATAAGGGATAGTTCACCTAAAATGAAAATTCTGTAATCATTTACTCACTCCAAATCGTATGACTTTTTTCCCCGTGGAAAACAAAAGGAGAAGTTAGGCAGAATGTTAGCCTCAGTCACCATTCATTTTCATTGTATCTAAAAATATGGAACACCATGAGGGTGAGTAAAAGATGACAGAATATTCCTTTTGGGGTGATATTTAACTTTATATGGAACCAATTGGCTTTAAATACACAATGTGAAACTAAAGCTAAATCTGGCATTTTATTGGTGTCTCACCTGGATGACCCGCCCTTCAGCTGTGCCTAAGCTGACCACTGTGTGATTTTGAATTGGTACCACAGCTATAGAAGTGAGAAGAACATTCCGAAACCGTCCATGAAAGTAGTCCCGACGTGGGTTGGTGCTCGTAACCTGGAGCCGGTAGCCCTTTTCATGTTTCCCACAGCCAAAGGAATCTCCCACAAAGCTCTGGCAACAAAAACCAAAACATTATTTTATTAATACATCCCTATTACACAGGCATAAATGTTTAATCTACCTGGCAAAAAGCCTAAATTCCTACTGGTGGCACATAAGAAGAATGATAAGTGGATACATTCTGCAACACTGCTGTTTTTCTGCCAGAGTTTACTGGCCTCAAGTCCACCATACCAAATGCAATTTGATGGTTAGATGCTTGTGGAAAGGAGTGACTTAGTCCCCAAACAGTAATGCTCTATCTAATTTCAGCATCTACTGTTTCATCCTGGCCAGTGCAGTTCCGCGTCTTCTCCCATGGTGCTTGGATCATCCTTGCTAAATTCTGACGGCTGTGATCACAGATGGCAAGAATTCATGGGAAACTACAAGGAACATCGGCCTTGCTGTTGCTCTGTTAGAGCTCTGATTGAGGCCAGCTTTGTTTGGCTGTGATTTCTACAACCTGTGGATTTTTGTGGCTATATTGTAGTTCTGAGGGTTTCAGAGAGACTGTATAAATTCTGAGATTAAAGAGGGCATCTTCTATTTATTTTTTTCAATTTAGAACATTATAATGTCTACTTATAATGTTACTGTAAAAGTCTATCACCAAAAAGTTTGTTTAACATGACAATTTTCCACCCTATCTCTAAACCTTGCTATTAAAAAAATGATTTTTTTCATATTTAATATTTAACGATTTCATATTTTAACAGAACAGATTCTTGCGAAAGGTATGTTTACATGTACTTAAGATATTTTATTTAGTATTGTTTTGAAATACCACTAATTACCACAAAACTACCACACTGTATGTTTTGCACGATAGATCCAGAAGACTTTCTACTTGTTAATCATTGTGCACGCACAGGTCAAAACATACGCCCATTTCAGAAAGACTAAAATTGCTTACAGCACCTTTAACCGAATCAAGTCATGAAAATCATTCCGGTTAAAAAAAAAAACTAAATGGTTTTGAATTAGAACATTTTTGTGGTTCCCAAACTTATCTAGTTTATCTAATTACAACATTCTCTTTTTATTTAAAAAGTGCTGTTTTCCATGATTTGACCCATTTAAGAGATAGTTTTGAATACAAGCTACTTGATTTCCATAGTTTAGTCAAGTTAGAGTTTACTTTAGAGGACTCAAAGTCAACTGCAATCAAACACAAAGGAACGGGGCACCCGAGGGCTACACAGTTTTCAATCTCAAAGGGTCACCGACCCAAGCATTAAAGAAGTCATTAATAATTAATGAAACCAGACCCTGGCACCACAGGCCATGACTAAAAGGCCTGTTAGAGTACAGAAATCAGGCAGTTAATGATTAACACCATGCTCACTCCAACTCTACTCAGATGGTATATTGTTTCACTATATGGTGAAGGCACCCTGACAAAAACACTAAACACATCCATGAAAGGTTAGACAGGCATAAAAATAGGAAACTGTAAAAATATTATTTAAAACTCACTAAAATTGAACATTTAAGTTTAATTGATTCAGTCAACACGCACTTAAATTGTATGAAAAAGAAGCAATGAAAGTGAATGGTGACTAACATTCTGCCTTACATCTTTTGTGTTACGCAGAAGAATGGTTTGGAACAACATGAAGGATGTACACTCAATGAGAACTTTATTAGGAACACTATGGTCCTAATAAAGTGCCTGATGTGGTCTTCTGCTGTTGTAGCCAATCCGCATCATGTTTCAACGTGTTGTGCATTCTGAGATGCTATTCTGCTCACTACAATTGTACAGAGTGGTTACCTGAGTTACCATAGCCTTTCTGTTAGCTCGAACCAGTCTGGCCTTTCTCTGTTGACCTCTCTCTTCAACAAGGCATTTCTGGCCACAGAACTGCCACTGTGTAAACTCTACAGGCTGTTGTGCATGAAAATCCCTGGAGATCAGCAGTTACAGAAATACTCAAACCAGCTCATCTGGCACCAACAATAATGCCATGGTCGAAATCACTGAGATACATTTTTCCCCATTCTGATGGTTGATGTGAATATTACTGAAGCTCATGACCCATATCTGCATGAGTTAAGCATTGCACTGCTGCCACATGATTGGCTAAATTAAATAATCACATGAATAAGTAGGTGTACAGGTATTCCTAATAAAGTGCTCTGTGAGTGTATATAATGACAGAATTTACATTTACGGTTGAACTATCCCTAAGAGTGGTGCCAAAGTTACAACTTAAGTTTGTTGCACTTTTTAAACCAATTCGAATGTAATTGGATAATTGGATAAAGTTGAAACTGAAAACTCAAAAAATAAATTGGAAAGTAGATAAATTATTGCAACAAGTTAAACACATGGAAACAAAAATTGTGTTATTCTAAAATAACGATTAAAACATTTTACTGTGTGTGCCAGGCAGGAGCAAACGTTAAGAAAGAAAAACCTTTCTCAACATTTAAAATTCACCTGCTCTCTCTCCCTCCCTCTTTTTATCCTTCTTTCTTTGCCAATGTGAGTAAGATGCATGAGTCAGTGGCATTGCTGTGTTTGCAGTTTCATTTTGAGGGCATGTCTCAAATGGAAGCTTTGAAGATGTGGAAAACAATACAAGTTGACGATAAATCAGGCTAAATGTGCGCTGAGCCCTGCTCTCACATACAGAATCTGTATACACATCCATATGAAAAGGCCAGGGAGATGGCGAAGGAGGATTACAACGCAGCTTATTCCATCCTCTGGAGGTAGAGGAGGGCTGCTGCACCAGTTGTAAAGGGGCTATTGAAGGACTGATAGAACAAGACAAGCCAAGAGAGAGAGAGAGAGAGAGAGAGAGAGAGAGACATGTAGCATGAAGCTGTAGGGGACATGGCTAGGGATATCATCACATGTGGACAAGCCAGTCTTTGATGTGTCTTCGGCTCAAGCAAGTTTGCTTTTCTGGGTTATATAAGCCCACCATGATCCATCATAACAGCCTTTTCTTGCGTAAGCATGCGTAAGAAAGCACAGTGGTTTGGAACTGATTAGTTGGGCTCTCTGGAGCCTGGCCTATCACCAGCTGAGAAAACCCATGAGAGTGAACACCTGTTGTAGGAGGAAAAAGTAGGGGTGTTATTTTCATAGCAAATAAACGTAACGTTTCGCTCTGTTTGGAGAGGAAGATAGAGGAAAAAGAAGGAACCTTTAGAAGGCAAAAAACTGCTTAGCATAGGGTTTTGCAAAGATCAAGAGTAGAAAATGAAAAACATTGGCACTGTTTTGACAAGTTTCGGATGCTGTGATTTTGAGGCTTCTCCACCAGCCTGGAGTCTGTTTTGCCATGTCTGCTGTTGTCAGAGTGGTCAAGGTTACGTCATTGAGCAGGGAGTTGTTATGAGTAGTTTTATACAAAACTATCTTTCTCATTATTTTTGGTATACTTATATTATACTACACCAAAATTATCAACTGTAACTCCAAGAGATTTCAAGCTACATCCGCCAAACTTGGCACAGACATTCTGCCTGTTCTGACTTGGGTTGGGATCTAACATCTCCTTTTGTGTTAGTAAGTCAAAAAAAGGAAATGTTAGATCCCAAATTTGGAACAGACATGAGGGTGAATCAATGATGTAAGAATTTTCATTTACGTATGAGTGAACTAATCCTTTAACTTGTTACCATGACCTCAAGGTTGAGTATATTTTGAGTATGAATCAGGAGAATGCAGAAAAATATCCTACAGCAATGTGCTATTACAGCAGAGCAAAAGACGAACGCAATGAAATGGTAGGGCCAGTACATAGCTCCTCTTTGACACATTATACAGCTCTCATAGTGTTCAGCACAATGTAGAGGTGATAGGGTTACTACGTTCCACCTTTGGTGCTTTACAGCTTTGTGGCCTTTGGCGTCACATCCAAGAGACCTTATTTGAGTGAAAGGAGATCTGGATGACCACATGTCACTTTCACACACTTTTTGTTAAGCCTCGGGCCCTGGTACAGTAGGGTCTGTTGGAATCACGTACAGTGCTATGTGCTCCTGAAGATTTCTGGAACGGTGTCGCTACACACTGCCGCACCTCAGCTGCTCCTTGACGAAAATAATGTGACTTTTGACCTAACACAGACTTCAATGATGATGTGCATGTTTATGTGTGAGATATAGAATTTGCTTATGGTGTGCTCCACCTGTGCATTTATATGGCATGTCGCAACGCAACCTGATCCTTATATTTGTGTGGCTCTCTAGGATTACTGGGTCGAGAAGGTCATTAGTCTGGGGAGAATTAGAGAAGCTGACAATAATTTGGGATTAGAGGCTGGCAGTCAGCATGCAGTGGGTCGGGCCCTGGTGCCTGTCTGCTGGTTTGTTAATACCTGTGGAAGTCTCCAAGAAAATTTGAGGAGACTATTGTACAGTCAAATTCACACCTGGCTTTTGAACAGAAATGTAGATTAAGTCACTATACACTCACAAATCAAATAATTATTTCTACCACTCTTTCCTTCTCTCTGTCCCCCTCTAGACTCCGTCTCTCAACCCAGCAGTCAAGTGATCTGTCAGCAGGGAGCTTTGCTCCTCACTAGAGTTTCCATCATGGAAACAATACATAGTCCAGTTCAGCCACTCATATGTTTGCTAAAAACTTCATCAGTTTATTCAACTGCTCACAGTTAAATCCCTGCTTGTCTTGCAATTTGACCACTTGTTGCTGCATGTTATGAGATAATTTACTCAAAAGGCACTATGATTAATATGCTTGGAACAAACAAGTGAGACAAAATATCCTTCTGGCGCAAAGTCATTCATCAAACTGGAATTGTTATTAAATTGCAATTAATCAAAGAGATTTGTTAAAACAACAAAGCAGGATTAATAACTTCAGTTCCCACTGGACAGAATACTTGATTGTTTTTCATAGTTCCTATGCAGTTTAATGTGCCATAAATCACAGTTTAGGTCAATGATACATGAGTTACATCAACAAAAATAGTGACAAGCAATATATCTATAGGGGTCGTACACAGCGAACGTGTTTTTGCATCCACCTATACTGTTTAAAAAAAAATGTCCCTATGTAAAAATGTGCTAGATGGACATCTATGACCATTGCACCATACTTCACTGTTTTTTCAGCATCTTACACAGGGGCACCATATTTTAGATTTCGTGTTGGGTTACAAAAAAACCTTACATTGTTAAAAATGCATCTCAAAATACCTGCCTTCTGCTCCATTCTTGGTGCTACGTCCAGCTTTTTTAGTACAAAGATGCATTCTGTGTAAACGACCACTCAGGCTTGACTGCTGTCCGAATTAAGTGTCTATTTAAAAAAAGCAAGACAGAAGAGAGAACTATTGCTCTAGTGACTAACACTGAAATATATTTATGGATGTGCTTATGAACCATGCACATCCATTCAATTAGATAAACTGACAAAAGAAAACAGGGGATCATTTAGTGTGGAGTCCATTCCAGAGACCCGGTCTGTCATTATTTACTTCTGCAGCATGGATCTATTCAAAGCATTAGTGGAAACACACATTCATTAAACCAGACAAGACGAACATGCTCACAAGCATCCCTCCTGCTGCTACAGTTCAAAATTATGATGTGAAAAAAATCTCCACCCTTATGTAAGGAGCATGGATCTGATAAAAGGGTAAAGAGAACAACTTTTAAACTATGAAGCGTAAAAACCCTTTAAAAGATCAAATCCAGCCCTTTATGTAAGAGAGGGGCAGCAGAGCGATTAAATGCCTGGTTTGCAGTTGGCCAGAATAATAAATTCCAATACAGACTGTAAAGGCTGCTTTTCTGTGATGATCTTATGGTTCTTCATATGCCTGAGAGAGCAAACCATGCCTCTGACAGGACAGATCAGACACAAGCCTTTTTATTCTTATTTTGAGAGCTGTTTAAAGGGTTTTGCAGAATTTCTGTTTCATAATCCTGCTAATTTATTTTTCGCCGGTGACATTCTACTGAGAACTTTGCTACAAACAAATGTCCTTACACTTGTAAAAAAAAAAAAGAAAAACCTTAAACTGAAGATGAGAATGAACATGCCAATACTGAAAATTTAGAGTATTTTCAATACTGTAAAAATAATCTGATATATAGCTATATATGAACATACATATAAAATTATAATTTATATGTGGGCATGTACATATTTACAATTCCACTATTTTAATGACATATTATAAATGTGCAAACAAAATAGAGAATATATTGTTTCACACCACGGTCACAGTAGGCAAATTCAGACACTGAAATGGGCAGGATATGGTGTCATGCTTAAGGGCTTCTGGTTTTAATTAATAATAAATCACAAATAACAAATAATACAATGAGAAAATACACTCACTGAGCACTTTATTAGGAACAATATGGTCCTAATAAAGTTTCCGACGTGGTCTTCTGCTGTTGTCGCCCATCTGCCTCAAGGTTCAACGTGTTTTGCATTCTGAGATGCTATTCTGCTCACTATAATTGCACATACAGGTTATTTGAGTTACTGTAGCCTTTCTGCCAGCTCAATTCTCCATTGACCTCTCTCATCAACAAGGCATTTCCGTCCGGAAAACTGCTGCTCACTGGATGTTTTTTGTTTTTGGCACCATTCTGAGTAAACTCTAGGGAGTGTTGTGCGTGAAAATCCCAGAAATACTTAAACCAGCCTGTATGGCACCAACAATAACACCATGGTTGAAATCACTGAGATCACATTTTTGTCCCCATTTTAATGGTTGGGGCGGCTGTGGCTCAGGTAGTAGAGCGAGTCGGCTGCCAATCGCAGGGTTGGTGGTTTGATTCCCGGCCCACACGACTCCTCATGCCGAAGTGTCATTGGGCAAGACACTGAACCCCAAGTTGCTCACAATGGCAGGCTAGCGCCTTGCAGGTGTATGAGTGTGAGTGTGAATGGGTGATTGGGACACAGTGTAAAGCGCTATATAAGTGCAGACCATTTACCACGGTTGATGTGAACAATAACTGAAGCTCCTGAGCCGTATCTGCCTGATTTATGCATTGCATTTGATCTTCTATTGGTCAAACGTCTTCTCGTCAACCTAATTTGCAGGTCATCATGCTTGAACTTTGGTACGCAGTGGAATGTGAAATTTCTTCGAATGAGCTTGAGTTTCTGGTCTTCCATGTTCACATATTCTTTATATCAGTGAAAACCATACATTAACATAATACGTGTTTTACATGTATTGCCATTCTTTAGTTTTCTGTATGGTATATGATTAAATCCTTGCGTTAATTATTTTCTGTGCATTTGAGCAAAAAACACACACAGCGTACAAAAAATGCTCTGAGCAAAGATCAAGGTCTTTACTTACAAAATACCTTCTTTCTGCCAAAAACACAAGGGCATGAGTACACATTAAATTCTGTCCTTCGTAGTCATCATATTTCTCATTACTATGATTCAAAGAAAGCAATCAGGTGTTAGTCAGTCAGTCACATTTATTTATATAGCACGTTTAAAACAACAACAACTGTTGGCCAAAGTGCTGTAAAATTAAACTAGTTAAAAAGTAAGGTATGTATTACAAGAATACCAGAACAACATTCACAAAAGGAGATAAAAACAATACAGAAAACATTAAAAGTAATGTTACAATTTCAATGTATCAAATGCTAAAACAAACAAGTGCGTTTTAAGAAGTGATTTAAAATCATCAACAGTTGGAGCAGACTTAATATGTAAAGGCAACTTATTCCAAAGCCTTGGTGCTGCAACTGAAAAGGCTCGTTTTCAGGTGGCATCCCTGTTTATAACACACTAATGCAACAAATAGAAACAAATAATCAAGCATGGCAGGAGTCTGTAAAGAATACAGTAGAACAATGCATCATTGTGCTATCTTTTTGTATTTACAAAACAACTTGAAGTTAGGAAGTTGGCATCTCTTTTTATTGCCTTTTTTTATTATTCAATAGCAAGATCCCCTATCTCATTTGTAACTCATTTGTCCTCCTGTTTAGTTGAGCAGTATTTTTAATTTGACTCTGTTAAATTTTAATTTAACTGTAGTTAAATACAGGTTCATAAACACTATAGACCTTGATTCTGTTTCCATACACACCAACATGCTGATAACAACCAAAAATCAGTTTATTCCAAAAATCTGACAATGCAAGAAAGGTACATTTACATGAGACTTCTGCCATCTGGATATTCTCTGCTTTTGACTGCAAAATGTAAACAGACATGCACAACTCACTTCCATTGTAAGTGCCTCACTGTAACCCAGATTTGTGTTTTTTTTAAGAAAAAGAAGGGCTAGTTAAAATGTATTTTTTGTGGTAATGGACATTACACCACAAATGCTGTTGATTGAGCTTAAATTATATTGAATATGCCTTTAATGCTCGACCGATAAAGGTTTTTAAATGGTTGATTCTTAAATGATCACATTTGGTCCCCCCAATCAAGAATATGTGATTATATCCAAGGTAAAGTAAACTTTAGTTTTACTTATAATATGTGCACCACATCAAATATCCCCTCTGTGCTCACAATGCTTTAACACTCTGCCTTGACTGACATTTTAAGACCATTCCATTAGCTGACCAAACATTGTGCGTTATGCCCCACAAAACTCACAAGTCAGGTATCAGGTAAAGCTTGTTCCCCTTTGACGGGGCGATCACACAGGCTGTCTACTGAAGGATAAGCCTAGAAATATCTGACTGACACGCTGAATGAGGTGGAAGGGAAGCCGTAGATAAGCTCTTATTTGCAGTGCATTGTTGAGTTCTCAGCAGGTGATAAAGCAGAATAGTTCCTTGCCAATACAATCCGTTCCATTACTTAAGCACACAATCATTCAGTCTACATCCCATGGATCCATTGTGCTGGTATTAGCACCACGGTGACAGTAGTGAAGGGTAAGGGCTCTTTTGACATAGCAGGGGAGTTTCAGGCCTAGTATACCCCCAAACGTTTATTTGTGGTCCCCACTGTGTAGGCCAAAACAATTAGTAGAGGGTCTTTGAACTGCACCAAACAAATAGTCTGGATCGGTCAGCTTCAGTCGTTTAGCAGTGTGGGCTGATAGAATATCCGACCAGACCGGTCCTCATTAAACGCTTCAGCGGATATTTGTTTACACCTGGTAAGGATCCCTTTAAATTTATAGGAGGTGGACAATTTTTGTTATTTAACAAACCCTCATACTCACAGACCTGGAGAGCAGGAAATTACCACAGAGACTAATAAATTAGGAAGTGGAGGTATGGCGAAAGCCAGAGATAGATCAACATGCCTGTGGGTCACTGACTCATCACTCTCACCAGAGCAATACTTTCCTTCATCTGCCACTTACACATGTTTGCAAATTATGCCCAGAGAACAACAACAAGTATTTTAAGCCTGAAGGCTGAATAAATGTTGAATATGGGCCAGATACCTCAACACCAAGCTGTGGTGCAATAAACCTGGTGTAAACAGTTGAGTACTAGCCAATCGTATGTTTGTTTGTATGGGAAGACCCTCCCAAAGCACAGATTGTGAGTGCAGGCATTTATCAGTTATGGTTGTATGCTTATTTGCTTTATGGGAGTATTTAAGACATCAACATATGCATTAGAGTTGGAAAACAGTCAATTGTGGACTTGGAAAACAAGCTAATTACAACAGGAATTATAGCAGAGAGAAGTTGAAGTCAGCCAAAAAAAGATCAGGACAAATCCCCAAAAGTGCTTACCTCCATGATGGAGATGAAATAAGAGGTCGACCGAGAGTGGATTTTACTGATACCGATAACCAAGTTGGTTAGTACCTGCTGATAACTGATTAATCAACCGATAGTTTTTTAAATTGATCCTGAATGAAAAAAAATAAACACTCAAAGTAAAATAGTGCTGAACTTTATTACAAAAATAAACTGTACTGACTGAACCATGAAAATGTATTGTACTGCTTTAAAATAAATAAATATATAAATATTTATATTAGGGCTGTCAATCAATAAAAATCTTTTTATTCGAATTAATTACACAATGCCCGATTAATTAATCGCATATACAAATATTTGCTGAGAAAGCCCCTCATATAACAATAATTCAATATATAATGATGAAATAATTATATATAGTTATATTTAAATATGATATATATATATATATATATATATATATATATATATATATATATATATATATATATATATATATATATATATATATTCAGATAATTAAAATGCATTACAATCTTGTGGCAGAAGAGTTAATCATTGATAAGACAATACAAAAAACAGCTTTAGAATACAATGTATTGTTTTTTACCATATTATTGATCATAAGCCAATCATTGGCATACAGTTCACAGCAATCCATTTCACAAGTGAATTTGTCAATCAGTTCAGGGCTTGTTTAAGGACCCATCAATTTCAACAAGCATCAGACATGCTTGTGTAGTGTCTCGGGTGCGTTGCATTATAAACATAAGATTTTTAGGTCACTGAGTCAAATTAAATATAGTTTAATACTTAGAACACATCTTGAGATTCCTTAGTTCAAATTTGCGCTCCATCAAAATTCTTGAATGCAAGAATGTAACGAATGACACATGATTCCAAGTTGAACATCTTTCCTGACAAAGCATTTAAACAACTCATTGCTTAATCTGAGAAACGCTTATAAGAGAGCAAGATGCATGGCCTAAGACCTCCACCAAATGTAAGGGGCTGTTCACACTGAATGCTTTTGTAACCATCCACTTGTTTTTCTATGTAAACACGCTAGACAAACGTATTTTTTCCCCTTTGTTTTTGTTTATTCAGCATCCCGTGCAGGATTGCGGTTTTTTAGATGATACTAAATAACATTAAAAGCATATTTAGACACCTGCTTTTTGTTCAACTGTATTTGTTGCGCTGTCTAGCCTTTTTTAGCGCAAGAATGTGATTGATCTGAAGTCGTCTTATTACAGTGAGGATAAAAAACTTTAATTTAAATCAGGTGCGTTTCTGATTTGTTTATACGTTTCTCTCGGCTGCATGAAGACATTTCTCATGTCACTAGCTTTAAATATGCAACTTAGCTGGCTAACAAATGCATAAACATGACCAGCTGGATATAAACTAATTTTGGAAGGACTTTATATATTTTTGCCACATTGTTCCAACCGCTTGAGGTTAGCTTTAATGTCAGCATCCCCTGAGCCTTATCGGCAAACATATTGATGTTCTCTACAAATGCAGCATCTAGTCAACAAATTAATTACTTTATAATGGTATGACAACATGTACTGTAGTGTCCTGTATACATACCTTATCATTGTTTTAAATCCTGTTTTAAATCTGAGGTGTTCCACTCCATGCAGATTGTAGTCTCACGTGTCAAAATAAACACCACAACTATTTTTATTTCGCATCTAGAGGCCGCTCTCATTCTATATAATGACAGCGGACCCTTTCCAGCCGCTCCAGCACTGGACGCAATGGGGAAAAACTATCGGTGTGGATTTTTGCCAATAACCGCTAGCTTCAGAGATCTGTTTTCAGTTCAACCAATATATCGGTCGTCCTCTAGATGAGAGGTTTTTGCACGTTGATGCCAGCTGTCCGGTCTCCACTGGCTACCATTATGGTCCACAGTCATGCAGGTTTCCCGCCAAGGCAAAGCTGCCAACATGAACTCACTGCAGGGGCTTGACATTTTGAGAAAACACACAGCTGTACACATCCACCTGTCCCCTAGTCAGAGCTGTTGAACATGTGTGTGTGTGTGTGTGTCTGCTTTTGCCAGCACCGATTCAGGGTGACTTATTTCCTCAGTACAAACCACAATTCACCCATATAAAATACATTTCTCTTCCATACATACTCACAGAAAACCCAACAATGCAAGCAGCTTAACTATGCTTTTTTCAAGAGACATGGGGAGGCAGGACACAACAAGTGCCGTGTCTTTCAGCATTGTTTTGTGTCCTTGCATCAAGTCACCTTCCAGAGCTGAGCTTGTAACTTATAAACAATCTAGGTTTGGTCATGTCTGCACAAACACATCAGGATACGGGCACAAACAGGCCATGGCACGCATTTATATATACGTGCCAAGTACAGCACATTAGTAAAACACCCTGTCCTTACATAATGAAAACATACAATAATGCGCTGCAAGATTGAACTTTCCATAAACTGAGTGTGATTTATTTCTCTAAGAGCTCGACTATCTGATTTACATTGATATTTGGTTATGCACCGCAGTAAAAACAAAAGATGTGGGAAAATGTTTACAAAGCAAATTTTAAGCATTGATTTAATGTATATTCATTTAGCCACAATGGCTGTAATAATTAAAAAGGTTGTCGATCAAAACTCCCTCTTCAGGAATTATATTCCAGTCTGCAATCAGTCAAGCTTCAGATTCAATTTTAAAATAATCAGCATATGCCAGTTGTTCCCCTGATCAATTATAATCTAATGATAATTTTGACCTTAAATGTGGCTGTTTGTTATTGCTGGTCTCAAGTGTCCCCCTCCCTATGCACTAGGCTTGTTGGGGTGGTTCCAACTGTGACATATCCACAGTATGCCTCCATTATTCCTAACAATAAGGACTATATTCTGTCTGCTTTATTGACGAATATTGCAGAGCAAAAGCAGACTGGTGGATCAATAATTTTGAAAGAGTGGGTTGATGTCTGAAAGCTGTGGTGTCTTTCCCTCGAAGGGCAAGAGTCTATTACGGACTTTGGCAATTTATCTGATATGATATTTAAATAACTATGGCTCCACATTAACAATAAAACAGGACAGCAAACCCAAATTCAATCAAAACAAAAGCACATTACAATGTCCGATATCGTCTAGGTTACTGTTGTAACCTCCAGGGAACGAGAAGTTGTGTCGAAGAAGCGACAATAGGGGTCTCTCTTGAGATCCTTGCGCATCTCTGAACTTGAGAAAAGGCCAATGAGAAATTGGCAGACAGAATTTGCATGTCCCGCCCCCGGACATACAGCTATAAAAGGAGGGAAATGCATCTGTTCATTCAGGAATTTGCCTGAGGAGCCGACAATGAGGTTCAGCCTTAACAGTGGCTCGGTTCAGTGACGTGGCCGGAAGGACACAACGTCTCATTTCCTCCATCAGGGAACGGAGGTTACAACAGTAACCTAGACGTTCCCAGTCTGTCCCTCACTTCGACGTTATGTCGAAGAAGCGACACTAGGGGTCCAATTTTAATCACGCCATGCTCTGAACCATGTACGTGCACTGCTGACACAGGTGCGGGCAGGCAGTTGCGTGCCAAAATGACAAGCCGTATCAGATTGTCGTACCCTTCCCCAACGCCCCATAAGATCGTCATAAGCTTCTGGTTCCCTACACCCCGATATGGGTGGAACAAGGCGACGTGCCAAGCATGGGAGCAAGCCGTGCCTTTTCTCTCTATATGTCTTGCATAGAGTTAAAGTGGCTGGGGCCATCTTAATGCTATAACACGCAACAGGGAAGGCGTTCTTTCCCAATTCCTATTCTTTCAGGGGGGAAAGACCCTGCAGAGACCACACCTGCCCAGGCTGAGAGAGGTAAAGAGTGGTGAAATACATCAGATGGGATTTTATGTCGGATGTGGAGAATGGCGCGGTGGTAGATCCTACCTCTTTGGGAGGGAGGAGTTGCTACAAACACAGCGACCGGGGGGCAGTGAGGACTGCCCAAGGGAGACGCGGGTTCGCTCACAAGGGGACCGTACCGTGGAAAATACACACAGGGGGACAAGTCCACACGAGGGCTCGACCTGTGTAGCACCTATTCCAGTACAGAGTAATTTGAGTACTTGTAGTGGGTCTGATCGGGGAATTCCTCCGCTGAATTCGTGGACCAGAGGGCTAGGGAGGAATCATCCAGGGAGCCGAGTTAGTGGGATCTCCTGGGAAAAGATATTACCTTAGTGGAGGGAAAGGGCGCTAGGTGCAAGCGGTACACCCGTTCAGTTGTTACCGTGTTCTACCATCTCAGACATGACAAAACACAGGATGAAACCGACTCAACCCTGAGATTGTAAAATCTCGTAAAGGTATTGGGTGTTGCCCAACCTGCTGCTCTGCATATGTCTGCTAAGGAGGTGCCTTTGGGCAGTGACCACGAGGATGCCACACTTCTCATCAAGTGTGCCCAAACCCACAAGGGGGCAGGCACCGCTGCGGAGGACGCCATATGCCCCAGGAGCTTTCTTGGGTACGATGAAGTAAGGGCTGTAGCAACCCTTCTTCATCTCGGCTGGAGGGACAGGCACTATCGCGTCTTTGGGTAAGAGAGTCACGGGGGGGGCATGCCTGTGAGCCCAGACCCGAGGAACCAATCATCCAGCCGCAAAGGCTGTGGGGAGGATGAAGGGTTCCAGTCCAACCCCACACTGACGGCAGCCCGGGAAACATGTCGGCCATCTGGGCGTCAGCCTCTGACTGGGCGTGCTGACCCGAAGGAAGCCCAATCGAGTCTTCCACGTCAGATGCCGGAACAGTCTCAGATGCAGCGGCGAGCTCATCATCCAGCTCAGGGGGCTCAAGAGGATGGCGAGCTGCTGTCACCCCGAGCCCGGGCGGAAGTCAACGAGCGTGTCGGGGGCGGGTGGTTCGTGGGGATGTACCCAGCGAAACCGAGCCTGCTGCCATCCCCAAATCGGCAGCCGGGTCGTCCTCAATCCCGTGGGAAGAAGGAGCGACGTGGGGGGCGGCTGGAGTGGCATTCCTTTTTAGGAAGAAAAGACACGACCGCAAAGTTGCCATGGTAAGGTTCTCGCAGTGAGAACACAAACCATCCACAAACACTCCCTTGGTGTGATCACGGCCCAGACACACGAGGCAGCGCCTGTGACCATCAGGAGTGGAGAGAACTCGACCGCATCCAGGAACTACACAGGGGCAGAAGGGCATCTTTATAAAGATGTGTCCTGAAAAGGACGTTCAACGTCGCTGTGTATTGCTCTTTTAGAGAATCAAACTCTTTTACAATATTCCCTTTTAAACAGCGCTGTCAAAGCACCCAGGGGCAAAGCTGCACTGCCGTGCAGAGAAGGAGAAAGCAGGTGATATGCACCGTAGGTCCAACAGCATAAGCTCTTAGAGATGAGGTGAACAGTTTTGTGAATCGCAGCTCGTTGCTCACACAACCGGTTGGCTCCGAAGAAAATTTCTGAATGAACAGACGCATTTCCCTCCCTTTATACCTGTATGTCTGGGGGCGGGACAAGCAAATTCTGTCTGCCAATTTCTCATTGGCCTTTTCTCAAGTTCAGAGATGTGCGAGGCTCTCAAGAGAGACCCCTAGTGTCGCTTCTTCGACACAATGTCGAAGTGATAGACAGACGGGGAACCAATGTTTCCACAGGCAAAGGCAAACCTGCTTGAGCCTGGTTTGTAAAATCAGTAGTCTAAGCACAATTTTTTTTTTAATTACCATGTCTCTATATGATGTAATTGTTTTACAGCACTGTGTAAATTGCCCCTTCATGAGATGATAAGTCAGACTCTGCATAACATATGCTACTGGTATCATAACTCCCAGTAATGGCACAATGATTTACCATCAGCCTTTACACACTAAGAGACACACACACACACACACACACAACAAATAAATATTGTTTTCCCACATCTTGCCTTGTCATCTCAAAAGATGCCTGGATCCTTTAAAGCTACAAGTAAACACTCCTTCCAAGTTGCCCAAGAAAATACTTTCAAACAGACTTGTGAAAAAGTATAGAACCAGAGTTAACTTTGAGCAGTTAAGATCCACATAATAAAAATGTTTAAAATATCTGAGTGGAGTCTGTAGCACTTCTGCCATAATAAATGACTGAATGCACTTTATAAGTTTGGACAGATAAAGTTCAGGGCACTGAAACACGTAAAACAGGCTGGAGATCTGGTTGTCTCCGGGAAAAGGCCAGAAGCACCGGTCTGGCCGATATGAACTGCTAAAGTACAAAGACTGTTAGAGACAGTTGAAGAAACACCTGCTGGGTACTGGTCTTGGCTTCCCCGCTGTACATACTCTGATAAGACAACAAATGCAAACTGAAAAGTTCAGAGAACAGTCAACATGATTTATGTTTGTTAAACAAGCCTGCTCTTACAGACCTCAAGCAAACACCCTATAAAGGGATAGAATAAAAAAAAAAAAAAAAATACAATTCTGTCATCGTTTACTCAGGCCAACGACAATGATGCTTTAGACCTGTCAATCATTTTGCATGTTCTCAAAGTGTTGTAGTTGCAGCAAATTATTGAGATCTTACTGTCATTTTTAAGGCATGTTGTTCATAACAGTTGTCAGTTGAGGGCACTATTTTGCTGCTGTTGTTTTTAACAATAAAAACAATAAAGCTCATGTAGTATCTTTGGAGGGCAGGTTTTGGAAAGAGTGGGCATGGCTAATCCAACGGCTCAGTCATGTGGAAGTAGAATGGCTAAAATTGATTGTAACAAGTAAATAATACAAACTTTTATTCAGCACAACAGCACCCTTGCTTGTGATACATTGGTTATTTTTTATGATTATTATTAATATTACAACAGAGAATATTACATTTTACTATATTGTATTTTCCTGTTGCTATTTCTTCCATTTCAGGCATGTAGCCTTTTTGTTGAATTATGATTTTGTTTTATACGTGAGCTTTTATTTGATGTGTTTTTATTTGATGATAAAAGCTTAACTTCTTCTGACAGTTAAACAGTTTGCTACATGGCCCAGTGTCGTTAAATCGTTAAAGCACAAATGCTGTGATTTAATTAAATAAATATTTTGTGCTGTCAGTCAACTACCGCATAATTTTTGTAGTTAATCACGAACGTTTTGTCAAAGTGCATTTACTTCCATCTTAGGAAAGAAAACAAAACATTATGTAACAGGGGCCTGGGTAGCTCAGCGAACATTGACGCTGACTACCATCCCTGGAGTTGCGAGTTCAAATCCAGGGCATGCTGCCAGGTCTACTAAGCAACCAAATTGGCCCAGTTGCTAGGGAGGGTAGTGTCACATGGGTAACCTCCTCGTGGTCGCGATTGGTGGTTCTTGCTCTTAATGGGGTGTGTAGTAAGTTGTGCGTGGTTCGTGGTTCGCTTCCGAGTCTCCAAGGTGTCATGCACAATGAGCCACGTAAGATGTGCAGATTGACTATCTCAGAAGCGGAGGCAACTGAGACCTGTACTCTGCCACCCGGATTGAGGTGAGTAACTGCGCCACCACGAGGACCTACTAAGTAGTGGGAATTGGGCATTCCAAATTGGGAGAAAAAAGGAGAAAAAAAAAATTATAACAAAAAATATGTAACAATATAATCCTTTATTAACTTTTTCCAAAGCCTTCCACAGTATCTACACAGAAATGCACTTAAATGTCACCAATTCAAGTAACAAAATGTTTGCCAAGGTTGAAAGAACTATTTTCCCCATAGGATGCATATTCATTGCAATAGGCAATAAATCTCTTAAACTGTCATCCTCCACAATATTAATCTGCCGGTAGACTGTGGCTGATCCACTTTCCTACAGCAATCATGAAGCTGCGTTCATGATTTGTTTCAGAGCATCAACAGCATTGCAGACAAAAACATCTCATATTGTGTTTTGGTGATGGTTAAAATTTGGTGTGCTTCTGTGATAATTAAAATGCACCTTACATAGGCTGAAAAATACTTGATTTCTATCACAAATCCCATCTGGGCTTGTTTGGTACATCAAATAGCGCTAAGTCCTCCTGTCTCCATAATTTTATCAATGACAGAAAGGCACTGTCAGAGATTCTTTTATTTCTGAAATAACATCCTCCACGGCTCTATCATGAGAGAGATCATAACAGTCAACAGCGTGTTACGACCTGTGCTGGGTAAGTTACTCTAAAAAAGTAATTAATTAGTAACTACTAATTACATTTTCCACAGTGTAATTCGAATAGTGTACTAATTACATCTGAAAAGTAATTGCATTACTTATTACTAATTACTTTCTAAAACCCTTAACAACCTCAACCAGATGAAAAATACAAGGACAGACATTAAACTTTTCTTTTAATTCTTTCAAATAAATCAAATAAAATCAAATTAATTATTCATGAACTGGCCAAAAAATTTAATGAGGCTGCATTAAATTAGAAAACATATATATTAGATGATAAAGTTCTATATTAAATTCACTATTGTTTTATATAGAACTGTTCTATTGTCTATACAGTATTTAACACAATTACATCAGAAGTAACTGTAATTAAATTACTGAAAAATTAAGAGTAATCCCTTAATTAACTTTTTTTATTACAGTAATTAATTACTTAGTAATGTTACACCCAATACTGGCTACAACAGTACTGTCCATAGAATGTCTATGGGACTGCAGCGTTATGCTATTTTATACTAAGCTTGTAGGCTCCCGTTGGCGCATCCATGTTATAAATCCAGGTGGACACTATAAAAAGGTTCTGCCTTTCACACCAGTGTTTATGCTGTATTAACGGTAAATATGTTAATCGTGATTAAGAAAAATAACATGTTACATTTTTTTAATTAATCGCAAACTTTAATGCGTTAATTCTTACAGCTATAATAAATATATAGTCTACATGTTCTGCATGCTTCACAGTGGAATAGAGCTCTGCCTTGTCATTTCATAAAACGAAAATGATTCTTAATGTATGTGGAGTTTCCAGTGTATGTGTGGCCAGCTTCACACATTAATTTAAAGCATGCAGCTCATACGGACTAAGATCGCTGCCTTTCGCGGTTTAATAATCACACTAGGACATATCATGATCTTAATTTGATTCATTGTCCATTTCGGTGTAAAAGCAATAACGCAGCACTAGCGTGTGGACATTTGAAAGCAGGTGTGTGTCAGTCAGACAGTGTGCAGGTATTGGATTGGTATCGTGACATAAAAAAAACTAAACTAATATATCGGTTTTACCAATTAATTGGTGCCAACAGCTGCCAATCGTTTATTAGCAAAAAAGTATGCTGATAGTTTCCAATATTTCTTTTTTGTTATTTCAAAATGAAAGTCTCAGGCTTGTTTATACCTAAAAGTTCTGCGTTATGAACCAAATCTTAATTTTCTGGTTGAACAAAGAACTGCATCTGGGATTTTGTTTATTTTGGACTCTGACTTTGAACATAGTAAAGAAACTATAAGACATATTTTTGACATTCTATAAATCTATTAAAAACAAATCTCTGAAGATTAATTGCTTATTGGCCTTTCCCACCACCTTAGTTATCGTTATCGGCAAAATCCACTATCCAAAATCCAATTTGAATCGAATTATGACCAAATTTCAGATTTCACAGTGCATCTTAATCGTTAGGTAAAGAATTGCAATCAAATTGAATCACTGTCAGAGCAAATATTTACACCCCTATTGACTACAAAAGTAAACTGATTGTTATGCAAGAAATGAAGTTCATACTTCAGTTCAAAAGAGAAAAATGTGTGTTTTAAAAACAAAGCAATAAAAGGACATGATGAGGCTAGTTTTATTTTTGGCTTTCCCCACTTTCTCCACTCATCCGCCTGGCCCATGTTGTTCTGTCTGTTCAGTCACGTCAATTTGATTGAGTAGTTTTGATCATCTGGGTATCTTTGTATTCTTTGGCTTTATGTATTCAGATATATATTCTATGTACAGAAAATTAACTACTTACCATGCATATCTGTGGGATGTATGTGCTTAGTGACAAAGTTTTATGACTATGTTTTGTACTGAACTCAGGGAAGTATCAGCCCTGCAGTTATTGACGGGCCCCTCAGGGAGTCATCAGCAGTTAAATTCATGTCATTTATCGATCGGCATGATTTACCGATTGATCCAATGAATGGTGATGGATGAGTAAAAAAGATGAGAAGGGTCAGTGATTTATGATAGGCAGAAGATAAAGGCTAGCAACTGGGCTGACAAGGAGTCAGAATTGCTCTCTGATGGCCAGTGTTTTGAAAGGGTCAGCAAATATCTTGTAAACAGTAGTTTACTAGATGTTGCAAAATGGTACATTCACTAAATGACAAGACACTCTTGTAGCTTAGCAACAATTGACTGCTGATAATATATGGTTTGTTTACTTTGTTCACCCAAAATTTAATTTCTGTCATCATTTACAACAGCATGTTGTTCCAAAGCCATTTTTCTTCCGCAAAACACAAAAGGAGATAATTAGGAAGAATGTTGTCCTCAGTCACCATTCACTTTTATTTTATGAAAAAGATAAGCAATGAAAGTGAATGGTGACTGAGGACAACTTTTGTGTTCCACGGAAGATAAAAAGTAATATAGGAGACATAAGTTTCATTTATGGGTGTATTATCCCTTTTAAATAATTGTAAGTTCTTTCCCTCTTACCTGGTTGTAGGTTTTCTCTTCTGATCCTGTAAAGTGGTAGAGCTTCCTTGTGTAACCCTTCTGCATGAAATCCCTGAAGAAGTTATTGATGTCCGTGATAGAGATAAGGCACACTGCAGAGCTCGCTGTGGGGTCTGGCGAATCGGGCTTACTGCGGGCAAAGGCAGCAAACAGCACGTCCTCACCCTCTTTCAGGCCCATCTCTTGCTGAAAGTCATAGCCGACTTTGGCAACATGTGCGGCCTGGAGGACATTGAAAACCAGCTGTGCTGAGCGCTTCTTTCTCCTTCGCTCTGAGTAAATGCACTCGAAGGGCATTTCTACGTATCGTAGTATCTCCGGATCTGACGAGCACATGCGAACAATTCGTGTGTGAAAGGCATTCAAGCTCCCACCTTCCTGTTGGACAGTGAGGAAATATGCATATGGGCCACTCTGAAAGGAGTAAACATAGCGCAGGGGGTAGTTCCCGCGCAAATCTGGAGCTAAGTCCATGTAAGATTGCTCAGAAAAGAATTCAAAGCCATCTTGAGTCTCCTTCATCTTTCTAACCGAAATAGTGTGGTGCAGAAAGGTGCTGGTTGGGTCAAGAGGTTCTGAGTTCGCAACAAAGAACCTCACCACGCCACTACTCATCACGTTGAGGATCTGAGTGCCTGAGACCCCGGCCAGGCAGTCTGGACAGCCGTGACTTCCGCCTTCATTCTTCTTTGTATACATGCAAGTTACCTCCGCATCCAAGGGACCATCCTCTAACACGTGACGGCTGCAGACACCATTCCCAACTGAGCCACAGCTGAAAAGTTCAAGATCATAGAATGTCTCCATCAGCAGTGCCATGTTGGTGTTGTTAGTGTTAAGGGGTATGTCTTTGCAACCATCACATGGACTTGCCGCCTTGCAGTCTGGACTCTCATGCACTGGTCCGGTTTTATACTCCTGTATCTTCTTTAGATGTTTTGACAGGGTGTAGAGCTTGTTGACGGCACCTATGTACACAGTTCCATTGAATTCCAACAGCTTCTGGATAGGAGTGTCAGACACAAATTGAGGGAGGTCATAGGTCACCGAGAGGTTGAGTTTGGAGCTTTCGATTTGTTCTTCACATTGACTTTTCAAGCCCCACCACAGCGTCTGAAGAATGACTAGGATGCAAGTGGTATCACAGTAGTTTATTCTCATCTTTGTTTCTCTGCTGAGTAAAAAGAAAATGGAAATCAGTTGTGACAGACAGTGCATACCAAACATTTTTTTCCCTTTGAATTTGCACCATCAATAAATATTCTGCAGCTCCAGTGTATTATAACAGTGGCTTCAGACATTTGTTTGAGCATATCAAAATGAATAGCATACTAAAAAGACTTCTGGTAATATTCTATATATAGAACCCCTTAGTGCATGATACAAAGACACAAAAGCTTTTTGGACTTGTGACTGAGACAAGCTACTCTGGACAAATGACATTTGTAAATCACAACCACACACACCGCAATAACAATGATATCACTAGTTTGTGCATTGTAGTGGCATTTATTGAGCACCATAAGCCTCAATAATTCACCACTCACTTTGTATGACCAAGCCATGGATAAAAGAAAGAGGGAAACAATAAATGGGTCTTGTGCCTCTGACTTAGACAGCACTTTTGTGGCTGTGTACCAGAAGAGGCGAATCATCAGAGACACTGAGTGCACTGCGGTGACAAGTCTAACTTTAGACAGCGTTCTCAAGGGAGTGGTTGATAAACTCAATTAAGCCTGGTAGGCTGCGGATGCTGGAGAAGTGATTTAACGTTGGTGTACTTAAATGCTATTCCTCTAGGACTAGGAGGGCGCTATTAAGGTTTAGAGAGCGAGAGCGAGAGCGAGAGAGGTAATGGGATTCACCCTTACAGTTATCTAAGCAATTGGAGTGGGTTGAGTACTACTATACTTCACTGTAAAACATATGTTTAGAAACGAGAGAGACTGATGAAAAAGAAGAGGAAACTGTTACACTTTGCCATTATTTAATGTGATATGAATGATTTCGTCCATATATTTCACTGTTTCAAAACACCTGATAAACATGTTTTTAGATTTCAGAATTGTGCGTCATGTGGTAACATCTCAACGAACTGGTTATATTTCAGTACATATTATTAAAGATGATTTATGCCAGAATAAACCTGACTAAACTGGGCTACACACGTATCAATGTAATGGTCAAACCAGGTAGAAATATCCCCTGAACGTTAAAACTGCAGTTTCACATTTAGCAGCGCATTTCTAAACATAACCACTTAAACTTCAAAACAGTTTCAAAACACTTCACTGAAGGTCCACTCGCACAACCGCATCAATTTCTGAAAAGACTGTGCTCTTTGCAGCCTTAGACGTTTCTGTAGGGTGTTAAGAGATACATTGGTAAATAAATCTACTTTCCAAACAAACACTACGTTTAAAAATCCCCAACCAAAGGTTTCTGTTTTCTTACCTGCGCTTCAACGAAACCTACAGATTCAGATAATGACTCATATTGCAAACACTGAAGTGCAGCAGAAAATTCAGGGAAGAAACAAACACCAAAAGTACATTTTCTAGCCACATCAAAATCGAGAAAATTAGGTTTATGTTGATAGTTCATAGACATACTCTATAGAAAGTGAGGTAGTTTGATATTATAGTCAACAACAGCCCACTAAATGTAACTGGAAAGACATAATATTCCCTAATACATCTTATCCTCAACTGTAAACGGTCAAATTATAAAACTGACACGCACTCACCTGTAAAATAAAGATAACTGTCGGAGACAGAAAGAAAAAACAATCACATCTTTTAACGGTCCGTCTCGCTCGAGACGTGCGCGCGCTGTTTCTGACGGATGCCAGCAGTCTCGAGGTGGGATGCAGCGGTGAGTTTGTCTCTGGTTAAAAGTTACCCCCCACTCACTCACTCACTCACTCACTCACTCACTCACTCACTCACACTCTACTCTCTCTCTCTCTCTCTCTCTCTCTCTCTCTCTCTCTCTCTCTCCTCAACCCTGTAAGCATTTACTCACTCCAACGGCTCTCTCTCTCTCTCTCTCTCCTCAACCCTGTAAGCATTTACTCACTCCAACGGTTGACTCATGAAAGGGTCACATCAGTTTAAAAGGCTTGTTATTTTTTTTCTCTCCGCAAACGCTGCGGGTCGTTACTCAATGTTGTATGCATCAATGATGGAATGGGTCTCTCAGGTGCGTGCATTCAGATCATTCACAGTTGCGTCACTCGTTGTGGTGCAAGCGAGTTCGATGATTGGCTGTTGATGAAATTCACCGAAACTGAAATTATAATGTTGCTGAAAATTAAATTTAAAATGTAATTTTGACTTGCCCCTACTTTTCTAAAAAAAAAAATAAATAAATAAATAAATAAATCTATATATAAATATAGACAATTTAAACAACTATACAGCTCAAATAATAGATGAGTTTTAACAGAGGAATTCTATAAATGTGTTTATAAAATTATAAGCTTCCTTAAAACCTTCCAAAAAATTCCATCGTAAGTTCCCCACTTTTAACCAGATTTATGTAATTATTTTAAGAAAAGGAGGGACCAGTCAAAAATATTTTTTGTGGTATGATGCCACAAATCCTGAGCTTGACTTGTTTTGAACCTGGAAAATTCCTTTAAGCTTGTGTGACCCCACGGCCTCATGCGAGGACTCGCTATTTTGGGTTCGCTATACACAGCGCATAATTTAAATTTAAACCCTTTGCATATGGTTCATGACACTCTTAAGGATTCATTTAATGGTAAAACTTCTGACTCATGGAGTCACGTGACCAAACATCATGGCGTCGATTTCCGTGAACTGCTTCTATGGACGTAGCGCCAACAAAAGTGCCTCTGATATGAAAGCTCTTTAAACAATTTCACTGAAACCTGTTTGTTTGTAAAGAGTAGTGTCTCGTAGTAGTATCGTTTGATATACTGCTTTAAAAATTCCATTCATTTAATCCTGCTTTGGCATGATGTTAAACACGAAGGATTCGGTGGAGCGGTTTTCTTACAGACGTTCCAAAAACATGTTCATTATTTTTAATAACTTTTCACATGAACAAATCTGTGTGTCAATCCGCTTCATTTTAATATAAATTTTGATATATATTATTTTGTTATTACTTTACAATATGGTTCTATTAATTAAAATTAGATGCATTCCTGTATATTTACTGTGCATTTTCACATATATTTTAACATGGTTGGCAGTGATTTGATGATGCTGGCCATTACTTTAAATCAGAATTATTTGTTTAGCTTTATAAAAAATCAGATATAATTTCTATAACATATGAAATACATAAATATCCAACACTCCTGGACACATAACTATTTGATTAATAGAATCTGACTTTCTATAGCTTGGTATTACTTAAATTGTCACAACTTAGTCCTGTTGTCCATATATGTGGACATCAATTTTTTGTAAAACTATTTGCTCTAGAAAATTATTATTATTTGTGTGCTTGTTTATTAGTTGCTACTAGTTACAAATAAAAAAGAGGAATGCACACAGCAGTCACGCAGTGATCTCAGGGGGTTAAGAGCAGGAACATATTGACTTTTATCAAACCCTCTAGTTAGTCAATTGATGTATCAAGCTTTCCATTTAAAGACAACAGAAATGAAAAGACTGTAATTCTCTGTAATTTTAAATTTGATTTCCATCAATCTCTCTAATGACCCAACTGCATAATTGTATGTACAGTATATTGCTTTGTATAATATGGAAATTCATATGCACTGACCTTCCGTCAGTGTGCAATTGAGCTCAGCACATCAATAATAGTCCTCTATGTTACTGATAACGAGTTTGATTCCACTGTATTACATACAAAGACTCAATACTCTGCATTCAGTGTGTCCATTGTCTCAATTTAAAGGGCTTAACGAAGTGTATCCCACTGTGTTAGATTTTATTCATGGGTATTTACAGTAAAAACAAATCCTGATTGTGAGAAAGCATATGGACAGATAAAGGGTACTGCTGTGACCAATTTTACACTGTCACTCAGTAATAAATAAACTACAAAGTGTGAAATTCTGGACCTATGACTTTCTCTCCAACTATGCAGTATTTATCCACCATCTGCCATTGTATGTTACTGTTTTTATAACAGGTCTTGTGAGCATGACACATTTCAAAAATATTTTTGTGGTCAGATTTGATCAGCATGTTATTATAATAACTCCAAATGTGAATACTATGTGTCATCATCAAGTGTTTGTGCCACAAAGTTCATACACAGGGTACTCAGTTTAGAGAATATGATTATGTTTATTTAAGGCCTTCTACTGCCACCTAGTGGTGACCTGGTGCATACAGCGCACTCTCTTACTCCACATTAGATTTAAACCCATCAATAAAAGGTGTGATCTGCCGTCTGACACAGAGTGATCATCTACAGAGCTGATCCATAAAGATTTACCACCCACACTATTCATCATATTGAGCCTAACTTATTCTCAGGTTTTATTTATCACCACCACGCTCAGAAGAATCCAGGTTACTGCTGACCTGGTCATTCTCTTACTGTAAACCCTGATTGATGGCTGACCATTTAAACCTGTCATGGTTCATTTGAAAGGGGGGTCTTTGCTTTTGTGCTCATCAGCTGAGCAGTAATATAACCATCCTCTTGACATCCATATTGCATGACCATTTCAAAAATTGGCTGCTGAAAAGCACAGATTGATTATTACAGCAGGTTTTATTATCTTGCTGCAGTTTATGGTATTTAATGCCGTAAAAAATACACTGATGTCAGTTTTATTTGACCTTTGGACAATAAACATTTACATTTTACATTTATGCATTTGGCAGACGCTTTTATCCAAAGCGACTTACAGTGCAATACAGGGACAATCCCCCTGGAACAACCTGGAGTTAAGTGCCTTGCTCAAGGGCCGTGGGGTTAAAACCAATGACCTTCTGATTAACAGCCCTGTGCTTTAGCCACTACGCCAACCCACTCCACAATAAAGATGCAGTTTTACCTCTAATTTGTATCTGTCTTAAGAATCCTTGCCACAGAGGAAGCTAAGCTGATGTTATCTATGATCTATTAATAAAAGCAATATCATAATATATTGAGAAATGGAATGGAGATTGTTATTGCAGGAAAGGTTTATCCCTTAAATGCATGGGAATGTCACCAAACACTCTTACATATTCTGGTCTTTAGAGACCTGGCATCAGGGCCATAGAAAGAAATTCTGGGCACGCTGACTATATTGGTCTGGGCCACTTTTGTATTAAAAAATACAGTTTAAAATTAGTTGTTGGGCCTGTGGGCCACTAGAATCGTTACCACCTTTCAGCCCATCAGCTACGGCCCTGCCTGGCACTTATATTTACAACAAACAGATATGGCCCAGATATGGTCACATTTTCAAAAACATCTTCAAAGCAGTTAGAAAAAACGTGATTAAATATATTTTAATATTTTATTTTTAATACAGCAAAGAAATAATGCAACAAATCAGGACAAATCTAGAACAGGATTTATGAGATGCAACTGGCTGTCAAACATATTTTGAGCTACACATAACACATACAATACACATAAGTATTTTCTCAGGCACTTATTGAGTCTAAATAGATGCACAACTTACATAATTTCAGTAGTACACCCAAATGACAATATCCATATCCTACTGTGAATGTGTTACACTTGCTATAGTTTTCTTCCACATTGTTTCTTCATCAAATAGCAATGTCAAATGTAAATTAAGTCAAACACTCAAACAACAGCACCACCTTGAGTAACCAATAGCATGTATAATATGTTTGTGTGCACGTTTATGGGATACAGATATTTCCCCATTGTTGCACAGAAAATCAATATGATATAGTACTTATTTGTATTAATGTAGTACTCATTTCTCTTATAACTAAAATAAATAGTATAACTAAAATAAATAGTTATACTGTGATAGTAAACATATATAGATATGAAAATGGATGAGGTACAGGGGGTGGAATGACGTCCCGTTTTACTAAAGGCCCGAGGTACCAGGGAAACTGATCTAAACTTTAAAAACTTTAGGGTTAAAGATATGCTCAAAAAAAAGTTTTAGAGCACTTAAGCTGATTAGTTCACCCAGTTGGCATTGTTTGAAACAGGGAAATTTGACATAAGTTCAGATGTTTAAATATAGATTTTAAAAACTGCTCCACAATAGCCCAAGACAAAAAAAAAAACAAAACAAAAAAGCCATCTAATTCATGTTTGTAACCTTACAGTCTTAGGGTTTATTTATAATCAGATATCCTTCTTTTTTGTTCACTTGAATGGAATGAAGCCCCTGCAGAAAACAAAGAGCTTTCCATTTAGTCATGGTCATCACCCTTCATCCCAGTACGGTAAGCTTGTTACATTTTTCAAACAGCATTAGTCACTAAAATCCCTCTTTTGTTTATTCAGTGGGTAATTTTCCTAAAAAACTTTGGAAAACTAGTTCCACTTCAGGCTGCAGGTTTGACAAACGCAGTTATCACAAAAAGACCCCATGTTACAAACATACCTTTAATCCTCAGAATGTCAAAAACAATTGAAATTTGTACAAGGAAGGAATACAGAATGACATAAGGATGACAAAAATTGAGGGCATTTCCACTGATTCAAATTTTCCAGGCAGCTGAATATACAGTGAACAGGAGGTATACTGTTTTATTTTTTTGTTTGTTTCTATGGTGACAATGATTCAACTGTGCTGCCAGTGGAAATGAACACCTGGTAGTGGGACTCTGTGGGGGTATACAGAGAACATTACCATCCGTTCTGTATCATAGAAGATGTCATTCTCTATTGAAAAACAAACCTGTATTATGACTATTGTCTTTGTTCTATTCAATGTGAGATGTCTACTATGAGATGCCTACAGATAACTTAAAATGATGACTCTACATGGCCATGTACAAATCTAATTTTGCACATTGACAGAAGACCTCTGATCCAGTGCAAACCTCTGCAGGACACAGCAAAGTTTTGTGTAGATATTCAGATGATAACACCATCTGAAAGATATTGAATTGCTCTATCCAAAGCTATACATCTTCCATGTTAATTGGTAACTGCACTTCATAGGGGTGTAATAGAATAAGAAGGCATTGCAAGACAAGTGATATATTCAGTGTCATTGAAATACATTGTAATAGTACATTTAATTAACCTAGTGGCTCCCAACTCCATGTGAAAACAATGGATTATTGAAAAGAAAATGTATATTGTACAGAAGCCCTGAAGCGCAAAATGAAAAAAATAAAAAATACAAAAATCACTTGGTGAAATTTATTTTAGGTGTCTTAGCGCCTTCCAGAGCCTACTGTATGTCCTACAACAACAAAATAATCTTCGCAAATATAAATTTTTCTCTCCTTCTATTCTTGGAAAATTCTCTTTAAATGTATTTACTTCTCAAGAGGCAACACATTAGAATTATTCTTATTTGTTTTGCTAGCTAACAATTAGCATGTGTTATCTACCTCAGCCACCAGGTGCCACTGTAAAAATCATGACATCTTATTCTAACCAGGTGAAAGAATATAATAAAAGTAATCAAACAAGAATAACAGAAACAGAAAAAACTCTCATTGTCTGTCATCTTGTCAGCATAAGATTTCATGTTTACGGATAGTGGTATCTGGTGGCCGATATTGGTATCACATGCTAATTGTTAGCTAAAAATAAAAAAACGTAATTTTGTGGAGAAAAAAGAGATTCAGAGAAAAGAAATGTTCAGAGAATATTTAAAATACAGATACATTTAGATACATTTTTTTTTTAATTTTCAGAAAAAGAACTGAGAGAATAAAATATAGTGGAAAAAAAAAAACGTAAAAAAATAAAGATTGTGGAGATTTTTGTGTTCATGTGTGTAGGACAAAGGCTCAGGAAATTACTAAGGGTACGTTTACACAACAACTATGTACTAAATCGGAAAAGGTTTTCCTTTGCATTTTTGAAAAGTTTTGCATAGAGAGGACAAAATCCATTAAAATGACTAAAAAGCTGTATTATGCATGCCAGGCCAGTAGTTCCCGATGTCACTTTGTAAAGAAACACTATGAGCCTGCGCACATAAGCATTCTTCCACAGAGTGGTGAATACAAACAATGAAGATGCCGATCGCTGGTCGTAGTAATGATGCAGTAAATCTACACTTTGCAAATCTTGAGCAGCACAAACACAGTCCTGTAGTCTGTCATTGTAGTTTTTAATGCCTTGCGCGTTGTTTTGAAGTACTCTAATAAGTACCCCTAAGACACCTAAAAAAAATTCACCTAGTAAATTGTTTTTTCACCTTGCGATTTCAGGGCTTCCGTAGAATTGCATTATTTTAACCAGGAGGAGGTGCACACAGCAATGCAATACAACATATAAGCAAATCCTGCAACGGAATACTGGCGGCACATAGTGGAAGGAGTGTTCACTTGTAACTTTTCATTGTTTACTGACATAAAATACCTACTGATCTATGGGTAATTTAACCTAATCCTGCAACATGACCATTTTCAAAAACATTCATCAAGAAATAGGCTGTGGATTGCAAGTCATCAACAATCAGAAATGAGATATAGGCTGTCTAGTTTCGAAGGCTGCATGCTAGGTAGGTAGAAAGCCGACCAACTTTCATGGTACCTAAACCTGGGTTTGAGGCAAACTAGATTGAGGTCAATGTCACCTGTGATCCACCTTCCACTGATTTATTTTTTTTTTTTAACAGAAACTATTTATTAACTAGATATTTTGAATATATGAATGGCTGATAATGTCAATATCACCCAACATTTTACCTGCTAAGCATTAAGCACTGGTTCAATACTTGCAGTCCAAAGGCTCACTAGGGGAATGTAAAAGATAAATAAGCATCCTTGTGATTTATTTCACTCCACTTTATTTCAGTAACCATGAGCCTAGGTGCTTATTTCTGTTTAACTGGCTACACTATAAACATTGCCTAATGTTTGCCAAGCAATATTAACTGGCATGTCTTCAAGGAATGTGCCAGTTTTGTGCGTGAATGCAGAGAGCTTTAAAATTACCACAGAAAGTTTCAAGAAACCCAGAAGGGCTTTAAACAAAGTCCTAAATCTACAGCAAAGCCGTTTAATCAAATAGATCTTTATTACAAGAAAGCAAGGCCTGTTTCTAAATTTCCAGTAGCCTCACTACTTGAAAACCACAAATAAGTTCACGAATAGAGACAAATAAATGCCAACTTCATTTATATAAATTTTTTTAATGTGCACAGCATTATGTGATTTTACAGTAAAAGCAAGGAAAGAAAATTTCAGTTTTCATATAAAATATGAATAAAAATATGATCTCATCTACAGAGGCAGATTCATTTAAGAACATGTTTTGAAATAGATACTAAGACAGCAGGCAGACAAAAAGGTGAAAAAAGTGAGCTTAACGTCAGTATAAAATATAATATACCCCAATTTAGCAGCAGCCTGTGAGGCCGGTTACTTTAGTTTGCTGCCAATCTTTGTTAGTGTGTGTATGTGTGTGTGTTTGTTTGTTTGTGTCCAACAGTGAATCAACGGAGGCAGGTATGTTTATGTTTGCAGGGACAAAATTCCAACCCAAATGATGTCACTTTGTCCAGCAGAAGCAATAATATATATATAAAAAAATCCATAAAAACAAGTTCTTCATCTTCAAAGACCGCAAACATATGTTTATGTCTATGTTAATGCTGTGGTAATGTGCTTTGGTATTATAAAAAAATCTTCACGACTGCTAAAAGACCCCACTAGGTTTATGTCCTTGGTGTGGTTAAGCTGAGTAGCTAAATTCACATAACATCTCTCTGGATGTTACACAGACATTCTCTGTCAATCATAAAGCTGCTGCAATGACAACCACTTTGAAGCGTTATGTGTCATCGAGCCAGGAACAGTCTCTTTGTTAGTATATGCTGAGTTGACAAAGGGTTCAGTGAGTGCAACTCTTTTGCCCCGTGTTTGGGCTTTCCACCATTTTCAGTGGCAACATGCAGTGTGTTGGGCAGTCTTGACATCAGCAGGGCCTTGCCTAATTTTTTCTCTAAAATTCAGTCAATCTCCCAAACCCCAGCTACCAAAAAAAAAAAAAACTTTAGATTACACAAACCCCAGTGATGACCACAAATAACTCAGTGTCCGAACCAGGTGCAGCACGTTCAAGCTTAAAGCAGTAAAAACGGTTTCTTCTATGTAAATCTGAAGATTACAAAAGGCAATTTTATCAATTACTTGATTGTACAGCAAGGCTGAATATTGATACAAATTTTCTGATTTGTTGCAATTCCGATTCACAACCTCTCGATTTGATTTTCTATTAAGATTATGATTCGATTAAATTCTGATTTATTTGGGAATATTTCAGTTATAATAACTGTTTTACTTACATGTGAAATAAATTCTCAAATTATGCTGTTCAATTGCTAAACTTATGGAAAACATAATAATGGACACTACTAATGGACTTTAAAGTTAAAGTAAAAAATCAGTTATGGGGTTTTAAGAATCAATAACTGATATGAATCAGTGAAGATTGTGATTATTTGGAAAATCTATATTTTTACCCAGCCTTATTGTACAGGGTAACCCCTCCCACCATGAAACATCACTGGTCCAAAATCCTGCTCCACATAACAAGGCATTAAGCATCAAATGTCGACTGGCTGTGTCACGTGGTGCTGCCATTTTGCATTTAGTGTGGACAGACAAATATTTGTTTTTCTCACCCAAAACTTGTTGCACCTGTTCTATATTTTGTTTTACTGTGTGCCATTCCATCTTGCGCACTGTAAAAGAGCTCAGCCTTTCAAAGTAAACTCTTTTGACCACAAGCGCACTACGACTCCTTTGCAATACTGTTTTAGCACAGTCAACAGCAGGTACATGCACGATGACGTGCATGTCTTAAAAACAAGGGTGGACGTGGAGAGTCCACGCATACGTTGCTGAAGACTAAATTTGCATCACGCGCACTGTGCTTGAGACGTTCCGGCAATACAGACAACGAAGTTTGGCCTTAAGGGTGACAATACACATATACCAAACGGAAGACAGACAGAATACTGAACAAAGCTAAATTATTAGTTGTTTAAGCACCACAACGATACTACCATTTAACTACGTTGTTACACAAATGAATAAAAAGGGTAAATAAAACAACAGATTCAACACAAGTAAGGCAGAAAACGTTTTTACGATGATACAGGCAAACAAATAACAAAAATATGAGAATGTTTTTACAGATGTCCCCTTGGAATCCAAAGCAGAGAGGAGACTAAGATCATGGACTTGTTGAACAGAGACAGTGAAGAGTGTCTTTTCTTATATCCACCTAAATACAGTGCAACCCCTCAAAAGCCAATCTCTGTTCACTTTTGTGTTGCCCTCTTTATTATAGAGTTATAATTTCTTTAAGATTTATTGCTCTGTGTTGGACATTGGTTTCCATTTACCCATCCCACCCTATCCCTATCCCTCTGGCTCTTTTCCGTTCCCTGTCCTTACACCACCTTGGTGGTGGTGACCCGGACGCTGCTGAAGCACTTTCCGATGGCCTCGAACAGCGGGTCGCAGAAGGTGTGCACACAGATGGAGTAGACTCGACTGACACAGTGGATCTCGATTAGGTAGCTCTTTACACAGGGCACCACTGCCCAGATGTGGATGAAGGAGAGGATGGCGAAGAAGATGCCCCATACGAGGGCAAGAGGAATGCCCACCAGGGCCGTCAGAAGCCTGTAGCACCAGTATTTGGTTACTGTGAAGGTGGTGAAGCTGGCTTTCCACACACCGTCAAAGCTGTAGGTGCCAGCAGGCTCAGCGATTACATCTTCAAATTCAACCTGGATGCAAAAGAGAGTACAGAATTAACTTCATCAGAATTAATTTATCGTTAGGTCAGTCTTCTCTTTTAAGAAGCTGTATTCAACATCTTTGTAGACTATGAAACTTTCCTTTGTCTCGCAGGTTATTTTTTCAATTGTTCTAAAAAAAGCCCAGCAAGACCAAGGAAGGGTTTTTGGACCAAAAAGAGTCTTAGTTTAATTTTACATGATCATTATAATTTCTTTGATTGTTCTTATTAAGCAGGCAGTTTTTGCTGATGTACCTTATAAGGCCAAAACATAGTCTACGCAATTATGTGAACGCTGATGATAAATTGAATGAGATCCACAAATGTATGTAAGGAGTTTCACAAAAATAAAGTGCAATCACAAATAAATAAAATGAGATTTGCAAATAAAAAATTATTTATAAATATATGTTTTAACTCACAAACACAACCCTGTCCAGCATTCATTTGTGGATCGCTTGCTGTGCATTTGTGAATTCTGAAACATTTCTTGCATGAGAGCTGCAGGCAATCCTCAAATAGGTGGACTCCACCCATCGTCTACTCAAGCTAATCAGATAACAGCCACATTACTCGGACCAATCGTAGCACGTTCTATCTTCAACCAATCACGCTTCGTTTAACAATCAGGGTGGGACCAGAGTCACAGCATTCTCATGAGCATGGAATCAAGCACATACAGATATTCTCTAAGGCCTCAAACCTTTAAAGAAACTGACGCCATCAGAGGAAATCTGTGGCTCAAGTTTGTATCATTTTCTCACAGTTATGAAAATGTGTGGTGTCTTGTTCAATGTTGACAGCTGAAAATTGTCAGTTTTTGATCTTGTTTGTGTAACATGTTATTTTCTATACAGTAATGGCTTGTTTTTAACGTGTAACTATTATTTTTTCTAATCATTTGTGCAGAATGCTCCCTGACAAGGAGTATCCGTCCCAGACAACTGATACAAAACCATGATGTGGCAATAAGGATGTTCATATACAACAAAATCGAGAAAAATGCCAGCACTCCAGTTGTAATGTTCAATTCATGTTTGTGTGTAAAATTACCTAAAATGTAATGTTTTTTTGTAGTTACATGCATGACAACCTGTCATTTGTAACCAAAAAAAAAAAATCATGCTGTAAAGGGATCAATGGAAAGGAGGAGGCGAGAACTGGCTTGACGATATAAATAATAGTTTTAATGATAAACTTAAAAGACAACATAAACACACACATGACGGACATGTCCGTTAACGATCTCTCTTTCCCGCACGATCCTCTGCAGTAATTTTCGCAGTAATTTTGAAAACATAATTTTCATTTTTCAGTAAGTCATCCCAAAGACAATGTTATGGCTTATTTCAATTTTGTATTGCACTTTAATTTCAAGACTTGATATTGCAACTTAAAAGAAATCTGACATAACAGAAAAATAAAGAATCTCATATTACACATTTTAAAAGGTGTCCTGTATTGGAGCTGGAAACAATTAGTTTTTAAGCAGGTGAGTCAACTGCTCAAAGTTGATGGGGAAACATCTGAAAAAGATGGCAATAACTAATTCAGTTATCACTGTCAGAACATGAAGCTGTATTTTAGAATGCGATCCCGTAATAGCACCTCCTAAAACATTTACACAAAAATGCTCAATTGCAAAATTCTAATACATATTACCTTACAACTGCTTTTATTAAAGACATTAACATAATGTGAAACCAAATTAATGCCATAGCAGATTTTGTACACTGTGTAATAAAGGGTATTCCTTTATGGTTTGTGCTCCTAATATAATCTATGATTCATGTTTTATAAAGGCACTATCTGTGTCTGTTTGGATCTGCCATGGGACATTAAGAGTAAAGGTTTTGATGCCACATACATACATTTCCATTATGTAGCTAGGAGCTTCAGTCAATAAACTTGGATAGAATTAAAATAGCAAACTTACACAGTCAGCCATGTTAGCTATAAAGCTAATTTCAACATTGTTAACATTTAACAAGACACTACACATTTTCATAACTGTGAGACTGTTTGAAAGCTGTTTTGAAAACATTGTTTATTTGTGCAATTCCATTTGGTAGTGCTAGTGTCGCAGGAATTACATAGTACAGCTTTAAGTATGTTCAACCGAACTGCGCGATGACAATGCGTACTTGCGTAAAGTATGTTTATGCACTAAGACTTCTATATGTAAATTACCTGGGTCTAAATATTCTTGGTGGACTGGGAAGGAACCTTTGCGATGTGAATAGAGTATGTCTATACATAATACAATAAACTGTTTAAAGAGAAAGGATACACTTATATATTACCTGCATTAAACTTAAGTATTCTCATATAGGACTACTAATTTATAGAACAAGAAGCTTTAAATTGGAGACTGCCAAATGGAGAATATTACTATTCAATTTATGTTCTCTTTCAGCTCAAAACTGATTTTATGCCATTCACATTTTACTTCTAACTTGACAAATTCAGTGAATTTAACTGGGCTGCTTTGTTTCAATTATAGGTATAGAACTCATTTACATATACATTAAAGTTTTAATCAAAACCGATTTGACCTTCGCATTTTATATTTATAGAGCAAGTTTCCTTCATCCATATCAACTCTTGAACTCAACTGACACTGGATAAACAGTCCCATTCCTCCTCCTCCCCTTCAGCCATCTCTACATTCCTCATAGACAGCTTCTGTACATTGAACAGTACCTTGCTCCACTTCATCCAGACTGGTACGACCTGGCTCACACACATGCTTTATAGTTTATACTTTAAACCTTAAGCATCATAAACAGATTAGACTTGTGCCTGACACCAAACATTAACATTTAGAAAAGGCCTCTGACTACCATACTAAAACCATTTATTAGGCCTTACATCTTAAAGGGATAGTTCAACCATACGGGTCTGTAACAACATAAGGGTGAGAAGATGATGACAGAATTTTCATTTTCGGGTGCACTATACCTTTAAGCTTAGTTTAGGTATTTGTCAAACAGGCAAACATTCTATCTGTGTTGCAGTACACCTGCTTCTATATACAGATGTTTTTTTATTACAGCTGTGGCACTGCTGATTATACTGGTAGAAAGAACACACTCTATTCTTCACAGTCACCCTTGAAAGTCAAGATAAAGCTAATATTTATTTAAAAATACCTTTTTTAAAAGAGCATGTCTGCAAGATGATTTTTGTGTCAACACAACCTAAATAAACGTATACTGAGCAATGCTATGTTTATGAAAATCTTGCAAAAGATGATGCCTTAAAATTCATGTTTTTAGAGTGAGTGAGATATGTAATAGTAAAATGATCAATTGCAATGTATCCAAGAACTTGAAACCATCATGGCTAAAGTTGGCAACAAAACTCCAAATTAAATAGTCATATATAAACCCAGTCCTCCCCATTCATTTATCTCCAGTATATCCCAATTGGCTGGATGCATAGTTTCCATTACTTGAAAATTACAACTATGAAGTTAAAATAAACAGTTCTGGAGCAGACTGCACAGTGTTCTTCGATAACACTTTGAATATACTGACAGAAGTATCAACTTGAATTCTAAGCTAATAAATCACCAGTGTACAGTGCAGATTATGCATCGATATATTGTTCTTGGAACAACAGTAGAGCCAAAACAATTACATTGTTGAGGATGTACAACTACATTGTTTAGTTTTTTCTAAATCATAACCATGAGGACAAGTCACTAATACTACTTATACTAATTCAAAATATAAATCTATATGCAGTGACTTATAAAGGGGTTAAATCACCTTGTCATCATTAACTCACCCTCATGTTATTCCAAACCCATATTACTTACTTTCTTCAATGGAACACAAGAGGAGAAATTTTGAAGAATGTTGGCACTGCACCTTTTCCATATAATGAATATTTGTCCAGGGACTAGATTAACTGCATAATTGTTCTTAACTATCCCTTTAAAACCCACCAAAGACATATTACTTTAACTCTATTGGCTAAGAAAGTTTTTTTTCTATATTAGACTTCGGGGGGTCTTTGCGTGGTCTGTCCATAGACTACTTACGATCCAGATTTTCATGTGGAATCCTGCTCCAGCGTGCTATTAAAAGAATGCACTTTTATGAGAGGAAAATATCCTGTTCTGTACAAAGCTACGCATGTGTTTCAGCACACAAGGATCTTAGAATTTGTGTGCATCGTGGTCTGGATCTCCCGCTGCAGGAACGCCCCATGTGTGTGTGTGTGTGTGTGTGTGGGGGGTGCGTGCGTGTAAGGAGCATTTGTGAAAAAGGAGAAGGGAATTCCCTGCTACGCTCTCCTACGCAAGACCACTGCGAGGCGAACCCCTTTTAAGGACAAAATAAAAGGTTTTGTGCATTCACGGCACAAAATGAGTACGACTATTCAATCCCTTGTGACATCAATCCCATAATCTTCAACAAACCTCACATCATAAATAGACATATTCTTTCAGTGCTCTCTGTGTCTTCTGGATCCAATTTACAGCCAAATCATAAGAACTATTCAATTCCATGTATCCTCAGGGAGGTGACTCAGTGTCATATTGTGGTGGGAGGGAGAAAGAGATAGAATGTGAAGGACAATAAGTAAGCAGGGGTGGGAACACAAGGTTGGATCAGTTATAAATACGGTAGGTGCCATGTATTCCTATATAATTGGGTCATCACAACTGAATCCCTAAATGCCATTCAATAGCATTCACAACTATTCTTTTTTCATAGGAAAGCTTGCTATGCAAGGCATTATCCCACACACGCCCAGGAAAATGTTTTGTTAAGAATGTTAGGTGTACAACCTTGGCTCCAAAACAGGAAGCTCTTAATATTTCCTCTATAAAAACGTCTTTACTTTCCCATTGAAAGCTCCTCAATAGGATTTTACACAGCAGCATGTCTTGAGCGTATTAAACTTTCACAAAGTCATTCCACAATCCAAACATTTCACATTTAGGAGATCTACTTGCGTTAATTGTTTCCAGTACAAGTGACAAACAGTGACCACTGACTCCTTTTATTGAAATTTATATTCTCAAAAACATATATTTTTTTGCAGTATATAAAAACTGTATTCTCTTTAAACACATTTCTGAAGTTACGTATGAAAAATTGCTAGCAGATGCTTCATATGACCTACAGTATATTATTGCATGCATTTATCTAGCCAATGTATATATATATATATATATATATAATTTTTTTTTTTTTTTGTCAGAGTTTGAATATCTTTTTCAGACATTGACTGTTTAGAAAAATAGGCTGAAAAATGCATAATGCAAAGAAAGTGTACGTTTTTGACCTACCTTGACCACATTGTCATTTATATGCTTTGGGTCTCGATTGACGAGGTCAATCTCCTTGGTGTGGAAATCGTGAAGTGTCTTTTCGTTGATGCTGTCGTTATCCATTTCTTTATTATTGGGTTTGTAAATGTTCCCCTGTTTCCTGATGAACGGCAAGTGTGCGTATTCCTGCGGTTCCAAAGAAAACAGAAAATGAAGCAAAGTTCATAAGCGTGGAGGGCAGACTAGCGCGCAACTCGGCAGACAGCATTGGCATGGGATGGTTTTAAACGGATAGAAGTGAAGTACCACACCCCTCTGGAACCGACTTACAGCGTAACACCGCAAGGGGGCGTCAATTAACACTTTGCGCACGAACATGCAACGCTCACCTCGCTATCCAATACAGTCAAAAAATATGGAAAACACACTTACAATTAAAAACATGTGCACATTAGTAAGTGTTTATGACTTTTTTTAATTGGCTTTTTTCACAGTAGACATAATATTGGATGAGAAGTAACTGAGCTGCTCAGTTAACAGTAACAAGCACATATTTCACGAACAATAACTGGATTTATTTAAATTTTTACTAGTCCCAGCAGTTCTGTGTTTGTGGAAATATGTCCTTACTCAACGAAGGAGGAGGGATGTAATATATTACAGTACTCAGGAACGAGTGAAGGTTTGCCACATTTGAAGAAAAAATGTTCGCAAGTGCGTGCCAGAAACAGATAAGACGGCAAATTGGCCAGCAAGACGCGCGAAAAATAGCCAATAATGAACCAAGCTGCCAAAACACCGCCTTTCAAATATATTTAAGAACCAACTACAATCAGCTTAATTCCTATTGCATTTAAAAATAAACCAAAGCGTGCTCCTGCTCCATGAAGGCTCATAATTGACATAAAATTAACAGATTTCTGAGGTAAAATACTCATCCTTACCTCTTCAGGTGTCCCGTCTTTGTATCCGCTGGTCATGCTGTCTCGTGCCCGAAGAGCAATCAGAAGTGTGTGGAAACAAGACAATCACTCAGTTAGGGAGGCGTGTGGGGAGTTCACTCGAGAAACTCAATCGACCTCCACTTACAGCACTCCCGCTCTTTTCTTTGTACTACAGTTCCATAATGCACATATTTGATCTACTGAATGACGTTTTATCTGGTCTGTAAGGCTCGGAGTGGGAGTTTTTCTCAGTCACTCTTGAGGGCAAGCTCTGTGAGACCTAAACCTTTCATTAGCCTGCCACTCACGGAACATAGCAGTATTAGTGGTGGAGAATTTGACGTGATTTTTCCCAAATGGGAGGCATAATTGGGCAGGGTAAAAGCGAATCCCTCAAATAAGATGCATGGCCTGTGAAGTGACGAAGTATAAACCTGAAACTATACTGACTATACTGGGGTCGGTTTGCATTCCAGAATCTTAATACATTGAAATGTTTTCAACCACGAGTATTCGTGTTTTTGTCCCCCCACACTTGTAATCGTTTACTTTATTTATATCACCATTTTAGTTTAAAACTTTTAATGTTCATTTATTGGCATTAACAAATATTTGTCTACCAAGATCAGGTGCTGGCATGTTGAGGAGCAATGCAAAATATGCAAACAAAAAGGACATAGCAGACAAAGGTCGTTTTAAGTTAGGTAAAATGTGCAGGGTTATGCATGGGCAGGTTAAAGAGAAAGAGAAAACACTTAAAGGGTTAGTCCACCCAAAAATGAAAATTGTCCCATAATTTACTCACCCTCAAGCCATCCTAGGTGTATATGACTTTCTTCTTTCAGCCAAACACAGCCGGAGTTATATACAAATATATCCTGGCTCTTCCAAGCTTTAAATAATGGGAGTGAATGGTACCTTAGATTTTGAAGCCCTAAAAAGCCCATCCATCCATCCATCCATCCATCCATCCATCCATCCATCCATCCATCCATCCATCATAAAAGTAATACATATGGCTCCAGGATGTTAATAAAGGCCTTCTGAAGTGAAGCAATGCATTTTTGTAAGAAAAATATCCATATTTATAACTTTATAAACTATAATCACTGGGTTCCGTTAACGGCCGTCCGCACGTTCACTGGCTTCCTCTGTCCTCTGCGCTTTCACGTTTGTTACTTCTCACCAGAGCTTACGCTACATCTACTTCATACACCGGAACTTGACTCTCCTGTGAATGCCAGGATGGCCGCAATTTAAATTTTTGGGTGAACTAACCCTTTAAGTACTTTGTAATCCATTTTATAATAAATATAATTATTTTATAGTATATTATATGATTGTTGTGGCAGGGCGGAGGGCGGGCCGGGTCGTGATTATATATCACACCCGGCCCCTTATCTGGCTAATTAAGCCTCCGAGAGGGATAAAGGCTGATGGCAGACAGTGGTGCGACGAGAGAGAGATCGTTAACAGACATGTCCGTCATGTGTGTGTTTTGTCTTTTGTTTAAGTTTATTATTAAAATATAATTTATATTGCCAAGCCGGTTCTCGCCTCCTCCTTTCCACGGAATACGTTACAATTGTGTAATGTAACAAACATTTATTCACTTGTGGACAACAGTTTTACATTTGTGAAATGAGCTTTCTTAACTTAAAATTATGATGTAACATCAACAAAAACTATTATTGCACAATTAGAAATAATTGGGTAAACTCAACAAAATAAGACATGGCAAAGTTACTCAAATAAATCTCTTATTTCTTTATGTACTTTCTGGGCAAGTGTATGCAAGCCTACAAAATAGATACTGTTTGGTTTGGTAATTACCATAATGGTAACCCCTAAAACTCCAAAATAACAGAATTTTTCTAAACCTCAACATAACACAACATTAAAGACTAACAAGTATCCCCTTTATATTCATCTTGAAAAAAACACAAAATAACACTTAATTAAAACATTTACTCCACATCAAGTCAATTGCAAAGCATACTGGGAAATGAAAATCCCCTGCCCACACTGAATTAATTTTTTTTGTGGTGTAACAAATACAGCAGAAATGATTAAGTATTTTCTACATTAAATAAGTTAATTAATTCATGAACCTGAAAATATTAAGTAAATTCTACATCCAAACCAGAGTATGTGAGTGGAGTGGAGCAGCAACAATTTCCCCTCCGCACTCAAAGCATTCTTTAATCACTCCTCCAGCTCCACTCCGGGTTGTTCATTTCCCACTCCTCGCTTGTGCCACACTTCTGTATGACAGAAACCCCGCTCTGTGTTCGCTCCATGGCAACATTAGCATCTAACTACCTCTCTGTCTAATGGTATTTCAGTATGCTTTTTAATATCACAAATTCCAAGCAGAAGATCTATTAACTGAAAAATAAATACAAAATACTAGAAGAAAAGCTACAATGTGCTTTATTGGAACACTAACATTAGCCCAAGACAAAATTAAATAATTTTTATAGCTTACTTTTGAAACATGTCGGCAGCATTCTTTTGGTTTGTTCAATTAAATAAATTGCTAGACGAAAAAAAAAAAACATTAAAATAAAAATGACCAAACGAGGTAAACAAATTACTAGAACAAAAACAAAACATTAAATTAAATTAACATAATATGTTTATATTTATAATATATGTATTACATATTAATTTCTATTATTGCACTTCTTTTAAGTAACCTTGCCCTATAATTCTGTGAATGAAAAAAAAAAATACATTCTCAGAGTGTTCTACACTTTTTTAATCAAAACTATATGTCTAATGCAGAGTTCACTTTTAGAAACACTAGCTTTTGAATTTTTTAAGATTTTAAATCTACCTCTCTCTGTTCACATCTGCTGAGCGTCTTCATCTGCAAATGTATAATGCAGAAATTAGCCTATACAGCACTAAAATAAATTTAGATGGCAATCGATTTAATTCAAACTACTCAATATTAATATATTGTTCAGTTGGTGTTTTGTTAAAAGTTCAATTCTATTTAATGTGGGCCTACAGTTAAGATTGAGATGCATTAGATTAAAATGATGATATGATTGTTCAAAGTATTTAATAGGGAAGATATTTACAGTGCATCCAGAAATTATTCACAGCTCTTCTCTTTTTCCACATTTTGTTATGTTACAGCCTTACTCCAAAATGGATTAAATTCATTATTTTCCTCAAAATTCTACAAACAATACCCCATAATGACAATGTGAAAGAAGTTTGTTTAAAAACTTTGCAAATAAAAAAATTAATAAAAAACAAAGAAAATCACATGTACATGTATTCACAGCCTTTGCTCAATACTTTGTTGAAGCACCTTTGGCACCAATTACAGCCTCAAGTCTTTTTGTGTATGATGCTACAAGCTTGGCACACCTATTTTTGTGCAGTTTCTCCCATTCTTCTTTGCAGGACCTCTCAAGCTCCATCAGGTTGGATGGGGAGCGTCAGTGCACAGCCATTTTCAGATCTCTCCAGAGATGTTCAATCAGGTTCAAGTCTGGGCTCTGGCTGTGCCACTCAAGGACATTCACAGAGTTGTCCCGTAGCCACTCCTTTGTTATCTTGGCTGTGTGCTTAGGGTTGTTGTCCTTCGCCCCAGTCTGAGGGCCAGGTTTTCATCAAGGATGTCTCTGTACATTGCTGCATTCATTTTTCCCTCGATCCTGACTAGTCTCCCAGTTCCTGCCGCTGAAAAACATCCCCACAGCATGATGCTGCCACCACCATGCTTCACTGTAGGGATGGTATTGGCCAGATGATGAGCAGTGCCTGGTTTCCTCCAGACATGACGCTTGCCATTCAGGCCAAAGAATTCAATCTTTGTTTCATCAGACCAGAGAATTTGGTTTCTCATGGTCAGAGTCCTTCAGGTGCCTTCTGGCTAACTCCAGGTGGGCTGTCATGTGCCTTTTATTGAGGAGAGGCTTCCATCTGGCCACTCTACCATACAGGCCTGATTGGTGGAGTGCTGCAGAGATGGTTGTTCTTCTGGAAGTTTCTCCTCTCTCCACAGAGAAATGCTGGAGCTCTGTCAGATTGACCATTGGGTTCTTGGTCACCTCCCTGACTAAGGCCCTTCTCCCCTGATCGCTCAGTTTGGCTGGGCAGCCAGCTCTAGGAAGAGTCTTGTTGGTTCCAAACTTCTTCTATTTACGGATTATGGAGGCCACTGTGCTCATTGGGACCTTCAATGCTGCAGACATTGTTCTGTACCCTTCCCCAGATCTGTGCCTCGATACAATCCTGTCTCAGACGTCTACAGACAATTCATTGGACTTCATGGCTTGGTTTGTGCTCTGGCATGAACTGTTAACTGTGGTACCTTATATAGACAGGTGTGTGCCTTTCCAAATCATGACCAATCAACTGAATTTACCATAGGTGGACTCCAATCAATTTGAAGAAACATCTCAAGGATGATCAGTGGAAACAGGATGCACCTGAGCTCAATTTTGAGTATCATGCAAAGGCTGTGAATACTTATGTACATGTGATTTTTATTTATTTATTTATTTTTTTTAATAAATTTGCAAAGATTTCAAACAAACTTCTTTCACGTTGTCATTATGGGGTATTGTTTGTAGAATTTTGAGGGAAATAATGAATTTAATCCATTTAGTAATAAGGCTGTAACATAACAAAATGTGGAAAAAGTTTAGCGCTGTGAATACTTTCCGGATGCACAGGGTTGGGGAGTAACAAAATACATTTAACGAGATTATGTATTTAAAATACAAAATATATGTAACTATATTCCACTACAGTTACAATTTAAATAACTGGTATTTAGAATACAGTTTCATTCCAAAAGTTTTTTGATTACTGAAGACATTACTTTGCATTTTATTGTCATTTGTTTCATTTAATATTTAGTCCTTTCAGATAGAAAACATTATATGATGCGATCCAAAGTGCTTTTGAACAGCGGTGAAACACTTTCTTATGATGTGTTACATTCATACGAGCAGACAGAGAAGAAAGTTTGAAGTAAGTCTGGAGCAGAAGAAATAGAAATAAACCTTGTGTAAATTGTCAGCTTTACGCTAAGCTAAAATGCTAATTTTAGCCATTTTACACTCACGTTACCAGACACAATCATGTTTTTTATCAAGAAAATTCACGTTGGATCATAATATTTTTTTTTTTCTAGTAAGACCTTTGATATTAGGGCAAAAATTATATTCTTGATTGTAATTTTTTTATTGTTTTCCTATAAAAAATATCAAAAAATCTTAAAAACAAGATTAATTTGATTTATGTTGTTTTAGAAATAACACTGCATGAGATATTTATGTTTTGTCAGAGAATGTATTTTTAATGTGTGTATTTTGTCTTACTGTACTGGCAGAGTTTTTATAGTCAAAACAAGTGAAAAAATCTACAAGTGCTGAAGAAGTAATCCAAAGTCTTTATAATACATTACTGACCTTGAGTAATCTAATACATTACAAATTACATTTGAAAGCATGTATTCAGTTATCTGTAGTTGAATACTTTTCAAATTTAACCCTCCTAACCATGTATATATATGTAGTTAAGTCAAGCTTTACCGCAAGCTTAACTCAATAATAGGGAGCATGAAAGTAACATAAAGTGAAAGTAATTGTCGTGCTGGAGGTCGATTAATATCAAGTGCCGCTAGATTTTAAATTTATATTTTTGTTTATTACATTCTTTCTTGTTATATCAGAAATTCCATCTTTCCTTCATGTCAATAGTGTATAACACTGCTTAATACCTGGTGAATTATTGCATTAAGGCCCATTAACAGGTGTTGTGCCCGTGATGATCGCACAACCGCTCAGCTCCGAAGAAGAAATCTGAATGAACAGAGGCATGATTCCCTCACTTTATTGAATAGGCGCGACAACGTCGAAGTGAGCAACAGACGGGGAACGTCTAGGTTACTATTGTAACCTCCATTCCCTGATAGAAGGAATGAGATGTTGTGTCGCCCTGACAACGCTGAACCTGAGCCACTGCAATGGCCAAACCTTATTCTCGGCTCAATGCAAAACCTGAATGAACAGAGGCATGATTCCCTCCCTTCATACCCGTATGTCCAGGGGAGGGACATGCAAATTCTGTCTGCCATATTCTCATTGGCCTTCAAGTTCAGAGGTAACCGAGGCCTTCAAGAAAGTCCCCTAGTGTCACTTCACTCAACACAACGTCGAAGTGAGCGACAGATGGGGAACTAAAGAGATTGCATGTCTAGGGCTAGACCCTTCTCCAGGAACGCACTAGGTTTTTATTTTTTTATGTATTTTTTTAACTTAGGTTCGGGTACAGTCATCCTTAGGCAGAACTGCTGCGTTCATCATTTCACCTATAGGCATTCTTACACAAACAGCATACTAAAACTTGCACTTTAACATCAAATCATTTCCATGATGTCTCAATAAAGAAAAAACACATCAAAGTCCATCATTTTCAAAAAGAGAAAACACATCTTCAAGTTACAAAAAATATTTTTTTTATTTGGTGAACTGAGAGCCATTTAGTTGGGGTCTTTAATAAGCTGAGTTGTGTTCAGCATGTTTGCTACATGACATCATTCAACAGGGGGCAAGGAAAAGGCACCTGAGCTTCTAATGTTCCACTACACACTCAAATATTCCATTTACTCGGTGGAGCCATTAACAAAGCACAATTGATGGCAAACAGCATGTAAAAAGCAACTTTGCAGGCAAACTAATCACCATTTTGAACAGTTTATATGAAAATCATTATAAAAAGAACACACAGAGAATGTGTTATATTTGTGCAGAATGTACCTGGAAAATCATAGTTTGTACACTGAAATTCTGTGTGAGATCTGAGTAGCCCTGCTAATATCATACAAATCCCAACAACATTATCTTGTTTTGATTAAAACCTGTCCACTTAAGAATATAAATATTAACTTAGAACCACTACAGCCCTATTGAAAGTAGTTGCATAATTTTTTATTATTGCTACTCTTTAGCACATCATGCACTTATTGCAATTGCACAATATCTTAATCTTAAGGTAAAAATCTCTTTATGTATAACACAAACGCTTAATCACACTTACATAACAGTACTCAGGAAGCATATTCACACTGACATCACCCATTAGGAGTTTATTTGTCAGTGGCTTAACAACGGAATGAATATTGCAGTTGTGTAATGAAATATAAGAAAATGATTTCCCTTCTCTGTGTTTCAGAAGTAAAGCATAGACAATCCTTTGTGGTAATAACCCTTAATAAGGAGGCCTTTATCCAAGAAAAAACACACACACACACACACACACACACACACACACACACACACACACACACACACACACACACACACACACACACACACACACAGACCTAATAGTGAGATGGATAGTCACATAGAGTGGTATCAGGTGTGATAGATTACAACTTTTGCATAACCCAGCTCCGGCTTTCAAGCTGAATGGTAATTTGCTGTTACCATACAACACTTCAGTGTAGAGTGTGCTTACATTCACCAAAGACGTCTCAGTTTTGCACAATGTTGACATTGATTGACAGCAAGCATCTTCCAATGCTGAAGAAAAGAGGCCCTATAAATATGTCCATCAAGCTGGTCCAGATCACCTGGATGGGGGGCAAAGTCATCATGCAACCCTGGACCACAGGCATCACCACCCTGTAGACAGAAAAGAGCTCATTACTATATTTACTAATACATAGGAATTACATAATGATCATATTTTGGTGAATTTGATTCTCTGTTTGTAAAAATGCTCTCTGAAATGGTTGGTAGGTCTGACATTGTAGACATTCTGTACTGAACATATGCTAGATCAGTCAGGCATCATTATTTGCTGATGCAAATAATTGGAATGAATAATTGGTGATATACTGTACCATGCAAAGTGTGATTTAGTATCTACAGCACACGTCTACAGCTACATGTTAAAAAACAAAATGAATACATTTAAAAATACAAATCTTTTTATAAAAGTTTGTAATAACAATCTACTAATGTTAGTGTTTTCTGGATGGTTACCAAGGGGTTTGCTATGCAATTGCTAGAGTGATCTGGATGGTTGCTTTGATCTTAATTCGTCAGAACCTCTCAATCCTAAGCTAATATGGTCACCACTGTTACACTGGGCTGTAAAGTTTATGAACAGCCACTTGTGCTAAGAAGCAGTGTATAACTCAGTAACATTGATCACTAAAGTGCTGCTGACCTAAACACACAAAGGTCAATCTTCAAGTATTACAGAGGTTCGACTTGCATGTGTCAAACTACTAAGAGGTTGGAGGATAACACTTGACTATGCCAACAATCCAACCTGAGTTATGTGAAGACATTTCCACCATTATTGGAAATACATTACATTACTATGCAAAAAAAAATGAGAGAGAGAGAGCGAGCGAGAGAGAGAGAGAGCGAGCGAGAGAGAGAGAGAGAGAGAGAGAGAGAGAGAGAGAGAGAGAGAGAGAGAGAAGGCTTTATGTTAATGCAAACAAATGCTGCTGGAGCTGGAAAATATACAGTATGCCTGCAAATGCCTATACGTGCTGTACAAAACTGAACTTCAATTAAAACTCTCAATCATAAGAAAAAAGCTAAGCTATGAAACAAATGACACTTTCTTGGTGGCATTTTTACTGTTCATAATTTTTGCAGTCATTATCTAGGTGGGACGTTGCCAAGGCAAATATTCTGCAATGGAAAATGTAACTGGGTGCCCAACAAGAAGCCTTTCATACCAAATATGTATACAGCTGAGAATCCCAAAAACAATCCCAAAAACAAATGCCATTGGAACAGCCAGAAACGTTGTGAGGATCCGGTAGAAGACATATTTTATCAGCTCGAACACGGCATGACTGCCAATCCAGACTCTGTCAAAACTGTGCGTGGAGATAGGCTCAGCAATGACGTCTTCAAAGCCAACCTGTGGAGCCAAATACGAAAAAATACAAATAAAACAACAATAGACAAAAGTGCGCAAACTACTTAGACTACCAAATTAGCCCACACGTATAAAAAGAGAGAGAAATTGTTAATTGTTGCGCACATAGAACAGTAGTCTATACCTAGTCGAAAATAACTTGTTTACACACTCTGACAAATGAATTATAAAGCACGTAAACAGGCGCGTAAAAGTAAATGTGCACTTCTAATGCATGCTAATATGAACTTGTCAATATTAACGTTTAGCGCACCAGTGTTTATTCCGACTAAAATAAGTAATAAGAATGAGTGATTAAAAGCTGTAACCTACCTTTAGGTATGTGTTAATATTGTTAGGGTCCCTCTCCGGTGCCGGTGTGTACGTATTCGTTTTCTTTCCAATGGGTTCAATCGATTTATTGAATTCGTCCTCATCCATAATAACACTGGTCTCCAATTTTTCCTTTTCTATACCCATTTTTTAAATTTAGTTTAATTTTTTGAGTCGGACAGGCGCAGAGTCCTCTCTGTTGCGCCTGCTGTCCGCGCACTGCGCGCTCATGGCAGGACGCGTCCACGCCCCACACGGAAGGACGCGAGCGGCGCAGACAAAACACAAGCGCATAATTCAATGCTCATAGCAACAAAAATGCGGGCCAGCGATAAGGGGGAAAATTATTAGAAATTAAATTAGGGTTAAATCCTTGTCTAGCCTTTCTTATCTTAAATACATTGCTGATTGAAAAATAATGCAAGGAATCTCAACAGATTGTTCTTTTCTTTAATCTTTATTTGTTATTGGTATTTACTCATAATAAACCAAGTTAAACTTTTAAAGTATTTTACTCAGTAATTTCCTCACCTTTCATGTCTTCATTCATCAATTAATTAATTAATTCATTCATTCATGTATTACTTTATTAATATACATATGTGGGAAAAGATTGCAGCAGGTGCATATGTGGAATAAATGTCAAAACAAGTAAACCATTTTTTTTAACATACCTGAATCAACATGAATACATTATTTTACACTGACAAAACACATTTTTAAGTGTTAGGTCAGGTAAAAGCAGCTCCTTAAGGTAGCAATTGCAGGTTACCACATTAACCTTAATGCTCAAAATAATTAATTGTTTTGAGTAGGGAAAAAATAAATCATACAAATTAGTTAAAATAAATGAACCTTGATGAGTATTAAGATTTTTATTTTTTATTTTTTTAGTTCACGAAACTGACACCTTTAAAGTAACCCCAAATATTTTATTTTATTTATTTATTTTATTAAGTTTAATGAACTTGTCTCTTTAAATTAACAAGAACTTAAATTTGACTGAAACTGGGCAGGGGATTTGTATTTCCCAGCATGCTTTGCATGGCACTCGACAGAGAGAGAAAAGCTGTGTCTTGTTCCAAAGGCTGTATGCTAGCTAGGACGGTCCTTTGAAGGCTGCAGTACACAGAGAGGGTAACACTTTAATAATGGTCCATCATTAATAGGTAGCTATGCAGGAATGTATTAAGGACAAATGAGTAGTACCTCATTAACACTTTAGTTACTACTATTAACTAATATGGAAATTAGCATGTTTTCTAATGCTCTAATGACATATTATGGTAATTTCATGATTTAGTACAGTAAAAATATTACATATAGCACCTTTAAAAAAGACCTTTAATATATATCTTCCTTCAGTATCTAACACGCCGAATTAATAATTTGTAATATTGAGATATCCCTAGGAATACACAGGTTGGGCACATACATCCTGTGAGGTAAGCTGACTATGATCATGGCCATAACCACCAAGACATTATTTTCAGTGAAGAATTTCAAAGAATTGTGGGTTGTGAGTGTCCACGAAGAATACACCTCTGAATTTGCCTAAAAGAAGGTCGCATTCAGAGTGTCCTACTTGCTTTTCTGAAACAAGACTGCCTCGATGACGTATGCCACAGACAAATACGACCTCTGGAGGATGCAGCCTTTGAAAAAAGACACAGCTTAAATGTTAAATTTAAAGGTGCACTCAGTAACTTTTGTCTTCGCATCATCTTGGACTTGACACTGACACCTAGTGGCTTAGATGTAGAATAATTTAAAATCAATAGTTTTCAGTTTAAGGTGCCATTGTAGACAGGGTTGGGGAGTAACAGAATACATGTAACAGGAATACGTAATTAAAATACAAAATACAATTTAAATAATTGGTATTTAGAATACAGTTACATTCAAAAAGTGTATTGATTACTGAAGAGATCACTTTGCATTTTATTGTCATTTGTTTAATTTAATATTTAGTCCTTTCAGATGGAAGGCATTTATACATATAAATGATTCGATCCAAAGTGCATTTGAAAAGCGGTGAAACACTTTCTTATGATGTGTTACATTCACACGAGCAGACAGAGAAGAAAGTTTGAAGTAAGTCTGGAGCAGAAGAAATAGAAATAAACCTTGTGTAAATTGTCAGCTTTACGCTAAGCTAAAATGCTAATTCTAGCCATTTTACACTGCACATGTTACAGACACGATCATATTTTTTATCAAGGAAAATCATGTTGGATCATAATTAATTTTTTTCTAGTTGATATTAGGGCAAAAATCATATTCTTGATAATATTTTTAGTTTTATTTTCCTCTGTAACAATATCTGAAAATCCTTAAAACAAGATCAGTTAGATTTGAATTTTTTTTTTTTAAACAACACTTCGTAAGATATTTAGGTTTTTCAGAGAATGTATTTTTAACATGTGTATTTTGTCTTTTTGTACTGGCAGTATTTATAGTTAAATCAAGTGAATAAATCCAAAGAAGTATTAATGAAGTAATAAAAAGTATTTAGAATACATTACTGACCTTGAGTAATCTGACAGAATATGTTACAAATTACATTTGAAAGCATGTATTATTTAATCTGTAGTGGAATGCGTTTCAAAAGTAACCCTCCCAACTCTGATTGTAGAAATGCAGTATACACAGTCAGCAAACATTATTTTAAGCAATGAGTGAACGTGTCAAATAACAGGACTGTTATTGAGATTAAGCAAGTAGTATTCAGCTGGTCATGTGATTCTAACATGGCAGCCTCCATGTGCGCACCCTCTCCATGTAGAATAAAACAGCTTTTATAAGGTTACTGATTTGACTGCAGTCTTTATTTTAATGTGAGTGCTCATGATTTCATAGATAGATTGCAAAATTACAATTTATGTCTTTAGGAGTTAAACTTTTTTAATGAGGAAAATGTTTAAACATTTTCCTCATTAAAAAAGGGGGATGCTTTTTAGTGTTTAATGCTTTGTTGTGTTATTTAGAAGAGTTAACATTTAAGTTAGTTAACAAGAGTTAATTTAGAAATGTTAACATATTTGGGGCTAACATTATGATGAATAGTGGAGCTTGAGCTTTGGTTGAGGATAGGTACTATTTAATATTGTTCTGTGGAGTGATGCTTTACTCATTAAGCAATTGCTATGCCATGCTATGCCATGCTATGCCATGCTATGCTATGCTATGCTATGCATTTACACCTAACAAGCATGCAGCCTGCTAGCATTTGTAGTACTAGCTAGTTGTAGCTTGTTCTCTCTACGTGAAGTAATTAAGTTGTGTTTACATGGTAATTATAAGTTCTTAGTAATTATATGAACTTATAAAATTACACAGATCAATCCTTATGGCACTATATTTCACATGCTTTGCAGTTATGTTAGCTTACCTGCCCAATAAGAAGAATGCCAATTCAGGGTCAGATTTGATCCCAAAAGCGAATGAAGGTCCCTCCAGGAATCAAATGTCCTCCCGATGTTCACTCTTATTTTCGCTACGATCATGTTCACGCTTAACCAGATGGGATTTAGTTGATAGATGTTTATTTATTTTTTGGCTTACTCAGAGTTTGTGTATGAGTCAGTGTTGTGCTGGATTCCATCTCTAAGATAATATTACCTAATGTTGCAGTTTGTTGTTGCTGTTGAATAGCAGAACAACTGAAGCAAGGCTCCCGGGAGCACGCATAAATGTCACATACTTTGGATTTTCCTGGCAAAAGCGACACGCTCCCTTTGCATGAAAATCAGTCTACAGGCTTTAATTAGCAACCTAGGAAGTCCGGGAAGGGCTAATTTTATAAGTTGCATTACAATCCGTTCACACATTGGCAAAAAAAAGGTGAATATTACATACAATTTGTTACATATTGCACCTTTAAAAAATGTTATTTAACTGATTGACTTAAACGTTTTGAGTTCCGCTAACTTATTAAGGTTTGCTGTAATAAACTGAGGAACAGTAAGAATTCCTTTTCTTTACATCAAACAGTGAATTTCTACGTGACATGCTTATCTTTCAAAGTCAATTGATTGCCATTCATGAAAGATTAAGCTTTACTGTCTTCTCTTAGATGAAAGCCGTTTGATGGAAAGGAAAATGCAATGGCTGAGAAGATAATTTGCCTCTCTTAACTTCTGTCAATGGGGTGTTCTCCTTTTACTCTCTGGAAACTGCTCCAACAATGGTTCTTCTAATCTAATCTGTGTTGGAAGTACATAATTAACTTTTAAAGCATTTTGACCTGAATATGTTTCATTTTTTAAGCACATATAACAATTTGTGGACTTCATCATTTACAGTATACTGAATGTAAAGCAGATGACTATAATGAGAAGGAATGAAGGGAGGTTTTCAGTAGCTGATGGAAACGTAAACAACAAACTCATTGTGTTGCAACTGTTGGAAGGAAAACAGGGAGAGGCTGCTGTGGATCATGACAGCACAGAGAGAAAAGTCTGTTCTGTCGACGAGGACACACACAATACAGGCCCTAATCCCAATGGATAAATACACAGCTCATTTCTAACAGCAAAGCAAAGATGCCTAGACTTTTCCTGTGTGTGTGTGTGTGTGTGTGTGTGTGTGTGTGTGTGAGACAAAATTGTCAGCAAAAGTGAGTTAAATCTGACATTCGGGGGCCTCTTCAATTGGAAAATCAAAAGTAAATAAAGTAAATAGTGTTTTTATACGTTTTCTTATAGGGCTAGGGTTAGAGTGTGTTTTAGGGTTAGTTTATAATAATCATAATTAGCTTCATTAAACAAAAGAATGCAAACATTATGTTCTGGAAATAAAAATTCCATTTATTTTCTTAATTTTAACAAACTTTTAAAGACTACCATGAGCTCTGAGGTTGCTAATCGGTGGTACAGTAAATGCTTCTGTTAAAGCCATAAGTCCACTTTATTTAAACTTTTCAACGTTATTTCAAACATTTCTTTGAATGGGATAGTTCACCCAAAAATGTAAATTCTCTCATCATTTACTCACTCTAATTTTTAGAAGAATATTTCAGCTCTGTAGGTCCATACAATGCAAGTGAATGGTGACTAGAAATGTAAAAGACCAAAAAGCATATAAAGACAACATAAAAGTGAATAAAAGTGAAATTGGAGATTTATAGTAAAAAAAGGACTGAAATATTGATAGATTTAAACCACAGATTTAACCCCTGGAGTAATATGAATTACTTTTTTACCGCCTTTATTATCTTTATTAGATAGAGCTTGAAAGGTCTGGTCACCATAAATTTGCATTTTATGGACCTACAGAGCTGAATTTTTCTTCTTTTGTGTTCTGAAAGAAGAAGGTCGTACACATCTGGGATGTCATGAAGGTGAGTAAATGATGCGATAATTTTTATTTTAGGGTGATAGAATAATTTCTGATGAACTGCAATACCCCTAATTCTTTGTCATTTTGTCCGATTTTCAAATCCTTTGTTTGCTTCAAATCAAAGCTTGTAATCTTGTGATTAACCTCAGAGCTGGTTGGGTTGGTTCATGGCTTAAAACTCTTTTATGAAGACTTTATTGAAATCCCTTTGGAAAAAATGTATTGTAAAAATGGTGCCATAACCAAGATGGCCTAAAAAAGTGGGCGGGCAATCTTGCGCTTTATAGAAGTCGATGGTATGTCCCCATTTAGATAGCAGAAAGTAAACGTGTTTGTATTTGGACTGGAAGGTGTGTTAGAAATGGTGATTAATAGTGGTGGGGACATACCATATATTTCAATAAAATTTGTTCCTAATCAAAATATAACACATCAACACCAATAAACCCTTCATCACACCACTATAAACAGTAATGAAGGGGTTAGAAGGCAAGTCTGGTTAGTCTATTCTATTTCAATCTTTCACTGCCATAATAATTTAAGTTTGTAGCAAGTTTAAGAGTTTTGCCCTCAAGCAGAGGAGACCTAACAAGCTAATAGAAGCAAACTCAAAAAAAAACAATATATGTCATTTTCATGACAACTGAGCAGGTGATTGACAAATTCCTTTGTATGGTTGAGCAATCTTCTTCACAAAATGCTTGAACTATATTGGCTGTGGTAATTAGCAGGATATAAATTAAACACATGCTTTATTTGAGAAATTGCTCTCTTCTGCACTTGCCAAGTGCACACATTATGTTGCTCATCCATTTGAAGCAGAACAAAGATCAAACAATATCTGTTGAGATTATAGAATGTTGGCATCTAATCCTGTATTACTTTATATACATTTCTAGCTGTTTAGCCCAAGATACAAACAGTGATGGAGTTTCATGAATCAACCAAAGGTCACATTCCATGGTTTATTGTCTTTTGTTCTGGATTGATTTGCACATGTGGAATGTATCAGCAGATCTAACTCGCTACCTGCTGAAAAACAATTATATCAGAGGTTCTCTGGTTAAACTCTCTACACTATGAATCTCCTTAGTGGCGACTCATAATAAACCCTGACATTTGGTGATCGTGAGAACCGACCTATAGTGATGTCACTCACCCATCAGGTGAGAAGTCTTACATTTTCACAAACATTAGAGTAGTTTATGGTTTCCAAAAGTTAGTGTTTAAATTTAAGTACACTAAAAAAGTGGTAACCTGCAGTAGTAATCTGAAGGATCTATTTGTGCTTTGATCTAACCCATAAAAATTAGTTTAGATGGTGGAACCTAAATTGTCAGGTAAATTAAGTCAGATTAAATAAATTTTTTAGGCTACCTGACAAAAAAAATATTTTTTTACGTAAACACTGTGCAAGTAACATAAAGTACTAGTTATGAGTAAATGGTTAACCCTTATGTTGAGATTGACTTTACTGCTTTTTTGTTTGGGGTTCAAGAGACCACAATGATGTAAATGTAAACATAATTTAGAAATGCACCTCTTAGTTTTCCTTCAAATTCTTTTAATTTAATATATATATATATATATATATATATATATATATATATATATATATATATATATATATATATATATATATATTAATATATTTAAAACACATTGTAGAAAAAAATTATATGAATAATCATAATATTAAATACTGTTACATTTTTGTATTATTATGCATTTTTGTTTTGTTGACATTTTGTCTCAAATTAGTTCTCATAAGATGATGACAGCCTCAGTCACCATTTACTTTCATTGTGTGAAATGCAATGAAAGTGCAAGTCTACTTTGTGTTTCACAGAGGAAAGAAAGCCATATGGGTTTGGAACAGAATGAGGTTATGATTAGAGTAAATGGCAAGATTTTTAAATTCAATATTTCAATCTGTTGCTGTTAAATGTCCTTGGGGTCTTCAGACCCCAAAACAGAACATAAAGGTTCATTGATGTGCATTTGCTTAACTGGTATTAGATGCCTAATTTGTTCTGATTTCTACTCAAATGAAAGATTACAGGTAGGGAAACGACCATCAAAACAAAAATCAGAATGGCACATGCTTTACACAGAAAGAATGGAAGTGCTTAAACACTGCAGAACTTATCCAGACATACCTGTAAAAGCAGCCTTTGTTTTTCAGCAGGGTAGTGATTGCTCATGGAATCTGGGCTTCAATAAAATGTAAGGTAATGAAGGTAGACAAGAGCGAATGCATGAGCCTTCATACTCTGCCAGCATGCATACTTTGTCTTAACAGATAAAATTTAGTGCTGTAACTTTTCCAGGCACAATAAACCTGTCAGAATCACCCAATCTCTTTATGTGCGCCTACATTGCTCTGTGTTTGCGAACAAAACTGGCTGAAAGTACGGTAAACAAACTGCTGGTCCGCTCAGGACCTGAGGGTGTGTTAGTCATGGAAGGTTGAGTACGTTCGAGGAGAAAAATATGTTTTTCCGTTTGTACAGGATAAAGCACTCAAAAGTTGATTTATGTTTCTTGTTGAACTCAGTTAATTAAAAGAGCTAATGAAACACTCTTGAACATTTTTGTCACAGCGCAATTTTATTGCAAGAAATCTATTTCAGTTCACTTAATCAATTTGTGTTGGGACAACATGAATAATTTCCATCGGCCAAAACCAGATATAATGTTCTGTCTCGAGCATGCATCGTGACATGAATAAAAATGTTTTGAAAAAAATAAACGACTATTCAACAAGACAAGATCAAAGCAATTAAAACGAATTATTTATGTTATAAACAATTGAATTGCGTGGATATGTTTTCCACAATGTAATTAAGTACATTCAATGTTTTTTTGTTTTGTTTTTTGAGTTAGGGGTCAGCCTTTGCTGTAGTGCTGGGGGGAGTCCTGACAAGTCTGGGAGTCCTTACAAGCCTCAGTCCTCTGACATGTTAACCCAGTTGCACATGGTAAAAGATTCATCTCCACCACATGACAGACCCCTCAAACCATTTTCCAGTTTAGCTTAGATCAGGTAGATGACTCTTTGCATATCAGATCGTGCATACCGATGCTGTTACTCAACAGTTTCAGGTGTGCTTTTTCATTTATTTCGAGCCAAGTTTGGAAACACTGACTATTGATCTTGTTTCATGAATCTGTGGCTGGTGTTTTGATAGAGAGTTTTGATAAGCTGTTCTCAATTTTTAGGCTTTTGATGATCCCACAGGAAAGAAAAATAACGAATGAGATCTCTTTATTATCTCAATTGTTTCTTCAGCAATGAGATTAAAAACAAATGGAGACTTTTAGCTCAGATTTTCTTTGCTATCAAAAGTATAAAAATATAAAAAATCTTAGCTAACTGAGCTATCCTATCCACATTCATCTTATAACTTATCTAACTGTATGTCAACAATTGTCTCATTTCTGTCTATTCTCCTAAGGAAGTTTAGGAGAAACATCTGAGACTAAGTTAATACTTCAGTGAAACAGCTGATGTCTCATGAGCCATATAAGAGCAACCTCTGAGCAATAAAAGTTTCTTCTGGGATCATTTGTATGCATTTCAAATAGTATAGTATAGTATAGTATAGTATAGTATAGTATAGTATAGTATAGTATAGTATAGTATAGTATAGTGCATAGTATAATATATTGTAGTATAGTATAGAATAGTATAGTACATTTCAATCCTTCATTAAATGTTCTCTATAGTCTGTTCCTATTTTTAGATCTGCACTAAAAACTTTTCATGTTCATTCATGCAAAGCTATTGTACACTATGCTGCTGTCATTACCAGTTTAGCTAATGACAAACATGAAGGAATGTGCTCAAGATGCATGTATCAGAACAGCAATAAACAGGGGATTCAGAATAACAACCAAAAATATTCATTAAAATATCATATATACATAAGGCATGCAACCAAGTAATGTGCAGCAACAGATGGCACATAAAATTCTGTAAGAGCTGAAGGTATCAGAACTCTGTCATTTGAATTAGTCATTTCAAATGATAAAAGGTACGTTAAGGTCTTGGCTCTCTACTGACATCTACTCTATGGTTGAAACATAAAAGTGTAAATTACTTGTATGCAGGACAAGGGCCCTGCAAAGTCACATACTGTCACAGTATGTACTGTATTTGATGAAGGACGCACTTCTCGGTTGGTAAAACATTACTTACATTAGACATGCATGCAAGAAGTATGAAAAGATTCTGTACATACTTCATGTGGGGATGTGCTTATTGACCTGTGATCCAAATATATGACGTTATAACAACAACACTGGTTTGAATAAACTAGCACCATTTAAGTACAAGAAACAATTTTCTTGGTATATATTGTATATATATATATATATATATATATATATATATATATATATATATCACTTACAGTTGAGAAGAGCCGTTCGACTCCGCTGTTCTTTTAAATGCAATGTTTTGAGCGTAATGTCTCTTCTGATGCTGAGGGATTGTGGGATGGTAAAGTGCCCAGTATTTCCACAACTCAGAATCTTACCAGAAATGTAAGGTCAGCTGGGTATTTCCAGCTGAATGTTTTATGAATAGTGGGTATTTGGGCATACTACTCCATTACTGTACTGTTTTTGGCATACTATATAGTATTGAAGTATGGATATTTGGACGCAGATTTGTTTTTTATCCACCAATTGTGTTACAGCCAGGCTCCAGCTTAAGATTTAAGGTAGGCCATAGGACCAGGGGCTGGCTACAGCACTGCTCTTCTGCACGGATGATGCTGATGGTTTAAGGTATACCGATCGTTGCCTGTTATCATCATATCAGAGCAGATCTGACTATCTACACTAAGAGTCACTCATTGTAAAACGTTTTTCAAAAAATGCATATTCCAAAAATATATTGTCTAAACAAGTAAGTATCATATCTGCCACCGTAACATCTTTCCTTTGTATACATACATGTCATAAACAAGTCAGAACAAATGATAAAATTGAAATTCTTGCTAATTTGAATTCAACATCTCTGAATGCAAAATAATTATTATTGACTTACCGCAGTGACTCAGGGTAAGGCAGGAATGTGGCTTTGAACACAGATTTATCATATACTGGCTCAATAATTCCTTACAAAAATTCATGGCAAATTTGCCACTAATTATTTTCACATGCAAATGAGCTTGTTATATGTTGCACACTGTAAAAGAAATCCTGTAAAATGTACGGTAAAAAACTGGCAGCTGTGGTTGCCAGAAATTCACCATAATAAATACGGTAACCATGTTTCAAGCTTAACGGGATGTAATTTTGATGCCTGTATATTTTATGGTGCATTACTCTTGTTTCTATTATTGAATAATAAACATGATATATTAACCTTCTGAAACTGTAAAAATTTGCTTTTCACTTTATAATGTATTGTTAATCATCGTAGTAATTACAAAAGTGCACATGTTGACATGAAATTCATCAATAGAAGCCATTCCTGGAGCAATGACCAATAAACATGTATATAAACAGTGCTCAATGTCACTCACACAAACACTAAACACCATCAGGGTAACACATGTAAAATTCAAATATTGTAATAAACATTAACTAAACTACATCAAATATAAAACAGAACACCCCTATATATGTAAATAATATACAAAATAAGAAGATACATTACTATTCCCATAAAATATAATGAAATTAACTGATTCACACAGGGAATTCTGGGAATGCCCGATTATAGTTTTTTTTTTATACCGTAATTTTATCAAACAGTACAAGTACTCTCTTGTTAAACATAATATAAAGTTTTAAGTTAATTATACAGAAAATCATACTTTTTACATTAAATAAACATATTTTTCTAAAATGTTACCGTAAAACTACATGCATTTTCTTTTTAAATATATTAAAAAAATTACTGTATATTTTAAGGTAACTACCCATTAACCAATTAAAGTTCTTTTATTGTAACATTTTTACAGTCTTTCACCATTAAAATTACGAAAACATTTACAGTGCAGATGTTTGCCAGAAGTTTACAGCTCTTCAATGGTAGTGGTGAACATACAGCAAAATCCTCTGAGAAATCCTCTGTAGTGTACCTTTATGAGAAAACATACTGTGTGTCAAAAGATAATCAATATAGTAATAACAATACATTGTCTATATATCTCTGTAGGTAGACATTTGGTAGACATATTAACTTCAGTGATTCACTGTAGAAACTATTGTAATACAACATACTGTTAAATGTAGATGTTAGCAAACATCCACAACATTTATCAACCTTCTTTCTCAAAGCAAAATATCATCCCTAAATTCATACAGTGTAATCCAACGAGCTTGAAAACTGTACATGCTTGTAGAAATGTTGTACAAAAGTTGTATGCCTGCAAGAACTTGCTAACTAATTTTGCACAGTATAAAAGAGTGACATGATTTCAACTCTGCTCTCATAAACAAATTTCCACTTGGCTCCACTTCACCACCTTTAAAAATCACTGAATGCATTAAATAAAAGAAAATGATAACCACTCAATATGCTGGAATTTATTATTGATCTGTTTCTCACCCACACCTATTATATCACTTCTGAAGACACAGATTTAACCACTGGAGTCATATTGATTACTTTAATGCTGTCTTTATGTGATTTATGGAGCTTGAAAGGTCTGGTCATCATTCTTAGATTCTTAGTCTGGTCTTCAACCCTTTAATGTCCTTTTTGAACACTAGCACAATGACAAATCCTAACCAATAGCTACATTTATATTAAATACACCTTTAAATATAAAAAGCTCACATGAGGTAACAGTCCATAGCAATAAATGCTAACATGCTAACTGTGCATGCAACACATACTGTTGTTCAATACTTTTTAAAGGAGTTTTGTTAATTAGATATTAAAAAATGCTAATATGCTAATAATACATTTAACAAGTAATTTTAAGCTTTATTTATAAGTTATTAGTTAGCTAGTTACAGAATGTGTATGTCAGTAATTTAGCTTTCAGTTTGCTGAGGTACTTGGACTAGATGACACTGATTAAAAGCTCAACTGATGGATGCTGGAGTAGCTGTGCGGTCCAAAGCAAACACGATGTCAACCGCCACTGCTCTAGTAGTTTTCCAGGCTTGTTTACACTGAAATATGAGGACTACACTTGAGCGCTCTACCAGTTGTCATGCTAGTGAGGGAAACCCCAAACATAGCAACATGTTCTGCAGGAACCGTTCACACTGGTACAGTGCCAAATGGGTGTGGGCTGTAGGGAAAGACAATTAGAGGGAGAAAAGCCCATTTGTAATTATTATTATTACATTTTTTTTGCTGTGGTATTTGTCCTATTTTGAGAGTTGAGGGTGATTACTATGTTGCTAATGGGATTTTGAGTAGCCAAACAGACAAACCTCTGACTCACTTTTAGGGCTCCCCAAAGTGAAATCCCCAAGTTAAATTTGGTCTTTAATTATGCCCTCTCTCTCTCTCCAACCAAACTATCAGCTCACACATAGCTTTCCTTCTTTTTCTAAGGAAGAGCGATGAAACCGTTATGTTGAGGCTATTTTTAGGGGTATCCTGCATCTTTTTCACCTTGCTCCACAAACATCTAATCTGGAACGCCGATGAGAGAGCTTAATTCTCTAATTTATGTAGTCCTCATGCAAGTGTGTACTCTGAATCCATCAATCTATCATACCGTAGGTGCATTAAGGCAAATCTCTGCATTTGCTTGTTGAAGGAGTTACTGTGAGCATACTGTACAGCAGTGTTTTTCAGCCGGTTGGTTGTGGCCCTTAAATGTATCATAGGTCTGTTCTGATTGGGTCATGAACAGCAGCGGAAAAAAAAATACTAAATTCAAAAATTAAAATGGAACATTCATATATAGGATACCAAAGTTAAAAAATACATCTTTTGTTGTTTATGTCAAAGGTCATGCTTCCAATTAAACTCTAGTATGTTGGTGGAAATTAATCCGTCACTTGATAATATGGCTAATAATAATACAATATTTAGCAAAGTGTATTTTCATGTGTTAAGCTGATTAATCACACTTTTGTTGTAAAAAAATCCTTTTCACACACACACACACACACACACACACAAAAGAAGGATTTCTTGCTGCTTGTTCAGTTTACTAAAGCAACACAATTCTAGAACATTTTGTCAGAACTTGATTTCATGTTATCTTTCCATTTCCATTTTTTTAAATGGAAGTTTACTTGGTCTTTTTGAGTTGAAACTGCATGAATTATTTTTGGGGTGTTAATCTAGCATTGATGAAACTGGTCAGGGGATTTCCATTTCCCAGCATGCTTTGCAATGGACTTGATAGGGAGAGTAAATGTTAAAACGAAGTGTTATTTTATGTGTTTTTGTGCTAGATGAATATAAAGGGGTATACATGTAAGTGTTTAAATGTTTTATTATGTTGAGATTTAGAAGAGTTTCTGTTAGGCTATAGGGGTTACCATGGTGAAGAGTGGAGCTTGAGCTAATGATGAGGACAGGTATATATTTCTTATGAATCTGATTGCTTGCTTTGTAGCTAACCATAGTACAGTTATTAAACTACATTCTGCAGTGCTTTCTACTGCATGTTTTTAGCATGCCAATGTAACAGCAGACAGGTGGTAGGTAACTGTGCAGTATTTAAACTTCACACCCCTGGCCTGAAGAGGCACACTAGTGACTGACGCAAATGGCTATAGCCTTTAGCCTCCTCGTTAGCATGTACGCCTCCCATGCTGAAGACGTCTGTTCAAATCCTGTTTGTAGCAGGACTGGACACAGTGACCCTATTTTTGTTGTGCTTACCCAATTTAACTAGGTTCTTTATAAACAGCATTTTTGTTGAGATTATATAGTAAGCTAAGAAATCTAATTTGAAACACATAGATCCACTGTCCATGATTTAATCAAGTTTAGCCAAAGAACAATTTTGTTTTAGTGCAGCCTATGTCCTGTTAATAATTTTGCATATTTTTAAGCCTATGCAGTTCACCTTAATAATAATATGTTTTATGCTTGATTTTAAGGACATTTTATGTTAATAAAAAACCCCAGTTAAGATCCACTGTTGTACAGTATGGCTTTCACTCCAGTATTTGACATTGTATAACCTATACTGTATTCCAACCTTGTGTCATGATACAACCTTTGTGTTTTCATAGAAAAACAGCTAGTGTATGAAACCAAATATGCTATCAGACCACACACTTCCCACAGTATGAATGCAACCTGGAGTGAATAAATGTGTATATGGGTGGAGTGTTTCAGGCAGTTCAAAGAAAGCCCATCATGAGCACACTAAAATGAGACTACTGCTTACCTCTCATCCCTTTCTTGATTGAGGGTGTAATGAGTATTTGAAAACAGATGTGTGAGAGATCACTGCTTTTCACTATCCCTGCCAATAATAGCCAAACAATGTGCAGACAAAGGGCTATTAGCAGGGTGTGGTCTTATGGAAGCTAGCGTTTCATCGGTAGCTTTTGAGGAATGCGACCTCTTTAAGACAGATGCTTCTTTTGTCTTTCTTGAGAATAATATCTAGGTTTAAAAAGGTTTCAGGTCATTCCAAGTTAGCAGTGCATGCTTTTGAATGCTAGCATACATATTAGCTAGCATCATAATATGTATAACAATAAGCTTACATTTAAATTGGATTGATTTATGTAGTTTAAGTTACCTGATGAAGAGAAAAGCAAGATGTAGATTCAGCTGTATTTTGTATTTATTACTTTGAGTTTAAATTCTAATAATGCCACATTCAAAGTTGCAAGATATAGCATAACAGTTACAAAAGAAATGTATACAAGTTTAGTTGGTCACACTTTATATTAGATGGCCTTAACTACTATGTACCAACATTAAATACATACAAGACTATGTATTTCCTGTGTAACTACAGGTTGTTCTGCAAAATGCCCACATTTGCTGCTACTGAGGTTGAGGTACTGGTAGGTTTAGGAGTAAGGGTAGAGTTAGGGTTAGGATTTGAGGTTAGAGTTAGGTTTTGGGGTAAGGGTTGGGTTAGGATTAGGGGTAAAGTTAACAGTGTTACTACAAATGTAATTAAATGCAATTTACTCACCCTCATGCAGTTCCAAACCCATATGACGTTCTTTCTTCAGGGTTCTCACAATTTTTGACCAACAAAATTTAATGAACTTTCAGACTTTCCACTCATTTGAGATTGCTTGACACAGATTAATAAAAATAATTTAATAATTATACTTAAAAGTATAATTATTCTCTACTTAAAAGTTTTACTCGAGAAATATCTTGCTGATGAGATATTTTCAAAAATAGAAAAACTAGGAAAAAGTACATTCACTGTAGATATTTTCATTACCTTTTTAATTGCAATTTAATGGTGTGATATGACACCATGTATGTGTAAGTGTGAGTGTATTCCATCTGTGGAAATCTCTGCAGGTGTGCAGATGGGTAAAATGGTGCTGATGTGTCTTACCAAGTTAATGGACACACACATCCGTTTGTTACAAAGGCAAGTAAGCACATGCCTCTGTCTGCGCTCTTATAAAGGCTATAATGGCTAAAATACCTCTCGATGTGCGCAATTAACTGCTACAATTTATAAAATTGTAAAAGATTGCACAGCCATTTGAAACTAAGTACTTTTAAAGTTCAATCATAAAATGAATATAATGAATCCCAATGATTTATCACAAGAAATTACTGATGATTATCTTTAATGTTATAAGACTGTGCCATTTTATCTTCTTCAAAGGCCTTTAAATAGTTGTGCAAAGATGAAAATGCTCATGTATGCCACATTTGACATGCAGCACACAGACTAGGTTAACTGTGAGTCCTCTCATAATTTAAGTTGTGGTCTTATTTTAGCTGCACTGCTCTTAAATTTGATGGCGATCTTTGAGAGCAAAACAAGAAAGTCCTCAGGGACTTTCAGCCTTGGAATTATAAACACAGAGTCCTTTCCCCCTCCTGGTGACGGTAGGAGAATGTACATAGTTGCTCAGCAAAGTTGAATCTTTTCACCAAAACCACGTAAGGAGTTTTTAGAGCACTCTTTTACTCGGGATCCTGGTTTGATGTAAGCCTTCAATGCTCATTTTCATGTTCAAAGGATTTGAAAGTGCTTATGTTCCTTGATCGATTCTTAACACATCATCTTTAAAACACAAGCGTTACTTAAATATCTGGCAATTGCTGCCAAATATCACTGTATTTGCTCATCATTTCCTTTCAGACATGCCCATATGATAGGCTGGGTGTTGTCAGACAACAGAATCTTTGATTGGTTGATGTTCAAACTCTAGTCTACTCATCATATTGTGGAGAGGAGGGAGGGTTAATTGCATGGTTGCTTTAGATTTTTTTTTTTTTAGGTTTTCTGAGGATATCCCAGAGGAGGCTGGTATGGTGACCATTGTGGATTTGGAATAATTGGGCAACTGTGCTGCCAGCAAGCCTTTTGAAACAGAAGCATCTATAATCTGTTAAAAATACACAAGCCATTGTTGTAATTGTGTTTTTTCCCCCAAGACAGATATTACAAGATGGTTATTTAATCATATGGGGGGAAATGGCATTTGTTAAGGTGTGCTGATTCACTACATCTGCACTACAATTGTTGTAGATTGTTCTAAATGTTATGAAATTTCTGTACATCGAGGAAGATGAAATAGTGAAAAGAAGTATTGCAGACATGTATTGATCATCTGTAAGGTCTTCATACCACTGAGCTGCCACTGTCAACATTTTTTGTTGGGTGTATTTTTCATGGTTTAGATTATCATGATTCTAAATTGATTTTTTTTAATGGATATTAATAGTTTAATATTGAAAGTATGGGATCAGGCTTAAACTGTAAAATCTATACAAGGCATTTGAAAAATACCATCATTTATGTATGCATGGTAAAATTACCGTTTTAATGTGACTTTCACATAAAATAAATAAATAAATGGAAACCTGTTAATTTTAACAAAACAATCAACTCCGGCGGCATAAAATTGTCATAAGTTAAAGAAACACTTTTATATGAAATATATACATAATGTTCAAAAGAGGCTAAATCAATCCTAATTTAGAAGTCACACACTCTCTCTCTTAGGCGTTAAAGTCTCTCTCTCCCTCTCTGAATGGATTGGCCTACCACAATGCTTGTACAGGAAGTTGTGTACAGTAGATAACAAAGAATGCTGAAGGAGGGGGCCGAAACACCTTCCTGCATGCAACAGAAGGGTCATCGGTAATTAGCAGAAATTGGGGAATAGCATTTGTTTTCCTTGTGCAGCTGAACATGAAATTAAAGCTTTATTTTTAGGTAACAGGCTGTTGGTCCCAGGGGTGAAACTCATGTAAGCTTCATGCCCAGAAACCAAAAACCACAGACCCATTATCCCAGATCAACTTAGACTAGCCCGGTCCTTCAATTTAACTTCTCATCCTCTACACAAGGACACTGGTCCATTCTTACAATATGCATTCATTTTGATCTATACTCTAGTTTCACTATGCCATATTCCATTTATATTCCAGTGTTTCTCTTTTTCACTCTTCTCTATCCTCTAATTGCTGCTCTTGCTATACAATTTCCCTGCATTGGTACCTTAATCCCTATCTTTCTGTTCTTGAGCTTGCCATACACTAAAGAGGGAGTCCCGAGGAGCTGTAATGCTATATAAAGCCCTTTGCTTAAATTCTGACAGTTCTTTGCCCATAGTCCTCCCACAGTCGAGCTGCCAAGCCGACACACATTTTCCTGGCCAGAGTTCAGGAAAGTGCTCAGAGCTGAAGGATGGAAACTTTAGACTCCCTTTGCCTGGATACAATAAAAAAACACAAACACTGGGCTGGGTGATTCAGAGTGATGCAGACAGGGCCTTCTTTATCAGAAGGGGGCTCACCCTCTGGATACTTACCTTATCTCCATTAATGTACACAATAACACCAGATACAGACCATTATAAAAAATAGAGTCTAAAAAGGTTAGTTCACCCAAAAATGAAAATTGTGTCACTCTTTACTTACACTCATGTTGTTCCAAACCCATATGATGTTCTTACTTCCAGGGAACACAAAAGGAGATGTTTTGTAAAATGTTAAACTTATTGCAATTTTCCACTGCACGTTACGGTCCGACTCGCCTCAAATCTACTCGCTACTTTTTGAGCTTGCATTTATAGGCTGATTGTCATTGTTGCGCCACCTCTACTGCCGTGACATCATCTTAAATACGACACAAACTGACCAAAACAATAACACGACCGCTAGCTGTTAGCTACTAGCTCATTGTGCTGCATAAATCAGTTGTTGCATGGTGATTTTACACAAGTGTAACAGTTAAATTGGCCGGGTTGTTTTAGAAGCAAGACTCCAGTAGCTGATCAACTAAATACAGTGAAGCTTTCAAGAGTATAGAGTTAACATAACAAAACATACCATCCTCCATCGTGAATCAACGCCAGTCTAGGGCACTGTCCCTCCCATTGCTCGCCGGTTTAGATATCGAACCACTTCCACTTTTCCTTGATGGTTCTGTAGTCACTTAAAACATTTTTTTGACTTTTCCCTACACTGTTGGTTGGTCCGGTGGTAGCCGTGTGCGGCCAACAGCTGATACACATCCTGAGAGACTTTTTTGTTTCGCTCATCGCTAATGAAAGGACCTCTGCACCTCGTTTATTGACCACGGCGTAGTTTTGTTTTTATTTTTTCACAATTTGAAAGTCGCATGAACAAATGATACTTTTATTGCTGTTACTAAAACTTTAAAACTAGCGAGTTGATGTCGCGTGTCGGAAATCCAGTGATGCTGGTAGTGACGATTCTTCCTGACCAATCAGTGATCTGCAGGATTTTGACGTCACATTTAGTACTGGCTTGGCTACTTGGAACCTTGATGTAGGTGGTACTAAAAAAGTATCAGGTACCAGGTACTATCCACAGTGGAAAGCCCCAAAATAGCGAGCAGTGTTGAGTTGAATCGAGTTGTACCATGTAGTGGAAAAGCCCCATTAGTCACCAATCACTGTCTTGCATCTTTTTCCCATACAATGGAAGTGAATGGTCACTGAGGGAAACATTCAGTTTAATATCTACTATTGTGTTTCACCGAAGAAAGAAAAGTCTAAAGGCCCCAATATACTGCCAGAGAAGTTCTTTAAAAAAAAAAAAAAAACATCATACAATGTTGTAGTGCTTTCAATACAGCAAAGGGTGAAAATTATTTACAAATCACTCCTTTTTGTTTTTATTAGCATTTTTAATACTGTCCCAACTTTTTTGGAGGTTGTATAAAAGAATGTTAATATTCAGAATGAAGTCAAAAGATTGATGAGAGGCATATCTAATTCATGACATGGCTTTGGAAAATATTTCTAAGAGAACCATCGTACAGATGTAAGTAAATTTGCACCAGCTCGCTAATAACGCTACATGCTGGTGTGTTCATGTTAACTGACTAAACAACGTAAACAAAATGAGCTGTTGGCCTCAAGGTAGGTGGAGCTCCATGTCACACCTACCGATGACGTGGACCAATTGCAGTAAGCTGGTGTTTAGCAGCTGGTAAGAATTGTTCCTAGAAATTCGCCCAGGTGAACTGTTATGAATCACAGAAACGAATGCAAATACATTTTTGTCCAAATTTAGTTCTAAATGACATCATACCCATTTGTTGTTTGATTTCATATGAGTATACCGGGACCTGGTTTGGAACAACGCAATGGTGAGTAAATGTTGACCAAATTTACATTTTTGGGTGAACCATCCTATTAAATTTAGGTCTTGTGATTACAAGCAGGAGCGGTAATGATTCTTCTTTGTTCAATCTTTAAATCCCTCCCTAATGCCAGCATATGCAAACCGCAAGGGAAAATGATCTGTTTCATTTTTGTATTCCCTCATTTATTTTCAGTGAGTCATACTTGCCTCAAAACAAATTCCCTCTAAAATGAAACAGAGATCTGCTCAAACAGATTCTGTTGAGCCATTTCACTATGAGTTTACATATGAATAGAAAAGATCAAAAGGAACTTGCCCGGGCCAAAACTGAACCATAAACAGGAGTCTACAAATGAGTTACAAATTCTTCAATGCATTGGATGGTGTACTTTCAACCAAATTCTACAGCACAACGATAGATGAGTCAGTAAGCTTTGATATGTATGAGGAATAGTGAGTTCAGAAGGTATGGAGATGGAATATTTTTTTGATGATGGCAAGAAAAGTACGGTATTGCCTTAGCTGACACAACAAACCTTAGTCAGTTTTGGCATCACATTTAATTTGACATAAACGAAAAGTAGTACATTCTTAAAGGAATAGTTCACCCAAAAATACTATTCTGTCATTTAAAAAAAAAATTCCCTGTGGAAAATTAAAAGATGTTAATCAGAATGACCTCGGTCACCATTCACTTTCATTGCATTTAGGAAAATAGATGCAATAAAAGTGAAAGATGACTGAGGTTAACATTCTGCCTAACATGTCCTTTTGTGTTACACCAAAGAAAGAAAGTGAACAACATTGGTAGAACAACATGAGGGTGAGTAAATAATGTCATGAACTCAATCTTTGGGTGAACTATAGGTCACATCTAATTTTCACAACCCAGTATGGAATATATTTGGAGAGATGTATTTAAAACAGAAAAAGAAAAAAGAAAACAGACTAAAATATCTCTTTAACATCTCAATGTTTTTGTAGACAGCTCTGAGTTTACATGGAGAGCAAATGGACTCTCCTACTTCTCAGATATTGTCCTCAGAAAAAGACCCCAGTAATCTCACATGCATCTCCTCTATAGTTTCAGATGACATCACAAAAATGTTTTAAACTGTGCTCAGATTTTCCAAGACACCAAAGTCTGCAACCAGAATACAGAGAACTCCAAATTTCTCATCAAATTCTTCCCCAAAAAATTGTCTGAACTTAAATAACAGAAAAGCCTTATTATTCATTAAACTCTCCTGAGCTATGAAATAGAGCAAACACTAAACTTCAACATAAACAGAATTATAGGAACAGTTTACCAAGATGTACTGTATGTCTTGAGTTGGATGGATCACTTGTTTGCTGCATTTTTGTCCTTTTTGAAGCTTTAAAGTGTCGAAACCCCATTGACTTGCATTTTATGTATATAGACACATCGTATATCTATATAAAAAAAGATATCACTTTGGCTGAACTATTCTATTTACTAAATACTACACATTTGTGTCAAATTAAACATGCAATCTACGCTATAAGATTGTGACCCTGATAGCAGGGGTCAGGGTCCCTGGGCTTTGATGTCGTATTATTTTAACATGTAACTTTTGGTGATTAAAACTGACCTGAAATCAGAGTTCTTTCAGAAAACCTCCTGATTCCTTTATCCAGGCAGGGTGCTGTACAAAGACTTACTCTAGGTCTTCTGGGGGAAAAAATGAGTGGGTTCCACCAAAAACTTTGCGTAAAACAAAACTGCACGGAACTCCAAACCCAAACTACTACAGCAAAGAGGGAACTCCCTGGCTGAGTGTTTATAGTCAGGCCCATCCAGGAACCCAATGTGAGGAACATTCTGTCAACACGCTCTGCAGCCACCCACCACACAAATACACAGTTCCAGTTCCCACAGCGTTACCATGACAGCAAAGAGCTTATTACATAATGCTGTGGTGACCCACTTTTTCCTGCGATGGATTCCAAGTGGGATGTATTAAAGTTGTGATGAATTTCTGTTCTCAGTGAGATTCTCCCCGGTGCTCCACAGCGCAAATATGAATGTTGTACCTTCTGAGACATGTGTGATTACTTCTACAAATATGAGAAGCAGGACACTTCAGTAAAAACCTCCATTTCCTCTCCATTTAATCTCATTATTGCTAGGATTAACAACTGACCTATTAAAGAGATCTCATTTGTGATTTTTCTTTCCTATAAGCTAAGCAGGGATACAAACATGACCTCATGCAAACATTTCCTTCAAAGAGCTTTGTTCCTTGCAGAAGCACACATGCTTGACTTTAAATTAGAGAGACAAAAAGTTTCCCTGTGATAAAGTTAATGGCAGACATCAGGAACAAAAGGAGAACCAGATGTAAGGTATAAACAATCTCAACATCAGCTGGCTAAATTTATCAGAGGACATCCATTCTCGCCACGTGTGTGGGAGAGTTGCATGATGGGGTTTTCTTCTAGCATGGGGAACTTCTCCTGTCAGTGAAAGCCCATCTACAAACGGGACAGAGAGCAGAAATCTTTCCCCTGAAGACACACCCTCATTATTTGGCTTGCATTGTCCTCTCATTCAGCTCGTGGTAGCTTCAGGATATGACTGCAACTTTTTTGGAGATGTGAAAATGATTCCTTGGAGAGATGTTTACTTTTAACGCATAGCCTCGGCCAACAGCTTCCGGTTATTGAAGTGGCTCATTCGTGCTACTCACAACATGTGTTTATCAAGTGCAGAAGACAAGATGGAGAATGCAGATGGCAAGATGGTTGAGGGATGTTCTAATGAGGCGTAGCAGACATAAGAGGCATCATTAATCATTAAGGGAAGATTACAGAGTGTAGCGTCTCAGCACACACAAGTGGCACAAGAAGTATAGGATAAAGCGAAAGATTCTAATGAAATGAAAGATTCCAATGTTCAAAAGGTATGCATAAAAACAAATGCAGGTATTTAAATCAAGAGAGAAAATGGTATAAAGGCAAAAATATATATATATTTCCACGTATGTGTCCATTTGGTCATTTTTGTGAGGAAATAAGCGCATCAACCCGTGAGAGCCCAAATATTGTAAACACACTGCAATAGTAGGCAATTGGTAGATGTTGTGATTGGTTGCTGCTGTAATCAATCAATGGCTCTGCAGTCATTTGAGCGTCTGGTGAGATTTTAGGCAGTTTGACATGTATTTTTTACACAATGTCAAAATCAACGATAATATGCATACATTTATATTTAATACATTTGGGTACTTAAGCTGGAGCGGCTGATGGGGTAGCAATGTTTTATCTTAGGGTGGTTTTCTTGAGTGTTAATTTAAGTTTGTGTAAAGAAAAGGCAATTATACAGGCTTAACAATATATTTTTTTGTTTGTTAAATTATTTGTATTTATTTAATGCTTTATTTGTTTCAGGGCCATAAATGCCTCTTTTTCCCTCTTTGGACCTTGAGAGCACATGAAAACACAGAAGCAACTTTTATCAATATACTAATCGGGCTTGTGTCATGGTTGGCAGAAGCTTTCCATTCTTTAATGATTCCATATAAGCTTCTAACAAAAGTGGAGCCTGTTCTGTAGCATAAGATCTAACAAACTCAGTGGCATAGCCATCTGGCCTCAGAGCCTTGCCTGTAGGTAAAAATGAAGTGTTTTTGTATGTAAAAGAGCATCGTTAGGATTCTTGAAGAAAAGATGGTTTTTTGTCATTAACAATTTTTTTGATTCCATAATCAAATTAATACAAATAGCACAAGAAAACACGGAAGCAACTTTTATCAATATGCAGAATGCAAAATCTTAAAATGAATGAGGCGCACCCTTGCATCCCTAAACATAGACTTGACATTTTTTTAAATCCTACCCCATTCTCCATCTTCCAGTACTAAATTAAAGTCTCTCTCCCATAACCTCTTAAGATGTGTTAAAACCCTGTCCCCTAGACTCTGAATTAGCCAAGAATAGATCGCTGAAGCTTTTTAAAAGCAGCAAGCATCAACTCAAGAGTGTCTGCCACTTTAGGGGGCTGCGTAATACACCCACATGTGGTGCAAGATGGCGCAGGTGTAAGTACCTGAAGATTTGAGATCTGGGAATCCCAAACCACTGTATAATATTTTCAAAGGATTTCAATGCTCCCCTTTCATACAGGTCAACCAGTGTAGCAACTCCCTTCTTAATCCATTCTGTCCAGCAGAAAGGGGACTTGTTAATGCGCAATTTAGGGTTAAACTAAATACTTGCGGCAACATTCATGTAAATGTCCGAATTGAACACGCGGGAAACTTTTGTCCACACTAAATGCATGTGCAAGATAATGGGATGTGCCTTTACTTCTCCGGGCAGCTTGGTAGAAAGCAAGATAGGGGCAAGGACCTCCTGTTTAATAAAGAGCCAGGGAGGGGCTCTCTCATGTGGAAGCGACCAATGAGCTAAATGCCTGAGACCAAAAGCAAAATAGTAAAAAAAAAATCTTTGGGAGACCTAACCCACATTTGTCAATTGGCCTGTGTAACTTAAATGTATCAGAGGACATTTACCATTCCATATAAAGGATTTAGCTATACTATCAAATTGTTTAAAATAAAATAATTTCAATGGGGAGAGACTCTAGTAGGTAGTTTTTTTAATATAATATATTTTTATAACATTAGCCTTCCCAGACATAGATAAATGTAGTGAAGCCCTCCTGTCCACATCGCTCAAAAACCTTTTTATTAAAGGGTCTATATGAACTAATTTGCACAAATTTGCTGGGAATAAAATACCCTGTACACTGTCAGAGCCAAAGCTTCGGATTTAGACCAATTAACTCTATATGTCTAGAACTTGGACATACAGTGTCCATGTCTAGAACAGCATCATGCTGTTGGGACGTTTTTCAGCGGCAGGAACTGGGAGACTATTCAGGATCGAGGGAAAGATGAATGCAGCAATGTACAGAGACATCCTTAATGAAAACCTGCTCCAGAGTGCCTGGACCTCAGACTGGGACAAAGGATCACCTTCCAACAGGACAACGATCCTAAGCACACAGCCAAAATAACAAAGGATAACAAAGGCTACGGGACAACTCTGTGTATGTCCTTGAGTGGCCAAGCCAGAGCCCAGACTTTTTTGAACATCTCTGGAGAGATCTGAAAATGGCTGTGCACCGAAGCTCCCCATCCAACCTGATGGAGCTTGAGAGGTCCTGCAAAGAAGAATTGGAAAACTGCCCAAAAATAGTTGTGCCAAGCTTGTAGCATCATACACAAAAAGACTTGAGGCTGTAATTGGTGCCAAAGGTGCTTCAACATAGCAATACACAGTTTAAGTCTATTTATATTATCAAACATAGCCACTTATGCCATTACATACATTGCACTGTACATAATATACTGTATTTTTGTTCTTTATATAACAGATTTTTATTAGATTTGAACTACGTGTGTGTGTATGTGGGTTTGTATGTAGGCTGTGTCTGAGTGTATGTATGTATATGTATAATTATATATATATATATATATATATATATATATATATATATATATATATATATATATATATATATATATATTTATTTATTTATATATATATTTTTTTATTATCTATGTCTTGCTGCTGTTTTTGTATTGTTGTGCACCGCAAGCTCCTGTCACCAAGACAAATTCCTTGTATGTGCAAGCATACTTGGCAATAAAGCTGATTCTGATTCTGATGTGTATTTTCTTTTTGTTAGCCAGATGATGTCCTGTCATATTACAGATACATCAGTGATGAGAAGAAATTACAATTATATTAATCTTTTCTTTGATACAGCACAAAAAAGAAAGAAAAGATTAAGGAAACTGGGATATTACTAGCAATGCAGATACAGTGTTTGTCTTGTACTGTGTGAACTTAAAAAAGCATATCTTTTAAAACCAAAAAACTATAAAATGTACACATTTAAAGCCTTTAATCAGAAAATGTTTTATCACATTTTATTAGCATTACTTTTTTAAAGGACAGAGTACCATTTTTTTTATGACCTCAACGCCCGTGACACCCCACCCCCAAAATGGTTTGATCCCCCCTATGATCGAGACAGGGTTACGGCCTTAAATCGTTTGATAATTTATTTAATTTAATATAGGGAATTTTGCCTGCATTTTTCCAAAAGTAAGCTAAACAATAATTTTATAGAATCAGGCTATGCTAGTGTTCCAAAAGCACACTGAAGCTTTTCTCCTAATACAGTGTAATTATTTTTAATTTAAAACATCTTTGTATACAGAAATGATATGTTTTTTGTACTGTGGGCTAATTACATGACGGCCGTCTTATTATTATGAATGGTGTGGAAAAGAAACTTTAATATATTAACAGATAGCTACCGTTTATAGTGGCCATTAATTTGTTCTGCATGATACGAGATATTTGTGTTGGCACTCCTGGAAGTGTCATGACCAGATGTTTTTGCAGCCTTGGATCTGTGCAGGTATACCGTTAAGACCAATCCATATCAGTGCGAGTAATGCTTCACGTATAATAAATTGGCTTTCAGAGATGTATACTTTGTCATCATGATTAACACAGGCTAATGAGTGGGGTAATTTCTGTCATGTGATACTATATTTTTGCATTAATACCAGTTTTTCGCAACACTTAAAGTATTGACATAGAGTTAATACACAAGAGTTAAACAGAAAAATATTATGTCGACACTTTTGACATTTTTGCAATAATTTGTGTTTCCATCGGCTATATCGGTAAACTTTTTGATGCGCTACACTTTTTGCCACAAACATACCTCATTCAACCCAAAATGAGGCTGCGCTGACTGCCCTCTTGTAACAAGAGTTAAAATAGGCAAGGAGGAGGTGGGAACCGAACGAACCATGAAAATAATGTTTAATGAAACCTCAAAAAGACACAAACAAATACACACATGGCAGCTGCGTGTGGCTTCTCTCTCTCTCTCTCCCGAACTGCCACATCCGGCTCGGCTTTATCCCTCTCCTCGGCTGATTAGCCCGATTGGGGGCCGGCCGTGCACACTCTTGGTCCGGCCCAGCCCTCCTCCTCATCACACCCCTGCTGACTACGAAACAGGAATTTCAAGGCTTAGAGAAAGGGTCTTCAACAGGGGGTCCTCGACCCTCAGGAGGTCTGCGGTGTTATCGCAGGGGGGCTGCAAGTGTATTGTTTGACCCACCATTGGCATTCATAATAATCACTTGCATGCGAGCGATAGAGAGAGAGAGTATGCATTTTAATCCATCACACCTGCATGCCAAATTGTCCTCTTTATTTTTAATCCTTCACTGTAAAACATGTAGTGTGAGTTTACAGTAAATTCCTGGGTACTTGTTGCATAACGTTTACTATATATTTTACAGTAGTATTTCTACAAATTATTAAAATTAAAAGACAACTGTATACTGTGACTTCACAGTAAATAGGACAAGAAATGACTATAATGTAGTTATATATCATCAACACAGCTAATGTAGCTGTGTTGATGATCATCAGTATTTTAAATCTACAGTGTTTGTTAATTGTCACCAGATTTGATTTAAAATTTCAATATTATCTGCATTACTATTTTAAAGGACAGAGTACCATTATATTTATGACCTCAACACCCGTGACCCCCCCACCCCCAAAATGGTTTGGTTTCAAAGCCATAATGCGTACATGCATTTTAAAATAAAGCTTCTAAGCTTTCAAATGATACCTATTTTGTGTTGGTCAAGACTGTAGTTATTAATTGAAAATATATATATTTTTTCTCGGCAGTTAAGGAAGGATTGAATGAGGTCCAAAAACTTTTTCTTGGGTAGGCTGGCTTTTATAGCCACACAGACAGGAAGTGGGCATGTGGGTGGAACACAATCAAAACCCAGCTCTAATACAGTTCAGCTTTTACCTAAATCTCAGAATTAACCAAAGCTGTAGCAACATCATCTGGGTGTCAATTTTAAATTATAGGGGAGTTATTTTAAACTATAGGGGAGTTTAACTATAGCCCTGATGCATATATAGGGTAATTGCCTGAAGTCTTAATTCCAGAAGTTTAATCCAGATCAAGGGTTAATGATAGGTAAGGTGAGTAATGTTTTCAGCATTCACATTTCTGTGCTTTAATGATCTTTTCTCGTGTGAGCATGATTGCTAAGGTAGTAATTTATTTTGGAAATGCTGCCAAAGTTAAGCCCCCTCCGGTGGTACAACCAAGCTTCGATTGTACACTTTGTTCGAACAACAAGGGAGGAGTAAGGTGCCTGACCAGGAATTAAGGTAAGATTCTAAGCAAAAGCTGTATAATGCATAACTTTAAATGTTGGCATTTCTATGGCTTCCTTAAATATTGTAATATCACTTGCTTTTTCAGTTTAATGACATTACACAGCAACCTTCTACAGCAATATCATTTAAATACATAGTCAAGGTTTAATGGAAAACAAATATAAAAATGATATGGGTCCTCTGCATGGCAAACATATTTGCATTAAATGTTAATCACAAACTGCAGGATAACGCTGCACCTGAGAGGAATAGGAGTAGCCCATACAATGGATGATAGTGAATCACTAGTGGTACATTATACCCAAAGCTGTTGTCCCAGCATGGTGCATTGCTCGGGAAAGAGGAACTGGGATACTCCCATTTTCGAGAAGTATGTCTTTATACAGCCAACACAAGTTTGGGAGGAACATATTCATTTATAATGCAAGTGTGGATAATTGATGGTTACATAAAAGAGGGCCTGGTTTGGTGGAATTTTGAAAATGTAGACACATGACAAGAAACCAACAAAGCACCAGCGTGATGCACTGACATGAATCAGACCTTGTTTACAGACCAAGCATCACCATTGTGATTTCATCTGGAAGATGTTTAAGAGGTGTATTATCAGGGCATGCCCCTATCTTTTCAGCTCTCCCACTTTTTTTATTGCTCTGTTTCTGTTCTTATACAACACACACATACACACATAAATTCTTCTCAAACAGATGAGCCGAGAACATAAGAGGTGTGTCCGAAGACTGCAAACTGCTATTATTATACAGTGGAGGCACTCTGAAATACTGCTGAGGGTGACTCTTGGGAATTCACAAATATGCCATTCCTGTCCTGTCTCCTTGGTGTTCATTGTGACTTGCTAAATTTATTGCATGAAAAGGCACCAATTGCTCAAGCAGATAGAGGGGCTTTAGCTATTGATACGTCTGTTTGAAAGAATTTACTGAACTCCGGAGTCCCAAAGATGGAGGCGTCTTGAAATATGTGGGAAATGCCTGAAGTTTAAAGCCTTTCTGGTTTGTCACTAACTTTGTGTGCGTGTCTCAAGTACATAAATTATGTACCAAACAACTCTTGTTTGCCTGACACTCAACTAATTGGAATGGTCTAAAACCCAAAAGTCTAGAAAGACCATGCTGGTCTAGGTTTTGCCAGTGAAAAGCATGGCTATGCTGGTCTACCACCTAGACCAGCACCAAACCAGCACAAACCAGCCTAGGGAATTGGATGCTAGTATATTTGGCATGGTATGTCTGCAATGTGATAGCTAACCAAAGACAAAATGATTTTGAATGGGATACTTAGTAATTGATCTACAGTAATTATTAATCTCATTAAACAAGCCCTGCCCTGGCACACCTCTTAAAACACTTATGCCCGCAGGGCATATAACCTACGTGAGTGTGGGCACATACTGTAGATATAGCAGTGGCTAAATGAGCATATTCTCCCTAAAGCAAAGGAATTTTCCAGAAGTAGTGTGAAAGGCCCATGTGTGCTTCTAGTGTAGATTGCAGCAATGAGAGAGAGACAGAAAAAGGGAGGGAAAGAGAAAGATTTGCTAATAATATTGGTCAAGCACAGCTTACTCAATAGTCTTGTATATGCTGCACTATACTGCCATTCGAGAGCAACTGAACTATGATCCCACCCCTGCAGTTGGGGAGGTGTGGTTAGAAAACTCCTTCCACATGATAGAGGAGTCTCCATAAATATCACAAACATAACCAAAAAAATTGATTTGGTAAAGCGACATAGAAGTGGCATCTTGATTCATTTAAGCTATTTTTTTTTATTTTTTTTTTATAAAATAGTGGAGTGATTGAGTAAAATATGGATTTAGTAGAAAATAGAAACATCTCCAAAAGAAGTACAACAGAAAAAAAAAGCGATATTGCCAGTTTATTTACTTTGATAATGTGACTGATTAAGAAATTCAAGGCATTACAAGCAATTTACTTCAAAGAAACCTGTGAATAATAATTATATTATGTTTTCGTGTACTGTTAGTGTATTCTAATACTCTTTTGGCTGTAAAATGTCTTCACCTGCAGTAAAGAGTCTTTAACAGCTTCACATGCAGGTGTTGAACTGAGGACTTTCTTTAAGGCTGGCAAATGATAACATGCATATTTGTTTTCAGTTTATTGTAGGTAAATATCCACTTTATTGAGCTCACATTTCTTGTAAGTGGCCATTCACAACAAATTTATTTTTGCATCCGACTGCACTGTTTTTCAATGGTTTTCTATGTAAACATGCAGTAGACAGATGACTGTAACCAGCTCTTGCTGTTTTTTTTAGTGTCTTTTTAGAATTACCATTATTACGAGATTCCGACTTGTTGCCCAACCTGGTCATACAGTAGCTTGTTTTAGAGGAGTTAAATCTCTGAACTGTTATCTGAATACTGATTTACATCTTGATTCACATAATTTTGCTGACCTATATTACTTAGGTTGCGTTCCATTCAGAAATGATCATCCCTAAGCCCTATTCCTTTTGACGAATCCACCATCCACTGTGAGTGCTTTTGAGGGCTGAAAAGTGAGGGGCTCAAAAATAATGGCAATTCGGAACTCACTTTATAAGTCATTTTTATTGGAAATTCAATTTAATCTTACAGCATATAATCGAGTCGCAGGACAATGCCCTATTTACCAGTTGAAGTATGTCCAGAATTTATTCATATTACTCACATGCATACCTTCACATGCAATATTTTACCCAGAAGTGCATCCTTCATCAAAAGCAGTACATACACTGGGCGGCTGTCACGTGCCCCCCTTTCACTCTGGGCTCCAGTGCGACTGCACACCCTGCACTGCCTGTACATTTACATTTACATTTATGCATTTGGCAGATGCTATTATCCAAAGCAACTTTTACAGAGCCCTTATTACAGGGACAATTCCCCCGGAGCAACCTGGAGTGTGCCTTGCTCAAGGACAAAATGGTGGTGCTGTGGGGATCGATCCAGCGACCTTCTTACCAGTTATGTGCTTTAGACCACTACACCATCACCACCCCACCAAGTTACGCCACTGGAGCAATTAGGCAAATATTTTACCCAGTGTCCAGGCCAGTGGAACCAACTTTACACAACTGTTAATCTTTCCACACTATTGCCGTTTACCAGACTGTTGGCATGGTAACTGGAATAAACTGGTGCTGTTGCTTGAGGAGGCATTTGTATAAACTGTATCCTCTTTATTTTAGTGCTATCAGATTTATTATCTGAAACCAACAGATGAGATTGGGGAAAAACATTCAATACTCATTAAAAAACAAGACAAAGTCTCTCTTGTATGTGTATATGAGCCTAACAGTAGAAATGTAACATTAAAGGTCTGGATCTGCTAAACAAAACAGCCACCAGCTGTTGAGTTGTGACAGCGTTGGATCGAAAATGTAAAGAAACTTGAAGTCATAACCTGTTGACAGAACAAGCCAAGCAGGTTTTCCCATTCTTTATTTATTTTATTTTTTTCTGAAGAAAATTAGTGGTGCTTGTCTGTGCAAAAACATACTACCATGTTGCTAGGGTGCTGCCAGGACGTTCTTATGTGGTTTATAGAGGGTTGCTATTAATTTGCTATGTTGTTCTGGCTGGTTGCTAGGGCATTGCTAGATGGTTGCTTGGTCAGTTGTTTGTTGGCCCAAGTCAAACTAGTCCACCACGAAGTCTCTATGACATTCTCATTTCTTGGGTCCATCCTTCAATGCAAGTCAATGGGATTTTTTCCTCTGCTTTTACACCTGGTGAAAACTGTAAGATGGTAAGCTTTCATTGTCACATATTTGTAAGACATAGTGTTAAGCATTGATGGCATGGTTTAAAATAAATAAGCAATCTTGCTGTCTAGTATTTCTGAATTCCATAAGATACTAAAAGGTGAAGTGTGTACATTTTTAAAAGTGAAAATCCTCTCTCATATCCCAGCTTATAATGCAGAGACAACTTATGCTAACTAGTTATTTGACAAGTTCACATTATCATATATAAACACAGGAGGTTTTACAGCCTAGCCAAAACAGGAGAGCAAATATTCCATCAACATAAGGCATGCCTCTTTAATTTCACTGTATATATACTCTATTAAATTATTAGCATAACATGCCCAATCACCCAAAACAGATGTAAAGCTTTTAACTGGTATAGCAAGCCCACATTTCTCATCATTGGGCCACGTCAAACCAGGGAAATCACATAAGCAGGGACAAAGAGAAATGGTTTATGCTCACAAAATTAGTGTCTGATGCATTAGGGCCTCTGTCGTCTAGTTTGTATCCAGTATATAAACAGTAAGTCACAGCTGATTAGGTTATACTGTAAGAATTTTTGTAATGTCTTATTCTTGTAATGCTGGAAACGCCTGACGGATTAGTGTATAAAGGCAAAGGAGGTGGAACCAAGTAACTTCCAGTGCTGCCATGTCTGCTTTTTACAAGCAATGTTGGACTATTTTGGAGTCGATTTAAAAAATTGGAAAGTCGCATGTTTCAATTTAGCCTTGTTTAATATAGTTTTTATATGTCTTCTGTTTTTAATTGTTTTCTGATTTTGATACCAGATGGAAAAACTTGGGTCGCTCATTTTCTCTTAATATGGACATTTTCTTTTTTTGGGCTTGTTGTGTCAGACCAGGTTGCTTGTTACTCTTGTGAGATCAAGTCATTGTTCATGATAATTGGCTAGAAAGTTACTGTGATACAAAGACCAACATTCCATGAGGCGCATTCTTCCAGCAAGCATAGACCGGCTCTCTAGTGAATCAGTCTCCGGGGAAGAGAAATGATTGTGCTATGCCAAAACAAGCCAAGCATGGCCATGAAATGATGTCAAAAGTTTACAGACTTAATAGGCTTTCTAGTAAACAATCAGATGTTTGGCAGGCCTAATCCATTCAAATACTTGTTGTGGAGAAGGGAAAGGTTATGTTATACTGGACAGTTTAGCAACCCACATGTTAAAAAAAAGCAGTTTTGACCTTTAAACCCGGTTCCTATGTCAACAAATTTAAACTGAAACAGGAAGTTTGGACGTGACTTAGCACTTAATTAGGAACACTATGGTGTCACCTGTCACCATGTCTGTCTGATGGGACCATGGCATCATTGTCCCCTGTCTGTCTTTTCGTGTAATTTCTTTATGTGAGCGCACAGATCCGGTGGGTAGTGACCGGCGTTCACAAGTTACCACCGTACGCTCTCCGTTGAGTCACGGTCCTATCACCTTGTTAGGGTTTTTTGTCTTACGAGGACAGTGGCATCACTGTTCCCTGTTTATTTTGTTCCAAACATGTTGATGTTTACTTCCTTGTGTGTTTCAGGTGCCACTGGCATGTGGAATTAGCATTTCCATGGTCTCGAGGGCCGTTCCCCTGCTGCTGACAATGTCTATGGAGGCCACTCCTCTGCCACTGCCATAGTCCACGGAGGACGCTCCCCTGCTGCTGCCAGCGTCCATGGCCACGGAGGCTGTTCTCCTGCCACTGTCAGCACTCACTTCCCTGGCTGTGCTCACGACCACTTTGTTGTGCATTCTAAAATGCTCACTACAATTGTACAGAGTGGTTACCTGCGTCACCGTATCCTTTCAGTATAAAACCAGTCTGGCCATTCTCCGTTGACCTCTCTAATCAACAAGGCATTTCCGTCCGCAGAACTGCCGCTCACTGGATGTTTATTGTTTTTGTCACCATTCTGTGTAAACTCTAGAGACTGATGTGCATGAAAATCCCAGGATATCAGTAGTTACACAAATGCTCAAATCGGCCCGTCTGGCACCAACAATTGTGCCATGGTCAAAATCACTGAGATCACATTTTTCCCCATTCTGATGGTTGATGTGAACATTAACTGAAGCTCCTAACCAGTATATGCATGTTTTTATGCATTGCACTGCTGATACACGATTGGCCTATTAGATAAATAGCATGAATAAGTAGGTGTACAGGTGTATCTGATGAAGGTGAATTTTGTTAATGCTTATGAGAACACTAGCATATACAGTGCATCAAAGCTAACATTCATGGACTTCAAAAACGACAAAACTATTTTGATTTAATTTCAACTGTGTTTAAAGTAAGCAAGCATTGGACTTTCTTACGCTCTCTTTTGATCTGCAATTTCAAACATCCACTTTTCTCTTTCATCCAAAAGATGAATGGGTGGAAAAACCTAGGGAGATGTAAAAATACAAATCTGAAACCATGATGGAAGCTCCTAGGGCCAGATTTTGACCCCTCACTTTCCTCTTCACAGAGCAGTGATACAGCAGTGACATCAGTACCTCATGAAGAGGAATCCCAGATCTTTTCATTCCTTAGAGACCAGCAGCTTGCACACCTCTATGCCAGTAGCAATAATCTTCTATCTACACCAGCAAGGTAGAAAAGGCAGATTGGACTAGTGAGAGCAGATTTTAACCATTGCACACAGCTTCTCAATGGTGTATCATACAGATAGCATACTTCGTTACAATATGCATACTTGGAGGAACCACTTTAAAAAAAAAATGCCCTGGAATGCAGTAAACACATACATTACTATACCTTGTGCAGTATATTTTGTATACTGCACTCTATTAAAAAAAAAACAGTATGTGAAACAGTATGTAGTATGTGTGTAACATTTACATCCTAAAATAGTAACGTTGTTGTTGCATGACCTCATTACATTGCATGTTAAATTAATTTTCAATCCAATACATTTTAATGAGTTTCTTTGCAAATATATTGTTACCATATTACAGCAGTGGTCGATCCGCTTTGCTGTAGAAAGATGATTGAAAAATAAAATGAAAAAATAAGAAGCCCTTGGTTTTCATGCCCATACAAGGCAGTGACACATTCCTGCCTCAGACATTTGTTGGCTCTTTAACATTTTCTCCAATAGAAAGCTAAATACAGAGCAAAGCTTTCAAGAATTCTTATCTCTGTACAATAATAGTGGGGTTTTACACTTATTTATGTAAAGGTGAAGTTTTCCAATCTTTGTAAAAAGTGTCACCCTTGAGGCGGATAAGTGTAAAATATACATCATTCATTCACAAGGTTATCATGTACACACTGGTGTCATATTTGAGAGCTATTGGACTGGGAGACCAGGGCTATAGAAATTGTCACATGGGGAAGTTGTCACAAGGGCTGTATCTCAACTACAAGGTAACAAATGCTTGTTTTCATGAATTGCTGTTTTACTGTTTTCATTTTTCTAAAAAGAAATTAAATAATGGCAGGCTCTCATTGTGATAACTAGTTTTGTGTGTAATCTGATTTCAAAGTAATTATTGTAATTGGATTAATTTTTAAGTAAAAAGCAGTGTAACACATTATATTTAAAGTCTTGTAATCAAGATTATGGTTACTGACTTTCAATTACGTAATTACTTTAAAGTGCATTACTTTAGTTAAACACATTTCTAAAATAATATTTATAATATTATTGATGTATAATACATATGAATATTAATTCATATGTTCATACTGTATGCAAGTCTGTTCACATTTCTGTGACAGCTGGTGTGACAATGAACAAGAGAATATATCAACATTACTTTGTGAAAAGTGTTTTTGAAAGTAACTTAAAATTTATGTAATTAGTAATGTGATTACTTTTTCAATGAGGTAATCAGTCATTACAATTGTAGAGAAGTACTCTGTAATTTGTAGTAGATTATTTATTTATTTTGTAATTTGCCCAACACTGGTGAATCTTACCTCATATAGTGTGATCTCACTGATCTCACCAAAAAAATCAACCATAAGAGGTTGAATTTTCTGTCTGCTAAAATTGGTCTATGCTTTCCAAATTTCCAAACTGCCTCCATGGCCGAAGCTGGAACTAGAGTTGTCCACATTCGTACCTTTATGCAATGCACTGCTCAAGCGGAACACATAAGCAAACATCCAGCCTGGTCTAATGAAATTTACTTAAGCATTGCAATGTTTTTGCAAAACTGAAATGACATGCTTCATTACATTTTGGCTGCACTTTTCAAGTGAAATTCCAGCAGGGGGCTCCAAAACAGAGCAAAATGAAGTTGTAATCAGATGGTGAATTTAAAATTTAGGTTTTAATAAACATACCTCCCTAACCTAAAACTTTACCCTAATACCCTAATAGTTAATCCTATTGGAATAAGTGTATATATGTTGGTGGGTCTGTAATACAAGTGTTAAAATTTATAATTTTTCAAAAGATGCATTAGAGCAAAAGTGTCTTGATATCATAACATAGCTGGGTCTGAGTAATAGAGAGAAAAATATAATTGATAAAGTCATAATCAGCCACTGAAGTCATGATTTGAGTGAAAGTGAATAAAACACAGTTGTTGTAGTGCCTCTAGTGTTCATTTCACCTGGAAACTACAGGGAATTGTACCTGGAGACAAGTATAACACGTTTTCACTATGAGACCAGTTTGCAAACATCATATAAATTAAACATTTGTTACCTGAAAGGCACTGCACAGTAGTAATGAGTGCTAATAACATTAATATTCTCCTAAACAGTAACTTAAACCCTAAACCTTACATTGCCGAGACCAAAACATTATTCTTTCAATTGCTTCTTTGCAAATAGAGCACAAAAGTGCCTGCCACATATTCAGCCATCTGGATTCCGGAATTATTTTTCCCTTAGACTTTTCATTAAATCCTTCATAAAAGAGTTGTAAACTGAATTTATAAAAATAAATTCCACCACCGAAGTTGTGCCGAATTCCGAACAAGCAGCATCATGTGACGACAGATCATGACCTGAAAATTGCTGGCGCTTTGCCTTTGACGTCACATCCCTTTTGATTTCCAAATAACAAGCTGATTTCCACTGTACTCGTGTTGGATAGCAGCTGTATAAAGACAATTGCAGAGTCAATGTTTGGTATGTGTTTGCTCACCCTGCGCCATTGACTCTTTAAAGCCTCTGGTACAGAAGGAAAGAGAAAGTTAGTGTTTCACATAGCCTTTCTAATCTCTTTGCCCCAAGCAAGGGAGGAGAACTGAAGCTATAGATCTGAAAGTTTAATAGAGTAAGAAATCATTCTGGAAAAACCAATGGAAAACAATAATGAAGCAAATCTAAAAGTTGCCTCTCTCTTGTTGCTCTTACAGACCTGCAAACTGTGAATTTGCTAGTGTTTCATACAGTAAAGTAAACAAGAGTGTTGTGTGAGTAGAGCTGCACAATAGAGGATCTATTGCATGGGGAAATCTAGACTTTTGTGGCTTTCGTGTCATTGAGAGTACATTTTACAAAGCAGTTCAGAGCTATCACCAGGAGATTAATTTAGTCAAATTACAGTTGTGTTTAGGCTTAACACCCTGGAAAAATGCACACGTAGAGGCAAACAAATTCCATTGAAAGTTTAGAGGGGGAAACGAGAATGTAAGCATTTTCTAGGCTGTGCAAACTGTGAGACAGAGGTAGGAGAATCTAAGGCTAATGGGGCCTGTAAAATGTGTGTCAGAACACTCTTGAGTTAACATAAGGTCCAAAAGTACAAAATACACTAAGAATGCAGTGGAATAATCACTACTATCTTGCATTGTTCTTTAGATTTATTGCATTCTTGACATGAGTATTACACTCTGTCTCTACTTTGGTCTGTGCTTGATCTATCTTGGCTGAAATGGTTAAATAATTTTTCAAGAGAAAACCCCCTTCAGAGAAACTCATACAAAAGGACAATTGAGAGTGACCTCGGTACTACCAGCTACAGCCAAGGTTCTTTTGTAAATATAACTATTATCTCTACCTCACAAATTATTGTTTGACAAATTTGGTGAACCACAGTGTTAATGTTACCAAATTTTGACATTTTCTTGTGCTTGCCTGTGCAGAAACTCGCCACCATGTAAGATATTGTGAGCATTTGTTATGGCATAGCTATGTGGTTGCTAAAGCAATTGGAGTGCTTTTTAGTATGTTGCTATGCAGTGGCTTATGATTGCAAAGGTGTTCTGGATGGTTGCATACTGGCCAAAGTCATAAAGTCTCTATGATTTTCTGGTCCTGTTTTATCATTCACCAGGCAAATCTCATTGGTCTGATTGTTTTCTAAAAGTAATTGCACACCTCTCCTCAACAAGCTTTACAATTTGAGGTATTTTTTACATTCGTAGCACAAACGGTGCAGGACAATTTACATTTTATAATAAAGTCTTGGCCAGGGTATATCCTTCCATTGAGCACTCAGCCTTTCAAAGTATACTCTTTTGAGCAACGACAATACAGACACTTTGACGCATGCACACAACTGTTTTGTAATACTCTTGTAGTACATTCAATGTGTCTAAAAAACTGGACTGCATACTGACAGTCAGTATGTGCTCTCTGTTGAGAACTGTGCTGATATTTTTTTCCACAAGTAATATGAAAAGTGATCCCAAATCCCAAACATCGATCATATTTGAAAATATTCAAAAGAGAATGATGTCATTTTAATCCATTGTGCTTACAACATTTTTGTGTTACATAAAAAAAAACAATCATCATGCCAAAGGAAAGTACTTTAGCCACTCCCAGGTAATAATGAATTGTACTGTTGTGTCCACTTGCCAATGCAGCTCATCTTAAATGGTCTTTGTGGAATCTGGATACCATATGCCTCCTCAACTATGTGTTGGGAGAGCTATCTCTTAGCAGCTGGTTGTGGCTTCTCCAAATTGCTGCTCTAGAGTGAGAGAGAGAAAAGAGATAAACAGACCAAGGGAGAAAAAGACCGAGTGAGTAAGAACATCAAACAATTGACTAATAAACCATAGGTGGGCATGGAGAACTCACCTTAATATCAGACTTGATATACAATGAAAAAGACAGGAAAGGAGTGTACTAGCAAGACAAAAGCACAAAAGACAGCCGTCAGAACCCAAAGCCAACTTTTGATTTATTGTTTGTTTGGGTTGTGCCAGGGTTTTGCTTTATTCTGCCCAGAGTTTGTATGTGCATGCCCAGATTATAAAGGGCTGGGGAGGTTCTTACAGGCGTGACTAACTGGACCATGCTGTCCAGCCACACTTTGATCCCTTGGTGGAGAAAGTAGGTTGTCTCAAATTGATATGGCACAGTAAATATTGCAAAGGTGACTAGACGAGTATTCCAGGGTGAAACAGACTGGCCCATTCTGGCATCACATGAAATCCTTCTTGTCTGCCACTGTTATGTGTCAAACACTCTCTCTCTTGGTTAAATTATCAGTCAATGAGACAGCCGACATTTATCTTGCATTTTGACATAACACCTCCTCTCTGCCTCCCCTCTCTTCTTTAGTCAGCTGGAGCCTGTAGATCTGCACATTCCCTTCACACAACACACTTACCTGGAGCATCTGGGCAAGTCCTGCCCCTTTGAAAATCTCCTAAACAAAAGCAGTCACAAATCAACCCAAGCATTGGTATTGAATAAAATAAGATTTGAGAAATTTGACTATTTTGAACTAAACATATTGATGATATATTTGCTGGTATAATCAAAATAATTAAATGTAGTAAATTTAATTTGCCATTTATAAAATAAATATTTTGTTTGATGATGGAACACCACAGAACACTCACCACCATAGCTTATATATGGTTTACTGAATAGGCTCCATTGTGTGAATATATATATATATATATATATATATATATATATATATATATATATATATATATATATATATAAGATTTCACTGGTGCCCAGCACAAACTCATATTCTTACACAAGTCAGATCATTAAAACCAACTGCCTAATATTGTGTAGGTCCCCCTCGTGCCACCAAAACAGCTCTGACCCACCGATGCATGGACTCCACAAGACCTCTGAAGGTGTCCTGTGGTATCTGGCAAGACATTAGCAGCAGATCATTTAAGTCCTGTAAGTTACGAGATGGGGTCTCCATGGATCGGACACGTTGGTCCAGCACCTCCCATAGATGCTCAATCGGATTGAGATCTAGGGAATTTGAAGGCCAAATGAACACCTTTAGGTTGGTGGTACGTGACAAAGTAACATCCACATGACTCCCATGACACAAGGTTTCCCACCAGAACATTGCCCAGAGCATCACACTGCCTCCTTCAGCTTGCCTTCTTCCCATGATGCATCCTGCTGCCATCTCTTCCCCAGGTAAACTGAATGTGTCACATGTGTGAGGAATGTGACGGCCATGTACGTTTGTGCTGTTTATCTGGGGAAGTGCTGGCACCAGGATGCACTGTGGGAAGACGACAAGTCGGTGGAGGGAGTGTGATGCTCTGGGGAATGTTCTGCTCGGAAACCCTGGGTCCAGCCATTCATGTGGAGGTCAATTTGACAAGGGCCACCTGCCTAAACATAGTTGCAGGCCAGGTACACCCCTTCATAGCAATGGTATTCCCTGATGGCAGTGGCCAATTTCAGCAGGATAATGCACCCTGCCACCAGGGGTGGGTTTACGATTTCTGAGACCCCAAGCAACCAACCAGCCCAAAATATTTAGCTAAATATTTTTTTTTTTACAATTTATTTGAAATTATAATTTAAAATTCTTCTTATCAGCCGTTGTAGCCAAGTACATTCAAAATGTTTAATGAAATACAAATCTAGTTCATCTAATTAATGCATTTTTTCCAGTTTTTCCACAATACAGTGATTAAAAAAAAGCAATATTTACTTACATATATGTTTACAAAACACTGTGTGTGTGAACAGGTTGTGCCAAACCTATTAATTCAACCAGTAACATTTGGAAATTCAGTTGTTTCAGGATATATACATATTATAACCTAACAATGATTTATTGTTGTCCAGATTGTGATTATAATATGACAAAGTGATATTATTATTACTTTGAGAATTTGTTGTATACAATAATAATATAGTTCTGTCTTATTTACATTCACCTGGAGCTTATATTCTAATGCTGCAGTGCATTTTTCATCATGTTGCATAAGGCTGTACTTTATGTAGGCCAAACATCCTAGGCAACATTCGTTACAGTATTGTAACAGTAAACATACAAGCCATGGTGGATCCTCAGCACACTCGAGCATAAGACATTTTTAATAAATTGTTTTTTATCAAGCACTGATACTTTGCTTGGTGCAGAATAATCTGGAATAATGTGATCCAATGCATTTTAAATAATTGCAAAAATCTTCACTGGCTTCATTTCATTATTGACTCTTTGCATATATTGAATTTCGGCAATAATATCATTGAAATGCTTATCATTGTTTTCCAGTATACAATAGAAACATGTGTGTGTACGTGTGTGTGTGTGTGTTGGGGGTACAATCTACATATACTGAAGCAGCAAACTTTGCAAAACACAAAATGTATGTTACTGGAAAAATATGTTACTACTACTGAAATCAGGGAAATTATAAATGTTGTTCAACAACAGAAATGTTGTCCAGGGCCAAAAAGAACGTTAATCCAAGAACCTGTCCTATTTGGAAAAATCAAAAACACATTTATTATTTATACTAGGAGTGTGTAGTTAACACATACCGTACTAACGATGCTAATCGTAAACAGAATTCGTGAGAATGTCAGTTGGAGTTGTGATTAATTAGGGATTGTGGCGTTCATCTGTTTATGGAGTGTGAAAGAGCGCCCCCTGTAGGACCTCATAGTCAAGTTACTGGTAAAGCTTATGGCCGCAGAGGAAACGAGAAGGATATAGCTGCAGGCATTGCTCGCCATTAGAGATATAGAGAGCCCCCAACCTAACCCTATCCCTAACCGTGAGTGGAAGTGACTCCCCCTTTTGAAGTAACCCCGCCTTCTTTTGGAGATTCCGTTTCGATTTGGAGGTCTCTAGCCTGCAGCTATAGGCTACCTACTTGAAGGAAACAGGTGTTCACATGTTGACTACTGTGAAAACAATTGTCTATTTTAGTGCCAGGCAAGCTGAAGCGACATGAATAATCTCATTAAATCATAAAAAATAAAAAAAATAAAAACAAACTCTAAACAACGCTTTTACTGAAATACAGTCAAAGTACACAAGAGTAGAATCCACACACACTTTTGACATATTGCTTATTACTCCTTGGAGCTCTGTCACTGTACATGAGCACATCATTCAGCCTTTTTATTTTAGAAGCAATTTAAGAGGCTTTTGGTTGGTCTGCTGGTTTGACAAGGTCCATAACAACCACAGACATTGAGGGAGACACATCCCCTCATTTTAAGATTAGTGGTTGACTGGATTTTTTTCCATTCTGCCATTTCTCAAGTGTCTCCCTACAATTTCATGAATAATGGGTGTAATTCCAGTTTCTTGGCCGTCACCAGAAAAATCCTGCAGGAATTTAGATAATCTTTCCAGCCTGTCTTGACTCTTCACGTGTGGGGCCTGAATGTGCTTCTGCTATAATTTCGCTAAGCAGCAAAACTGCGTTGCATCTGGGTTTCATCACTCCGGGGAAGCTATAAATCAACAGATCATCTCTCGCTCACGGGGAAAACAAGTGCTAAGGAGGCATCGTTTGAGCATGCGTATCTTTGCGCGCTGTGTTTGGCAGGGAAAGCACAATGCAAATTCCAGCATGAGGGTGACATTGAAGGAAAGAATTCCCTCCTGGAAAACTCCACCCTTGTGTGGCGAGTTGAAATAGCCGAGCCCCTCAAGCTCCCTCTGACAGTTAAGATGGGAGGAAATGATGTTACAGCCTTAAGTTTGCTTAAGTAAGACAATGGAGACCTGTAGAACCGGGTTTCCTTGAATTGTGCCCAGTTTCCACAGCTAAATGTAAGACAACACGCTGTCGGCGAACTTGTCCCCCAAAAGTGAAAGAATTTTCAATGGTGTAAAAGAGCCCAGATACCAAACATGAGGGAAACAACGGTCCCTTGAGATTTTGAACTTGTATGACACAGTTGGAAATATGGATAAACTACAAGTGGAAAATTAAGACACATGGAGAAATTCACTCGTATTACTACAAAACATTTATTAGGTTACAGAGTGAAAGGGAAAAAATAAAGTGAAATTAAAGGAAAGAGTCAAAGAATGAATAAGACTTTTTTCAGTAGCCAAAAAACAAAGCTACAAATGCTTCTGTTTATTAATACTAAATTAAAGACACTGCCACATCGAGCCTATAACTTTAGGTTAATTCTCAATTAGCTTCTCCAATGTATAGCTTATTATTTCCAGAAAATCATTTAAAACAAAGGCTTGGAATAACATGGAATTATGTTTGGTCATACAAATACATTGATTTTCTCAATAAAAGAAGATTTTAGCAGTGTATACTGATGTGTACTGCTGTAGTCTCAGTTAAAGGGATAGTTCACCCAAAAATGAAAGAGAAAAATTCTCTCATCATTTACTCACCCTCATGCTATCCCAGACATGTATGACTTTCTTCTGCAGAACACAAAGATTTTAGAAAAATATATCAGCTCTGTAGGTCCTTACAAGTAAATGATGGCAAGAACTTTGAAGCTCCAAAAAGCATATAAAGGCAACATAAAAGTAATCCATACGACTCCAGCGGTTAAATCAATGTCTTCAGAAGCAATACAAGTGTATATATATATAATATTTTATATACTATATATATATATATATATATAATATTTAAGCCCTTTTTTTAATATCAATCTCCAATTTCACTTTCACATTGTTCTTTTGTTTTTGGCGATTCACATTTTTTGTGCATATCACCACCAACTGGGCAGAGAGGAGAATTAATATTAGTAAAAAGTTGAGCTATTTTTCTAAAAATCTTCGATTGTGTTCTGCAGATGGTGTTTATTATTTTATTTTTTATTTTATTTTTAGAGCTTGACAGCTATGATCATTATGAACCGTCTTTGTAAACAAAGAAAAGACCTCTGTGAAGATTCTTCAAAATACCTAATTTTGTGTTCTACAGAAGAAAGTCATACAGGTTTGGAACTACATGACGGTAAGTAAATAATGACAACATTTTCATTCTGGATGAACAATTTATTTAAAACAAGTACTGTCTTCTTGTGCTCCAAGCACTGCTTGGGGTCAACCTATAGTTTCACAGAAGTGGAATTCCAGGGTGCTCCTTTAGGAATAAATTTTTCTTTCACTCCACAGAACACAGCAGCATTCCCTGCAGTGCCATGAATTGCTGGCCCATAAAGCACTTGAAGCAGCAGGAGCACTGGAAGCACTGGGGCTCGGCGTGCCAGTGGTGCTCCCCGCACGACACGCTGGGCTTCAGGCTCAATGGGGTTCTGACAGGCCGCACAACACTTTGGATGCAGAGGGACATGGACACACATTCACAAAGCATCAATTGTCAGGGAATAGTACTTTAAATGTATGTACTACTAAGTGAAGTAAAAAGACATACATGATCTGAGTAATATAACTAATGCAAATGATTTTGACATAAACAAAGTTTTACTGGTTTTTAGAGGGACTTGAACCAGCAACATTCTGGCGACGATTCCAAAACCTTTAGCAACTATGCCACAACGCCACCACTACATTTTTATTGCTATTGTAATGAACTAGATTTACATGTTATCTGTAACATGAGCGCTGATAACACACAACAAGGTAAGTTACAGGAAACATTTTGGGTTGCCTTTACTGGTAAATGTACCAAGTGTGCTGTTCACACATCCCGTCAATAAAGAAATGTATAGGTAATGATATAACTTTGCATTAAGGAAAATTGCCAGAGCAAAATGTACCTGTATTTTCAAAAGCATTGTGTTCACACATGACAGCTATACTGGAAATTGTAAGTAATTTTCTGAAAAAGGTTGTATGTGTGAACGTGACTATTGACACTGTAGTGTAAAATATTGCCAGAAATGTGATCCACTTGGAGGGAAGCGTTCCTTTCTAAGCTGATGTTAAACAGATGAGTCATAACAGCCGATAGTTAGAGAACATACGGATGCTGAGAGGGGAAGGGTGGTGTCTGATATCACACGGGTACATTAAGAGTGCCTTTGCCCTCCCTTCACTCTGATTATCATGTCACTGACACTTCCCTAATCTCCTTCACCTGCTCCTGAACTAACATGGCTGACAAACACATGCAGAGCCTGATAGTTTTAATAGCTACCCCTTCGCTGTAATTCGCTTCCATTTTTGGCATGGCTTGAATGATACTCAAACAAAGTGAGAGGTTGTAAAGCTAGCTGTGAAATTGTTTGGCTGCTTGAAGTGGCTTTAAAACAAAGTGGGCAAGATAAAACGGTCATGAAAACATGTTGAAATTTTGTCCTTAACTTTTGCATCAGGTTATGACTATACAATATTCATGATATTTGCAATGATTTTGATCTTACTAACCTTATCTGTGTAAAGTTATTTCCAATGCTGGGATTACAGCGTGAAGTTGTCATGATAACGATGTTGTTATATTGGACTATTTAAAATATATATTACCAGTAATAAATATAACTTTAAAAAGATATGGTTAGTAAGTGATTATCACCGTAAAATCACATAAACTCAGCAAACATCCCTTTTTCAGGACTATGTATTTTAAAGATCATTTTGTAGAAATACAAATAACTTAACAGATCTTTAGTGTAAAGAGTTTAAACAATGTTTTCCATGCTTGTTCAATGAACCATAAACAATGAATGAATATGCACCTGTGGAACAGTCGTTAAAACAATAACAGCTTACAGACGGTAGGCAATTAAGGTCACAGTTATAAAAACTTTCTACTGACCTTTCTACTGACACCAAAAAAAGTTGCCCAGGGTCCCTGCTCATCTACGTGAACGTGCCTTAGGTATGCTGCATGGAGGCATGAGGGCTGCAGATGTGGCCAGGGCAATAAATTGCACTGTCCGGACTGTGAGACGCCTAAGACAGCTACAGGGAGACAGGAAGGACAACTGATCGTCCTTGCAGTGGCAGACCACGTGTAACAACACCTGCACAGGATCGGTATATTCGAATATCACACCTGCGGGACAGGTACAGGATGGCAACAACAACTGCCCAAGTTACACCAGGAATGCACAATCCCTCCATCAGTACTCAGACTGTCAGCAATAGGTTGAGAGGGGCTAGACTGAGGCTCATGGTATGGGGCGGTGTGTCACAGCATCATCGGACTACCTGCAATGGCAACAAGCTCAATCTCAACACTGTGCGTTACAGGGAAGACATCATCCTCCCTCATGCGGTACCCTTCTGGCAGGCTTGAGCACGTCTGTGAGGGCTAGGGCCATTCCACCTGAAAATGTCTGGGAACTTGCAAGTGCCTTGGTGGAAGAGTGGGGTAACATCTCACAGTAAGAACTAGTAAATCTGGTGCGGTACATGAGGAGATGCACTGCAGTACTTAATGCACCTGGTAGCCACACCAGATACTGACTGTTACTTTTGATTTTGAACCCCCCCTTTATTCCATTTATCCATTATTCCATTTCTGTTAGTCACATGTCTGTGAAACTTGTTTAGTTAACCTCTTAGTTGTTGAATCTTTTTATGTTCATACAAATATTTACACTTGTTAAATTTGCTGAAAATAAAAGCAGTTGAAAGCGAGAGGATGTTTCTTTTTTGCTGAGTTTAAAACATGTATAATAATTGCGCCTTGTGGCTGCTATACTTTGTGTTTATTTTAGCATTGGTGGGCTTATCACATTCACATCCATTGTATGTGCCTTACTTTAACTGAGATTTTTCTTTTTTAAAATAAAGGAGGAACGAATCAATATAATTTTTATGGAGATCAACATTATGCCACAAATTCTGTTCATTGAGCTTAAAGGAATAATTCACTCAAAAATTAAAATACTCTCATTATTTACTCAAACATCTATGACCTTTCTTCTACAGAACCCAAACAAAGACTTTTAGAAGAATATCTCAGCTCTGTAGGTCCATGCAATGCAAGTGAAAGGTGACCAAAATTCGAAGCCAAAAAAAGCATATAAAGGCAGCATAGAAGTAATCAATAAGACTCAAGTGGTATAATCCATGTCTTCTGAAGCAATCTAATCATTTTTGATTGAGAACAGACCAAAATGTAAAACAAAATGTCATAGTACATCTTGTCATTGCAGTCTCTAGGCACGATCATAATTTCAAGCTTGTTTCCACTTCCTAGTGCTTGATGCATGTGCAGAGCGCTAGAAGGCACTAGGAAGTGTAAACAAACTTGAAATCATGATTGCCAAGGAGACTGCTGATATCAAGATTTATAGTGAAAAATAATTACATTTTGGTCTGTTCTCACACAAAACTGATTGGATTGCTTCAGAAGACATAGATTAAACCACTGGAGTCAAATATATTATTTTATGCTGCCTTTATTATGCTTTTTGTCACTTCTAAGTTCTGGTCACCAATCAATTGCATTGTATGGACCTACAGAGCTGAAATACTTGTATACAAATTTCTGTTTGTGTTCTGCAGAAGAAAGAAAATCATGCACATCTGGGATGGGCATAACGGTGAGTGAATGATGAGAGATTTATTTTATTTTTTTTTATTTTTGGGTGAACTATCCCTTTAATTTCTATTGAACCCGGAGCATTCTTTCAAAAGCACATTTTAGTTCAATTTTATTTTCAGATTTATTATGTTTCCAAAAGACTAGTTTTTCAATCCATCCAAAAAAAAAATTATATCAAGTTTAAAAACATCTGTTTTAGAGTTGATAAGTTTCAAATTCAGATTTAACGTTTTTAAATATTTTGTAAAATATATACAGTATGTTCTGAAGGTAAATTGTGATGAGTAGTAGCTAAATATTAGCCTTAATAATTCACATGGCCGCTGTCTAACTGCAAAAGAAAAGCAGACAGAAAGAGAGGGAGACAGAGAGAATGAGCAATTTCTCATCTTTACGACAGCGTGGTTCTTCATGTAGCAGGGTTTGCAAATGGGCTTCTCTTTCTCCATGACGTAGGTCTCTCCAGCCAACACACAGTCACAATCAAAACAGCAGAAGTGCTTCAGGTGCCAATTATGGCCCTCTGCCTGGGTGTACTCATTACTGAAGATGAGCTGGAAGACCACACACAAACACACATTTCCTTAATCGCTTTAAGCCTCTTGTGTTTAAATACAATTTTAGAGCATTGGACAAAACTGCATTTACTATTGTTTCAACACTTAAAACAAAGTCACACATGAAATGGCATTAGCAAACCAATTTTTCTTGCATTATAGGACACATTTTCGAGTGAATCAGGATGTTACAATGAATCGTTCACAATGTGATCAGGAAAGTGTATTAAGTGAAAAACATTTAAAACTTGGCAAATTTACTTACATACAATGTGTCTTGTTTAATCTTACATAAAGCAAATAGATCAAAATAGTCTTTATCATAAGGCTCTCTAAACCCCAATTTTCACTAAGCCCGGGCAAATCCACTTACCTCATCACAACCTGCACATCTTGGCTTTTCGCTGTCTCCGTAATGCCAGCCACAGTACAGCTGGCTCTTCTTCCAAAAATAGATCATGTCCACCAGCAGCTCAGTGCAGGTACAGCACACAAAGCAGGCTGGGTGCCAGAGTTTATAGTAGCCTGCTTGCTCGGCGTAAACCACTGGCTCACCCTTCTTCATGGGCAGCTGGCACCGGTGGCATGACTATGGGCAGAGATCAGGTGGCGAGTTCAGCTTAGCAGAAACATAATTGAACAACTTGACTGTTACATCAGTGGTTCTCAACCTTTTTTTTTACGACCTTTTGTTGTACCAAAAAACACAAAACTCAATATTTGGGTTATTTGCTTAATTTGCTCAATGCAACTTGATGCATTGCATAATTTTAAAGTTTTGTTAACAAATTCAGCAGGCTTACGCATCATAAATGTGAGACCAAACCTTGTTTTTCTTGAATTCATACAGATGTAGGGCTATATCTATATCTGGCCTATAAATGAAAATGGGAAGACAGAAACTAATAATAAATGTGATATTGATCATATATGTCAAAAATAAGTGAAAAGACCAATAATATTGCATATATTCTACATTACAGATTTGATTTTGAGTTGGATGCAGATGTAAATTTACTCATATCAACAGTAAGGTTATCTATAACATCTATGAAAAGTAAACCAGTTATTTTTTTCTTACCAACAAAAATATTTTATCCTATTTTTTAGGATTTACACATTTCTATTTCATCTTATAAAAAAAAAAAAAAAATGTTTTTCGCCACTACTGGCGAAGAGCTTTTGTAAGTGTGCTAGTGTTCTTAATGTCTTAGTGTTGCTATGCGGTTGCTAAGGTGTTCTGTTTTTAAAGTGTTGCTGTGTGGTTGCTAAGGTGGTCCGAGTGGTTTTTAGCATGCCCCTATGTGGTTACTAGGGTGTTTTGAGTGGTTTGTGCCCCCACCTGACTGGATCACTTAACCTTAAACCCCAGGCCCCCCCCAGGGCAGTCAAGAGCCCCTGGGCACTGGCCCCATTGGCCCAGTCGGTAATCCATCCCTGACGGTTGCTAAGGTGTTTTGAGTGTTTTTTTTTAGCAATTGTTCTGCGATTGCTACAGTGTTCAGAGTGGTTTTAGAGTGTTGCTATGAGGTTGCAAGGGTGTTCTGATTGTTTGGGTTTTTTGCAAGTTGTTCCAAGTGTTTTTTAACTCTGTGGTTGATAAGGTGTTCTGAGTGCTTTTAAAGTGTCTCTATGCTGTTGCTGAGGTGTCCGGAGTGTTTTTAGCAGATCGTTTTGCAGTATTCTTAGGGGTTTATAGCATGTTAAGCACAAAAGTTTAATACTCAGGTTCAGCGATTTAAGCAACCCTAAAGTATAGCAATTCATTTCCTCAGTGCAGCACTTACAAAAATCGAGAGATAAACTCATTTTTACATGCAAATTAGATTTTTGGTTAATGTCTCTATCTCTGGCAATAATTTGCAGCGAATCACAAGCTCATTTGCATGTGAACATAATGAGAGGCAAATTTGCCAGAACTCTAGATATTTGTAAGGGAGTACAAAAAGTTCAGAATGAAAATCGCAAATAAATACACTCAATAACATTCAGCTAGGTGGCATACATATGTTTTCATCCTGAAAATTCAACACTTTATACAAGATTTAGGAAAGAATCCACCAGAGCTCAAACATAACCACAGGGTCTAAGTGTGCTAATTTATGAAGATCTTCTTTGGAAAAACATAACCTTCATTCCAACTGCCTGACTAAAAGAGGCTTGGCTGCATCTCAACTCCTCATGTTAATCAGGAGATAAGAACTGGAGAAAGAGAAGTCTCCCGTTGTGCACATGTGGTGGAAATAAATATTTATGCTGGATAGTTCCAAAGGGGGATTTTTTATTAATGGATGATGCCATTTGAATTACTATAAATTGGATTGTGGATATAAAGATAAATAAAGATTTAGATATAAAGAAATAATCATTTAATAAAGTTACACAAGTTATTTAACAATGAAACCTATATACATGACATGCAACATTCACCAGTCTCTATTTATAAGTAGATATTTAGAATACTTAAAGGTGCACTCAGTAACTTTCATCTTTGTGTCATCTTGGACTTGACACTGACACCTAGTGGTTTGGATGCAGCATCATTTAAAATCAATAGTTTTGCCATTGTAGAAATGTTGTATTCGGTCAGCCATGATTTATTTAATCAATGAGTGAAAGTGTGAAATATCAGGACGGTTACGGAGATTAAGTGAGTAGTACATGACAGCCCCCATGTGTGGACCCTCTCCATGTAGAATAAAACAGCTTTTATAAGGTTACTGATATGCATGGAGTCTTTATTTGAATGTGAGTGGCCATGGTTTTTTAAATATTTTGCAAAATTACAATTCATGTCTTTAGGAGTTAAACTTTTTTAATGAGGAACAAATTACAGTGTGCACCTTTAAAGCTCATTTACACTAACTGGACAAATAGGCTTCTTTTAGTTTGCCTAAAATGTTGACGAAAAGCAGTGTGACCTTTTTGTTCTGACAAGGTGTTCGTTTGGTGATATTTCTCCTGTTCACACACATCTCTGAAATGTTTGCTCTAGGAGAACTCAGCTAGATAAAGAGCATTGATGATTGGTTAAAACTAATCTTAGGTGTCATTTTTAATTTGTAAGCACACGTGCCAGCTGTGGAGTAAAAAATTATAATAAATATAGTAAATAAATTTAACTTTGAAGCCCATCGTTTCGAAATTGTGCAGATGTATACTATTTAAATATGATTTATAACACAATCTAACTAATTTTAAAACGACGCAGCTCAAATGCTGGGTTTGTTTGCCTAGGATGCTTAGTTCGTCCAGGAGAAAAACAGTTTGCCTTCTTCCTTAGTATAAATTAGGCTTTATAGTATACTTATTACAGGGACAGTCCCCTTGGAACAAGGTTGGGTTAAGTGCATAATTCAAAGGGAACAATTACACATTTCTCCAACCGCCACATATATAAGCATATATATAAACTTGCTTAGTCAAATGTTTGGTAAAGGTAATCATGATTTTACAAGCCACCTTATGAATGTGTATTTAGCTTCTTATAGTCAACAGGGCATACTTACATAGTTTCCAGCAGGTCCACTTTGAGAAGTCCCAACAGCCCCTGGGACACCAACCTTTCCCATGGTAGCAACAGCATCATCTTTGTCAGGTGTTGAATCGGTTCCAACTTCTGATCTCCCTGTTGTTCCAGCACCAGGCTTGCTTCCAGCCCCAAAGCCTTGAGGTCCCTTTTCCCCAGCTAGACCCACCTGTCTTTCCATCTCTTCAGGCAGAGTGATGTCAGCTATACCTAACGCCTCGTCCTTGTACTTGCGGACATACTGGTGCATTTGATTGACCTCTCCAGGAGAAAGTTCGTGGCAGTATTCTGGGTCTTGGTCATGCTCTGGAAGTTGTTTGGCCATCTGCTTCTTATGGTAATCTGCTCCCGCTGTACCAGAGATAGGTCGCCACTCCGGAGGAAGGAGCTCCATGTAGCGCAGAGCCTGAGAGGATAGAAATTACAACATGAAATAGCATTCACAACCCATTAACTTCCAATATGTGAAGACTTGGGTGCTATCCATCAGGAATCGATTGGATGGTGAAAAGTAGGTATTTCATACCACAATGGAGCCAGACCTTTGAAGCTGATTATGGAGAACTATTCCTCTACTGAAACAAAATTAGGAGATATTAAGGTGACTTTTTGACCCAGATGTGGTGGCTGAAGGCAAAATGAACCCTCAAGAGCATTTTGATGATTTTCTTTTTTAATTACATTAAACTGATGAAGTAACTATTGGCAATATAATAAAAATTCTGCATTGTACTGTATCATTACAATAGTTAAAAAGAGGAAAAGTGAGAAACTTCTGACAACATTTATATCTTGTCACTGCAAACCTAAAACTTTTATTGTCTCATAAATGTGGAGACCAGTGACCTCTTGTGGAAGTAGATACCTTAGCACAAATTAATCTTTATTAATAAAACAAATATTTAGAACTATCTATCTATCTATCTATCTATCTATCTATCTATCTATCTATCTATCTATCTATCTATCTATCTATCTATCTATCTATCTATCTATCTATCTATCTGTCTGTCTGTCTGTCTGTCTGTCTGTCTGTCTGTCTGTCTGTCTGTCTGTCTGTCTGTCTATCTATCTATCTATCTATCTATCTATCTATCTATCTCCACTGTTACACTATGCTGCTGTCCTCCAAAGACAAAATCACATTTGTCAAAACAAGTGAATATATTAAGGCTTTGTAGGGTAATCTGAAGATCAGCATCTATTCAGCATTTTAAAACAGAGAGACTCACCAAGCCATGGTTGATTATAGGTGGAGCCCATTCATAGGTGATGGACTTGAACTTATCAGTCTGGGCAGGCAGTGCGGTGGGGGCTGCAACCACAACATTGGCAGCACCATGACCTTTAGCTGGGACAGCAGTTGAAGAGACCACAGTATGGCCTGATCCCAATGCAGCAGTAGGGCCAGTTTCTGGGGCAGCAGTAGGGCCCATTCTAGAAACAGAACTGGGGCCTGTTCCTGGGCAAGCATGGGTGTGGGCTACGGCACCTGGGGTGACACTGGTGGCAGTAGGTGGTGTATGAGTAGGCGGGACAAGGAAAGGTTGTGCAGTCGTGGTGGAGGTCTGGCTCGAGCCGGGTATAGAAGTGGCAGCATGAAATGGACTAGCAGTGCTGATGGTGGGGGATGGGATGCAGATGGTGACATGGTTGCCTCTGTATGAGGGAATGCCATCTTTCTTCAGCTTAGCTATGAGGCCGGTGTACTTGGTGTCCTCAAAAAGCTTCCCTACCTTCTTATTTTCCTCTGTCTCTAGCTGCACATCATGATCCTCAACTCCGCACTTGCTGTTCTGGCAAAACTTTCTGTTAAAAGAAAAAAAAAAGTGTTCTAAATTGAGCATGGCAGGAAAAAAAAAAAATCATTATTTCAAACGATTTGCAGTGCACCGAAAATTTGCGAGAAGACGCAACATACTCCGACATTAGGTCAAGAACACTCCATTATTTTTATTCGACAAAATGCAAACTCGCAACACACTAAAAACACAAGTCTATAATTTGTTTCATTTGTATGTTTTTTTTTTTTTTGCAATGGTGAACATACTGGAACCACATAGACTATTCTTTACTGTTTTTGACACTGCCATGACTATGATCTATTCTTCAATGGCTCAACAATGTAAAGCAGAAAGTTGCATTTGTCCAATGAAAATGAATGAAAAAAAATGGAAGTAAAATATTGCAATGTTACTCTAATTATAAAGAATTGCAATATTATTGTATCTTGACTCAGACATCTAGTATAATTTCATATCACCAGGTCCCAACTGATTCCCATTTCTAGTTCCAAAAATTGGTCAATAGCTGTGGGAAGAGCCAAACCAAACCGCAGCATAGTGGGGGAATAGATGGTAGTGTTAACTTATTTATAGTATTTTAAATGCCAAGTGATTCACAAATATAGAAAGTAGCATATTGTGCCTGTGCCTGAATTATGTCTGTTTTGTTTAGTTTAAGAGTCTTATATCACCAGTTTGGATTGAATGTCTGAGCATATTGTAACCTGAAGTGTGCAAACAGGAATGATTACATTAAGAGCAGTGTGGGCTATGCAAACTGAAACACTACAAGAAGTCTGTAAAAAAGCTACATCACAAAGGATTTTAGTAGAACATTTCTCTTCACAACATGAAGAGTATCCGAATGATCTGTTTAGAGTGCAAGTTGACTGTGAGGTATAAAGGGGACATATCACGGAAGAGGGTTTTCCTTGCTCTTTTGAAATAAAATATTTTGATTTATAATATAAACATACTCTAACATTAATGAGGAAATCCACCCAGACTATTTATAAAAACTAAGCTGCAAAAATAGGCAATTCAGACCTGCTTACATAAACAAGTCTTAAAGATAGAGTAGCAAGACTGTTTAATTTATGGTAAGAGAAAATGTGGAAAATGGTCAATAATTACAGCTGGTGTAAAAAACCATGACTAACATTATAAGTAGACTTGGAGGAAAAAAATGTAATACAACAAAAGTGTAAAACATGGCTACTTTAAGGAAACTTTCAGCTGTTTTACATATCAGTAAAACCAAAGAGATGGAATAATGCCTTTTGGGAACTGCTACAACATAAATCGTAGCCAGGAATCCAAAGAAGCTTTAAATGTTTCAGTAGGTCAATCTTTGCTATCTTTGTTTGTCCTACCAAAAAAGTTCCTTTATTTAGTTAGTTTAGTTGTTTTACTGCGGTGGTGGAAACACACACACACACACACACACACACACACACACACACACACACACACACACACACACACACACACACACACACACACACACACACACACACAATATACTCACTGAGCACTTCATTAGGAACACTATGGTCCTTATAAAGTTCCCGACATGGTCTTCTGCTCTTGTGGCCCATCCGCTTCAAGGTTCAACGTGTTGTGCATGTGACATGTCTGAGATGCAATTATACAGAGTGGTTATCCGAGGTACCATAGCCTTTCTGACAGCTCGAACCAGACTGGCCATTTTCCGTTGACCGCTCTCATCAACAAGGCATAAACTGTCTGGAGAACTGCCCCACACTAGATGTTTTTGGCACCATTCGAGTAAACTCTAGAGACTGTTGTTCGTGAAAATCCCATCAATCATGCCACAATTGGGGGGGTTAAGAGATTACACTTTTCCCCATTCTGATGGTTGATGTGAACATTAACTGAAGTTCCTGACCTGTTTCTGCATGATTTTGTGCATTTCACAGCTGCAAAATGATTGACTGATTAGATAGTTGCATGAATATGTAGATGTACAGGTGTTCCTAATAAAGTGCTCAGTGAGTGTATAAGAAAACATCTATATAAACTATTCAAATCGGTTCTTGGATGGCTAGTGGACCATCGTGACCCATCCCTATTTAGTAGACGCCTTCATTCAAAGTGATTTACAATATAAAGTCTTGTGCTTTAAAGATTAAAGATCAGGAAATGGGTGCCTATAATGACTGAGTCACTGGATCAGCATCCAGTGACCTGCATCCAACCTTAACCTCCTTTCATTCAAAGAATTCCTGAAGCCACAAGGGAGCTCTTGGGAATGGCATGCAACTCTGCTATAGTGACGGGAGCTCTGGGACAAGCGTCCTGGCACCTGTGGTTCTCTCTTCAGGAAAACTGTTCAAGTGGAGCTAGTGGTCATAATTCTTCCACAGTACACAACCTTTAACTGTCATATTTTCCAGAAAGCTGCTGTAACTGTACATTGTTCTGTACATGGAAGTCACATAAATAAATTAGTCTTACAGGGATAGTCATACTAAAATTCTGTCATTATTTATTAAGATTGTATGTTGTTACAATACCTTATGACTTTCTTTCTTCCATGGAACACAAAAGTATATGTTAGGTAGAATGTCAGCCTTAGTCACCATTCACTATCCTTGCATCTTATTTCCATACAATGAAAGTGAATGGAGACATCTTCCTTTGTGTTTCAAGTCATATAGGTTTGTAAAATCATGAGGGTAAAAGAGTAAATGATAACAGAATTTTCATTTGTGAGTGAACTATTCCTTTAATATCATTTTTAGTACAGTTCCACATTTACAAACCATTTTTTTTAAACAAACCTCCAGAAGTGAAGCTCAAAACCTTCACACTTGTCCTTGCATTTCAGACAGGCTGCTCCGGCTCCAATCTCATGTCCCAGTGTTATCAGCCAACACAACACAGCCTTATTACACTAAAGACATGAGCAAATCATGTTTTCAGCACAACTACATTTGCATTTATTTAAGGATATACCAGAACTTGCAAAAAAGTCAAAGAATACTGTTGAAGTTTCAGGTATTCTTAGGTTTTAAGCTTTGGTTTTGCCACTTTGCTGTTTTTGTCTATGATTTAAAGAGTTAGGTTCACCCAAAAATGAAACTTCGACTCAACCTCATGCCATTCCAGATGTGTATGACTTTCTTTCTTCTGCTGAACACAAACAAAGATTTTTAGAAGAATGTCTCAGTTCCATAGGTCCTTTCAGTGCAAGTGAATGGTGACCAGAACTCCAAAAAGGAGATAAAGCCAGCATAAAAGTAATACATACGACTCTGGTTTAATCAATGTCTTCTCAACCAAAACCAACTTGATTGCTTCAGAACAGACCAAAATGTAACTAATTTTTCATGGAACATCTTGACTGTGGTCTCTTTGGCGATCATGATTTCAAGCTCAATTACACTTTCTATAGTGCCATTAAGTGCTCTGCGCATGCATCAAGCAATAGGAATTGTAATCGAGCTTGAAATCATGATCATGCCTAGAGACTGCAATGGAAAGATGTATAGTGAAAAAGGCCTGATCACCATTCGCTTGCATTGTATGGACCTACAGAGCTGAGCTATTACTCTAAAAATCTTAATTTGTGTTCAACAGGAGAATGAAAGTCATAGCACATCTCAGAAGGCATAATGGTGAATAGATTAGATAATTTTCATTTTTGGGCGAATACAAGAAATAGATACAAGAAAGACAAGACCGATCTCAATACTGAAGGACATTTTACATGATGTTTAGATAATTAAAAAAAACATTTGCCCCCTGAGCTGGAAGACAGCCTTATAAGGTCAAGTATTTATCAGTACTGTATGGAGAATGCCTGAAGGACTTCTCTCTAAAAGGAGTATTTATTTTTTCTGCCTCCATGGATCTAAAATACAGAGCAACCTCTCAAGATCTGAAAAGTCTGTAAGGCCCATTTAAGCTTTTTGGTTCATAAACCTGTAACTAATACCAATAACAGTTTCAGAAATCATACACCTTTGATTTTTGGTCCTGAGAACCGAGAGAGAATGTCTCAAATTATCGCTTTTAAAAACATCTATTGGCAGAAATAAGAAGAAAACGTATCATTGCATCTATCAAAGATGCTTGAAATAAACATTCTGCCTTTGACATTAAACATTTCTTCAATTAAATGTTTATTAATCAATTCCTTAATTGTAGTCCACTTTTCACCTCTTTCCAAACTCAGTGTTGCGATTTGAATTGTGTAAATATCATTAGCAAATCTTTACAATGTAACATTCATGAGAAACTGGCTATTAGGAACTTCACATCTTATTCTTCCATACAGTTAACTGACTTTATGTATGTCACAACATATCTGACAACTTAACCACCACTACACTCCAACTGTACAACTTGACCTGTGGTTGTATTGGTGCATTATGTTGACATGTTGTATTGTTGCATTTTATGATGAAAGAAACCAACATGACTTGCTGCAAAGAAACTCCTGTAAGACAAATACATGATTTTACATAATGAAACTTAATAAACTATAACATCCAGCTTGTCTGTCATTTAAGGGAACAAAATCCATATATCACACAAACAAAGCCAAATAAAATGCATTAATAAATAAAAACAGTACCAAAACAATGAGTAACTGAATCTTCTATGCTTTGTTTCCTCTGAATTAACCACATCCTATTTCTTAATAAACGTAACCAAGTTTTCCAATTCTTTCCCCTGGACTGTGACTTTGCCGTGGATTAGATTTGCTAAACAGCGCCGAGACTATTTCCACTGGCAACTTTCACTAGCCAGTCACTCTTTTCTTGAACGGGACAGCTCAGACCTTATGCTGCATTACTTCCTCTCATTTCCAATGTGCGTTTCTCAACCAATAAAAGCTGAAAATGGCATGCAAACTACCCATACCCATCAGAGCCAAGAACGAGATTTCATAGTTCCCAAGTCAATCAAATTCTTTAGAAGATTACTCTAAGCAATATCACAAGTTCAATAAGTTAAACTCCACAAAATAAAATTCTGACTTGCTCCTCCATTTCTTAAAAAAAATGAAAATCTTGGTTCCAATGAGGCACTTTCAATGGAAGTGAAAGGGGCCAATCCATAAAGGTTAAAATATACTCTATTTCAAAAGTATCCACAGTTCCCCTACTGTCTCTTACTCGATGTTGTGAAGATGTAGTGACACTAGGGGTCGATCTTGAGAGCCCCGATTACCTCTGAAAAGGCCAATGAAAATTGGCGAGTGGTATTTGCATGCCACTCCCCCGGACATATGGGTATAAAAGGGAGTTGGAATGCAGGGTTCATTCCGATTTTTTCTTCTGAGCCGAGTGGTTGTACAATCAGCGAGTTGAATGTTCCATTTACCTATACAGAAGCATATGCTTTTGGATATACGCCGCATTCCAGAGACTTTCTCTCCTTCAGCACGCCAACTGCAGATTTGCCCCTGGGCGCTTCAACGGTGCTACTAAATAGTATATTTTCTGCTAAAAGAATATTTTTCTTAAAAGAGCATTTATAAAATATTTCAATATATTATACTCAATATAAATATATTAGAAAATGATTCATGGGTGCGATCGTTATCTCTCTGCCTCCGATCGCCACGGGCCCTGCCTCATGTGTCGGGGCAGCGATCACACTGAGGCAGCATTTGTGGATAGCTCATGTTCTCATTGTGAGAATATGACCATTGCAACGTTGCTGTCACGGCTTTCCTTCTTCAAACGGGGGAAAAGCCACTCCAGCCGCCCCCCGCGAGGTGGTCCTCGTGCCGACGCATGCCCCGTGAACCCCTCAATCTCCATGCAAAGCATCTATGCCGAAACATTATGTGCGTGACGAGCTCCGGCCCTCCTCAGGAGCGTGTGGCCTTGTCTCGTTCGGTGTTTCTGATGCTGGGGATGATGTCTATGTCATGTCTCTTGCTGCATCAGGCGAGTGGTCAGTGGATGATGCTACCGCCCCGCCCCCCAGCAAGGAGCATGTACGCACCACTGACAAAGAAATGCTTTGTGTCCTTTCAAGGGTGGTTGAAGAGCTCGATATCGAGTGGTCTCCTCCAAGGGAACATTGGAGGAGACCATTATCCATAACCCAGACCATTATCCATTATCACCTTGATGAATGGTTCCTTCAGTCTGGACAGCGTCAAGTGACCAGGTCTTGTAGATCTTCCATGAAGATCATAACGAACTGTCAAAATCCTGACCCGCGCCCTATTCAGCTCACCTGCGCAGCGATTACATCCTCTCTAATGTGGATCACGGGGAAGAAAATGGTTATTCCCATCCAAGCCGCTAGGTCAAGATGACACAAAGACAAAAGTTACTGAATGCACCTTTATCTTGTATGAACCTGGAATATTCCTTTAAGTGATGTTATGGAAAGAAACCCACAAATGCAGCTAAATATATGCTTATTACAGATCAGTCTACTGGTATTTACTGGTACACATTGTGTGTGTGACACTGATGATTAAAATATCCTTAAATTGTAATCTTTTATATTTTATGTATATACAGTAGGGTCCTAAAGACTGTTACCACCAATGAAAATGCCTCAATTTAATAAAGAAGGATTCAGGGATCATCTTGTGCGTATCAATGGATGCAAGGAAATCTGACCTTTTGTATACAGTACAAAGGAGATAACATGGTCAATATAACACATTTACAAATTGGAATAGTGACACAGAAATAGTGCAGAATTTGATATGTTATATCAACATGATTTCAAAGGTTGCCTAAAGCAAAAGTAATCTCTGGCTAAGTGCCTTCCTTAAAGGAATAGTTCAAAAATGAACATCTTATTTACCTACCCTCATCCCATCCCAGATGTGTATGACTTATTTTGTTCTGCTGAACACAAACAGAGATTTTTGGAAGAATATCTCAGCTCTGTAGGTCCACACAATGCAAGTGAATTGTGTCAAAAACCTTGAAAGCATGTAAAGGCTACATAAAAGGAATCCATAAGACTCCAGTGTTTTAATCCATGTTCTCTGAAGTGATACAATTGGTTTTGTGTGAGAAGAGACCAAAATATAACCCCCCTTTACATTTTGTCATCTGCAGTCAACGAAGACATGGATTAAACCACAAGAGTCATATGGATTACTTTTATGCTGCCTTAATAGACTTTTTGTAGCTTCAAAGCTATAGCCACCATTCACGTGCATTGAATGGACCAACAGAGCTGAGATATTCTTTTAAAGTCATACACATCCGTTTTCATTTGGAGTCAAGCTACTAATAACACCCTCTGTTGGGATACAAGACCCTTGAATTTACAGTTTAGTTACTCCATAGACAGAAAATCGTATTACACACTGCAGACTTGGTACAAGACATTTTATTGACAGTTTACCTTTAATTGCTGTAGTAAGTAACAGAAAGAACAGCAGCATTGTTCTCGTGCATCAAATTCCACAGCATGTTGTACAAAGTTGTGAGATTTAGCCTCAAGGTCATGACCATCATGGAAGAATATGTAAAATATCTCAAACAATTCTAACCACAGCACATAATCACACATGAATCAAATGACTTCACTGAATTAATTAGGTGGTGTCATATGATTGAATGACACAATACATCTTCTTTGTCATTTTTATCTCTATAAAATACAAGTGAAGGTAATAACAGAATGTGGGGTTAAAGATAAATTTGTTGACATTTTTTTGTTGTTGATGTTTCTCTTATTTTACTGGAGGAGGTTCTGGTAGATCAAGAGCAATGTCAAATGTTGAAATCTTGTGGCATTGTGAGAACTGCAAGTGCATACACCATCCACCATAACCTAAGCACTGTGAGTGGGGCAACTTAATCCAGTTGTAGTTTTTTCAGTGGTTTTATTGTGCAATAACATGGTTTGGTTAAAATGTGCTTGGTATTGTTTCTGATTCCTTTTATTATTATTATTATTATTATTATTATTATTATTATTATTATTATTATTATTTGCTTAATTTTCCCACTCAGTTCAGCATTGCACTCACATCCTCTCCAGAGAATTGGTCTACAATATAAAATACATTTTATTCAGACTTATAATAAAAAATGTAAAATTGTTGGTTGCACTTGAGGAGAATTGGACTAGACACTTGAATTTACATTTTAGTCAACGGTCAGTGAATCACAATAAAGAGTTTAAATAATATAACAGAACATGACATTGAGTCTATTTTGTGAAATCATTTGGGTGGAATTATCCCTGTGCTCTTTCATTCGATAAAAAACAATAATTTCTATATTTAGCTCTTTTTTTTTACCATCAGGACTGCATAAATTAGGATTGTGAAAGTGACACATGGTAAACTGCATAATGCCTTAATGTTAATGCAGAATTTGCGGTGAACTTCATTAATAGACACTGAATCAATGATCTATAACACAGAGAGAAATGTTCTTACATTTCTATAGTAGGTAACTGTTGCATTGCTCTCAGTGTTCATAATCCAACATTAGCTTGCCTGCCTCTGTTAGTGTTTTAACAACAAGGTCATAATCATCATGGTACTGAAGTATATAAAGGGTGGTGCTAACTGTGGAAAGTTATGCTTCACACAGCAAGATGTGGGGGCTGCTGGTTCTAACTGCTCTGTTTTTGTCTGTGTTCGGCAAAGAAACCTTTGAGGGGTGAGTCAATAAAATAAAAATATATTTCTTAATCAATTTTTAAACCTAATGTTAAACCTAAAACAAGGTACATTTACTTAAGAAGCCAAATTAAGTAATACTACTAATAATAATTATTTAATATTTCAGAGAATATGTCTTGTTTTTTATGCTAAATATATTTTTACAAGTGATATAATAATAAATAAATACATAAAAAAAAACGGCAGCAGAAAAACTAATAATAAAATAAAAACCAGACTGGAATAAAAAATACTTTGGTCAGGGTACAACAAACAATTCTGCACACCTATGCACCAAAAGAGGGCAAAAACATGACATTGACAGGAGAGGTGGAAGCTGTGGCTTATTCAGCACTGGGTGTTTAGTGAGTATGGAGGGATGTTTCATCATGGTCACAGCCACTGTAATAGAATATAAAGGGTTGCTTGTAATGTTGATAGTTCATGCAAGATGAAGGGACTACTGGTTCTAATAGCTTTATTTGTGGCTGTGATTGGCAAAAATACTTTTAAAGGGCAAGCTAATTCATTTTGTCTTCAGCTGACCATTAAATACACCAGATGTTGATAGAATTGTGGAAAAGGTAACATATTTCACAGAAACTTTGTTATATTACATAAGCTGAATCACTTCCAATTCTATGTTAACACTGTACATATCTTAACATGTTTACATAAGACCTATGATATAGTGACTGCTGGCATACATTGGAGTCTAACTGAAGAAGCAAACTGCAACTTCTCTGAAGCCATGTACCAATTGCTAATTGACTGTTACATGCAATATACTGGATACAAATGCAGAATACCATTTCTAAAGCCCCAGATCATGTCATCATAACAACGTGAGTAGTGTTCCTGGGATGACATAAAATATTGTGTTGATGTCTTTGCAGACACCAGGTTCTTCGGATCACTGCAAATAATGAGGCTCAGATCACTCTCCTGAAGGAGCTTTCTGAACAAGCACATCTTAGAGTAAGTCTCAAATGTCAGATTTTCAGGAATAACTTGAAAAGGACTAGGGAAGTATCTGAGGATAAAATGCTAATTTATAAAATGTATACAGCTTATTACAAGATGAGAGCTACTCAAACGACATTATGTGTTAATGCATGATTATAAATTGGATAGTTCTGGTCCTGAATGTTGATTGGTCAACAGCTGTGCTTTATTCATGATAAAGCACAGCTCTGACCTCTTCACAGACCTTCTATGTTTTTCTCCTATGCATCTTTTTCCTATGCATACACTATATACACATTTATAAAATAAAACATATTTCCAGTAGACAAGTCAATGCAAGTTTCTATAAATAGCAATAGATGCTATTTACACTAAGGGCAAATAGAGATAAATGCTATATACACCAAGTGCATTGAGCAACAAAAAGCATCTACTTTGCCCTGAGTGCAAATAGTGTAAAATGCTATTTGCACTACTAATTAAATACTAACATACTGTCACGATTCCCTGCTGTCTGCCCCGTGTTTTCCATGTCACTGTCACCATGGTTCCCGGTCTCCAACATTGTGTTATTGTTCGCACCTGTTTATCGTTTGTAATCATCCTGTCCTTGTGTATTTAAACCCTGTTTGTTCCTCCTTTCCCTTGTCGGTCGTTGTTTCATTGCATGTTAATGTTATGGATGTTTCAACTGTTTTGATGTCTCCCTGTTCCGATGTTTTCTCCGTTGCCTGTCTTCCCGTGTTCATTTCAGACGTGTTTTCCCATTTCGTGTGCCCTTGAATGTGTTCGTGTTTTAGTTTCTGTTTACCCATCGTGCTAGTTTCTTTTGTTCCTGTCTGTTTATTTGCACTTTGTCTAATAAAACCGCATTTCGATCCCTCTCCTTGTTTGCCCTCGTCTGCATCATAACAGAACGACCGACCACAATGGATCCAGCGGTTCATCAGGCAAGCTGCCGCCTCCTGAACCTGAGGCAAGGAAGCCGCCCGGTGGAGGACCACATTAGAGACGTGCGTGGGCTACCGACTTCCCAGACTGCTCACTGGTGGTGTTCTTCCGGGCTAATTTGACTGATTCGCTCAAGGAGCTGTTGCCACCGGCGACGCGTGGCAGGAAGCTCCGCGATTTTGTGGAAGAGACTTTGCTGGTCAGCGGCTTGCCACTCACTGTGGGCGTGGCAGAGGAGGACCCAACCTCACCTCCCGCAGTGGGGACCTTCCACTCACCCATGGCTCTTCCCATCACGCCTGCCCCACCTGTCAGCGAGCCAACCCCCATGCCTGTCGCCGTCAATGAGCCTGCACGGTCCACTTCGTCTGCCCGGAGGAGGAAGAGAAGACGGGCTTCTGTCTCCCGGCCCACGCCTGCCTCGGTCTGCGAGCCTGTGCCCACGCCTGTCACGGTGAGCGAGCCTGCGCCAACGCCTGTCACTGTGAGCGAGCCTGCGCCCTCGTCAGCCCCGGTCAGCGAGCCAGCGCCTGTAGCCTCGACCGTCCCTGAGCCAGCGCCTGTAGCCTCGACCATCCCTGAGCCAGCGCCTGTAGCCTCGACCGTCCCTGAGCCAGCGCCTGTAGCCTCGACCAGTAGCCATGACCCTCTCCGCCCCCCGAGTCTCTCGAGCCTCCTACGGCTCTGCCCCCCGAGCCTCCTACGGCTCCGCCCCCGAGTCTCCTAGGGCTCCGCCTCCCGTGCACCCTGAGCCTCTCGAGCCTCCTACGGAACCATCTCCCTCGGCTCCGCCTCTAGAGCCTCCTACGGCTCCACCTCCCTCGGCTCCGCCTCCTAAACCTCCAGAGCCTTCCTCGGCTCCGCCTCCAGAGCCTTCCTCGGCTCCGCCTCCTGAGCCTCCCACAGCTCCGCCTCCTGAGCCTCCCATGACTCCGAATCCAGAGCCTTCTACGGTTCCACCTCCTGAGCCACCCATGGCTCTGCCACCTGGATCTTCCACGGCTCCGCCCTCCATGGCTCCGCCTACCTCGGCTCCACCCTCGGAGTTCCCCATCCCTGTCCTGTGGCCGCCTCCCAGGCCTCCTGAACCTGTCACCGTCCTGTGGCCGCCTCCCAGGCCTCCTGAACCTGTCCCCATCCTGTGGCCACCTCCCAGGCCTCCTGAACCTGTCCCCGTCCTGTGGCCGCCTCCCAGGCCTCCTGAACCTGTCCCTGTCCTGTGTCCGCCTCCCAGGCCTCCTGAACATGTCCCTGGCCCTTGGACTGCCTTCTTGCCCCCTGTGCCCCCTTGGACTGCCTTCTTGCCCTCTGTGCTCCCTTGGAGTGTCCGTTTGCCCCTTGTGCCCCCTTGGACTGTCTGTCTGCCCCTTGTGCTCCCTTGGACTGTCTGTTTACCCCTGGTGCCCTCTTTGGTCTGTCTGCCCCCCCCCCCTCCACTCCCTGGACAATTTTGTTTCTTGTTTTTGTTTCTTGTTTTGTGGGTTTGTTTGTCTTTTTTGTCTAGGATCCGATCCTGGAATCTCCGATCCGTCTTTGCAGCAGTGTAGTGAGTTACCTGTCCATCTGTATTTAACCCTGTTTGTTCCTCCTTCCTTGCGTGTGTCATGCATGGATGGAGGTCCCAAAGACACCCTACACCAACCCCTAAACCTAACCTTACCTTAACAAAATACCATAGTCTTACTACTGTAACCATATCACCATGGTATTTTGTAGTAAAATCATAGTAAATAAAAAAATTTAACATGGTTACTATATTAACACAATATTACTGTAATCACACCATGGTTAATTGCATTAAAACTATGGACAAATGGTTAATTTTACCAGCATCAAAACTTTCTCTCAACTCCCCACCATGTCAAAAAAAATTATTTTTTATTTTTTTAAGTTTAAAAGACAAGTGGAGACAAGAAACAGGATGGGAAAAAGTGGGAATCAATAGGGCGGAATCAAACCTGGGACGTCCACTTGAAAAAAATAATTTTCTTTACACACTATGCTATTGCAGTGACGACAAGGGGTGTAGTTTGACATTAATTTCTATGTTCCCTCCAGACTATTGTAATAGTCACTCAGATTCATTTATCCAATAAAATCTGTATGTTTCATCCTTCAGCTGGATTTCTGGATGGAGCCCATTCGTGAGTCCCTGCCCATTGATGTTCGTGTCCCCTTCAACAGTCTCCAAACTGTCAAAGATTTCCTGGCACAAAATCACATTGAGTATCGTGTCATGATTGAGGATGTTCAGGTGGGAATATTTTAAAGCTGTACCTGAAAAATATTCAGAAGTTGAAAAAATATAACGTAACTGTTTCTAATAAAAAAAAAATTTGTCATTCTTCTTGTACCATAAGAATTTACTGGACGAGGAGGAGCGTCAGATGTTGAAATCTCGTCCCACTCCAAGAACTACAGATGATTTTGTCTTCTCCAGCTACCATGACCTGAACACTGTGAGTGGTGCACATCTTTACGCAATAGCATTGCTAGACATTGAGCACGTCTTTTTTATGAATTTCAACACTTTTACACAAACCATACTCAGTCACTTCGTCATAACCACTGTTTTCAGATATACGCATTCATGGATACCCTTGTGGCGGAAAATAGTAATCTGGTTAGCAAAATTGTGATCGGTCAGAGCTATGAGGGTCGCCCCTTGAATGTCTTGAGGGTAGGTAACGAACCTAAATATTAGCATTCAGATACTCTCTAAACTTCTTTACTTTTACCAGGCCAGATACTTTAATGAGAATTACACTTTAAATGCAACAGGATCGTAAGTGTCATATAATTATACTTTAGTAAAGGTCAATATTATCATTTTTCATTATGAGCTCATGTTGTCCCACACAGTTCAGCACTGGAGCGAATCATCCAGGTATGTGGATTGACACTGGCATCCACTCCAGAGAATGGGTCACCCAGGCCAGTGGAATCTGGTTTGCCAAGAAGGTTAGTTTATTCATTGTTCTTTCAGCAAATACAAACTACTCAACATACTTGTTTAAAAATGAAGAGAATAGATTTGTTGTTGCAACAATAGATTTGTTAAAAAAAAAGTTGTATTTTATTTGTTGTTGTGCAGATTGTGACAGACTATGGACGAAAACCTTCCCTTACCAACATCCTTAACAATTATGATATCTACTTAGAGATTGTCACCAACCCTGATGGCTACCAATACACCCAGACCATAGTGAGTTTTAGAGACATTGCGTGCACATTCAGTTTAGCAGAACAACTACGTATGAGAATATGTCACTGGCTACTCTTGAACTGTGGAATACTACTGTGTGTTTGGTTTAGAACCGCATGTGGCGTAAAACCAGAAAGCCAAACCCTGGCTCCGACTGTGTTGGAGTTGACCCCAACAGGAACTGGGATGCTGGCTTTGGAGGTGAAGTGCTTTTCGATTTGGCAGGTTGTGTGATGTTTTGGTGTTTAATTGTGTGTAATACTTTCTTTTCTCTATCTGTCATCTATAGGGACTGGTTCCAGCAACAATCCTTGCTCCGAGACCTACCATGGACCTAGTGCTGAATCTGAGCCAGAGGTCAAGGCCATTGTGGACTTTGTGAAATCTCATGGCAACCTCAAGGCTTTTGTGTCCATTCACAGCTATTCCCAGATGCTCCTCTACCCATATGGATATACTCACACTCCTGCCAAAGACCAGGCAGAACTGGTATGCATGTCAGAAAGACACTATTCTAGATACTGTTGGATTTGAGAACATTTCAAATTAATTCTGTATTGTCTCTTCAGCATGTACTTGCCAGAAAGGCCATCACTAAACTGCAGTCTTTGTATGAGACTCAGTATAAATATGGTAGCATCGTTACCACCATCTGTAAGTTCAAAAAGATGCATACAAAACCAATGTATTGGGTCTATTTACACATTTCTGGAATAACAAAATAATTGTGCATATATTGTGCAAACTTAACTGCCACTATGATTGAGTATCACAATG